>NW_027266275.1:2687500-3287500 GCF_022045235.1 Haliotis cracherodii
TACTTTGTACACACAGGCAGCAGTGATTTATTGTGCAACATTACAGGCTCAACGCTATGTTCACACAGCAGCAAACATACACAGTCATTTAAACATCACACTATGCATTCAGCATGCTCAGTGTCAGGGCTGGGGGCACCTGTTATGTGTCGCCACACCAGTATTGATGACGTGTGATGGGGGCACCTGTTATATGTCGCCACACCAGTATTGATGACGCGATTGGGGCATCTGTTATGTGTCGCCACATCAGTATTGATGGCGTGTGATGGGGGCACCTGTTACGTTTTGCCACATCAGTATTGATATTGTGTGAGTGGGCATGTGTCACGTGTCGCTCACCTGCAGTTTGTGGTACATCTCCTGGTTTATGGACTTGATCTCATCCAGCTGTTGACGAAGTGTCACAATGCTGTCCTGTTTCTCGTGGATGTCCCGCTCAAGGAGTCGCATCGCCAGCTCCATCTCCGTCTTCATCCCAATCTGTAGCTCCAGCTCGCGCTCCACATCCTGGAAACATTGTACACATAGAAATACACTGTATGGCAAGGTGAAACAATCATAGGTTAAAGGGTGTCTTAAACCATGTTTGTCCCCGACACCAGCCCCATCTCTGTCCCTCTGACACCAGCCTCATCTCTGTCCCTCTGACAACTCACCGGCCCCACCTCTGTCCCCCTGACAACTCACCAGCCCCACCACTGCCCCCCTGACACCAGCCCCATCTCTGTCCCCCTTACACCAGTCCCATCTCTGTCCCCCTAACAACTCGCCAGCCCCATCTCTGTCCCCCTGACATCAGCCCCATCTCTGTCCCCCAGACAACTCACCAGCCCCATCTCTGTCCCCCTGACAACTCACCAGCCCCATCTCTGTCCCCCTGACAACTCACCAGCCCCATCTCTGTCCCCACTGACACCAGCCCCATCTCTGTCCCCCCTGAAAACTCACCAGCCCCATCTCTGTCCCCCCCTGACAACTCACCAGGCCCATCTATGTCCCCCAGACAACTCATCAGCCCCACCTCTGTCCCCCAGACAACTCACCAGCCCCATCTCTGTCCCCCTGACAACTCATCAGCCCCATCTCTGTTCCCACTGACAACTCACCAGCCCCATCTCTGTCCCCCCTGACTACTCACCAGCCCCACCTCTGTCCCCCAGACAACTCACCAGCCCCATCTCTGTCCCCCTGACAACTCATCAGCCCCATCTCTGTCCCCACTGACAACTCACCAGCCCCATCTCTGTCCCCCCTGACTACTCACCAGCCCCATCTCTGTCCCCCTGACAACTCATCAGCCCCATCTCTGTCCCCCCTGACAACCCACCAGCCCCATCTCTGTCCCCCTGACAACTCACCAGCCTCATCTCTGTCCCCCTGACAACTCATCAGCCCCATCTCTGTCCCCCTGACAACTCACCAGCCTCATCTCGGTCTCCCCCTCCAGCTGCTGTTTTACACCAGTGTACAGGTTCTCAAGCCCCGCCCGGTTTGTCTGGTATGTCTCACGCTCCACATCAATGTCTTGCTTGGTTGCCTATGAAATCAAGTGAAGGGAATTTTCAAATTGATAGGAGCAAATTAACCTCTTAGATATATGGAGTTTTGACCAAACAAAGGTCCTAACAGTAGACTGCATCACTGTTTCATACAGCTGTCATGTGACAAGTGCAAAGTCTATTGCAGACAAACCACCTGGACCAACAATCCAGAGATCGCAACTGTCAGCAACAATCCATGCCATCAGGTACAAGGACAGGCTATCAATGAAGTCACCACCCCATCCATGTGGTCACCTCGTACAACCAGCTTTGCTTGCTGGGAACGTACGATCCTACCTGGACGAGGGAAAACATCTTGTGAGATACACTGCATCCTCTGTACAGGTAAATTAGTCATGGCAGGCACAGTATTTCCATTTCTCTACACTCCAGTCCATTGCAGACATCATAAATATTGATTAGCCATCACATTCTATGTGCCAACAGTTTCCATTGAAGAAGCCCATTTGCTCACACCTAACATACCTAGAATGATAGCTGGATGTTAGGAGTGGTTTTCAGTCCACTACACAACAAACAGACATCAGCAGTGTGAACATACCTCCATCTGTTTCTGCAAGCCCTCCGTCACAAAGTCCCGCTCTCTGCGGAGAAGGTCGTTTTCCTCTTGGATGGTGAGAATGCTGTTTTTGGCGATGGCGAGATCTTCCTTCATAAGTGCATTTGTTGTCTGCAGGTGCTCCATCTTCTGCTGGAGGTTGGTCACAGTTGCGCTGGAACATGAATATGAACAGGTCAACACAAACGTTCCTGGGTCAACACAAACGTTCCTGGGTCAACACAAACACAGTCAGGTCAACACAACCATTCCAGGGTCAACACAACCGTTCAAGGATCAACACAAATGTTCTTGGGTCAACACAAACACAGTCAGGTCAACACAACCATTCCAGGGTCAACACAAACGTTCCTGGGTCAACACAACCATTCCAGGGTCAACACAAACGTTCCTGGGTCAACACAAACGTTCCTGGGTCAACAAAACCGTGCCTGGGTCAACACAAACACAGTCAGGTCAACACAACCGTTCAAGGATCAACACAAATGTTCCTGGGTCAACACAAACACAGTCAGGTCAACACAAACATTCCTGGGTCAACACAAACACAGTCAGGTCAACACAAACGTTCCAGGGTCAACACAAACATTCCAGGGTCAACACAAATGTTCCAGGGTCAACACAAACACAGTCAGGTCAACACAACCGTTCCAGGGTCAACACATACACAGTCAGGTCAATGCTAATACACCAACGTCAACACAAACATACCCAGGTCAACACAACCATTCCTGGGTCAACACAAACACAGTCAGGTCAACACAACCGTTCCAGGGTCAACACAAACACAGTCAGGTCAATGCTAATACACAAACGTCAACACAAACATACCCAGGTCAACACAAGCATACCCAGGTCAATACAAGCATATCCAGGTCAACACAAGCATACCCAAGTCAACACAAGCATACCCAGGTCAACACAAGCATACCTAAGTCAACACAAGCATATCCAGGTCAACACAAGCATACCCAGGTCAACACAAGCACACCCAGGTCAACACAAGCATACCCAAGTCAACACAAGCATACCCAAGTCAACACAAGCATACCCAGGTCAACACAAGCATACCCAAGTCAACACAAGCATAACCAGGACAATACAAGCATATCCAGGTCAACATGAGAATACCCAAGTCAACACAAGCATAACCAAGTCAACACAAGCATACCCAGGTCAACACAAGCATACCCAGGTCAACACAAACACAGTCAGGTCAACACAACCGTTCCAGGGTCAACACAAACACAGTCAGGTCAATGCTAATACACCAACGTCAACACAAACATACCCAGGTCAACACAAGCATACCCAAGTCAACACAAGCATACCCAAGTCAACACAAGCATACCCAGGTCAACACAAGCATACCCAGGTCAACACAAGCATACCCAGGTCAACACAAGCATACCCAGGTCAACATAAGCATACCCAAGTCAACACAAGCATACCCAAGTCAACACAAGCATACCCAGGTCAACACAAGCATACCCAGGACAATACAAGCATATCCAGGTCAACATGAGAATACCCAAGTCAACACAAGAATACCCAGATCAACATGAGAATACCCAGGTCAACACAAGCATACCAAGGTCAACACAAGAATACCTAAGTCAACACAAGAATACCCAGGTCAACACAAGCATACCAAGGTCAACACAAGAATACCTAAGTCAACACAAGAATACCCAGGTCAACACAAGAATACCCAGGTCAACTCAAGAATACACATTAGTGTTCAGGGAGAAGATATTGTGGCCCCTCCTGGCAGGGACTATGTGACTCCCTGTTAGTAACCTGGACAGAAAGACCACTGAGTCAGTCTAGGGTAATAGGGACATGTATACAGTGAAATGCCTCCACTTACTTAAGGTGTCTATTGAGTTCTTCCAGATAGTTCTTCTGATCCAGAATGGTCGCCATTTTGGACTTGCCTTCCACACTAGAAAAAAAACCAGATGAACGTGTTTGTTAATGAACATTGTTCAAAACTGTAAATCAAGAAAACAATGCGAGTATGAAATAAATGCGAAAAATCTAGGCTAATGGAATATTTTGTGATGTCAGGTTCACTGGGCAGAAACAATTACCGGTACATACATATAACAAAGCTCAGGTAAACGATGTACTTGAGCCTTGTATTCAGACAGTGCTTCCCACCAAGCTGAACCATGTCAAGTGTGCTCAATTTGTTACACAAGTTGATCAAGATGTGATGACAGTCGCCAACCATGTATGATGGCATCTTTGTTGTTGGTAACCTTGTCAAATAATCTTGTAACAACATCAGTAACAGCAGCCATGGTGATGCATTACACACCACATTTGGAACCTGTACAATCTTTGTTGGTGACCCGACCTCTCATCTGAATATACATTATCAGGAATTTCCTGGTTTTTGTTTCTTGGAAGTGGGATCACATGTCAAGTTGTTGAAGTTAAATCTATATACGAGCAAACGCTATTCAATCTATTCCAAGTCTACATTATTGGTGTTATCATTTGCTGATTAGTTAAAATTACAGTTCAAAGGCATGGTGAGGTGAGGTGAAATGGGGATGAACGTCGCATCCTAGATTATTGCACTTATATAGCGATGTGCATGCACACGTGCGTGTGTGTGTGTGTGTGTGTGTGTGTGGCTGCTTGTACTAGTCAGGACTAAGCGGATTAATAGTGCTAGCCAACTGAGATACCATGCCACAGTTTAACATGAATGCCCCACCAAGACACAGTATGCTCACTCACAGCCGACCAGTCCTTGTTTTAGCCCCTTGTTGCCAAGAACAAGGCAGGGTAACAACAAGTACCATCTTTTAAAGTCTTTTGGTATGACGCAGCCAGGGATCGAACCCAGGACCTTCCACTTTCAAGGCGGACGGTCCACCACTAGAGTACGGAGACTGTCTCAAAGGCAGGGCTATTCACATCAAATTCATAATGCACTTGCACTAAGCTCATGATTTACAGTAATTCTTCCATACTGGAGTAACACAAACCTGACACTTTCAAAAGCAACAGAAACTATTCCAGAAATAGCATCCTGCTCACCTTTCAGATTCATCGTTGTCACCATTGTACTTGCCTCCCTTCAGGTATAAGCTAAAGTCAATCACGCCCATCTGAAAAGAGACTCGCCTGTAAGTGTGGCTGAAGGGGTTCCAGCATAGCGTACTACAGAAATGTAGTGTCCGAAATAACTGCCTCCCCAGCCTGATACCTTTTCTCTTATGAACTTTTCCTCCACCTGCCCGGCTGTCTGGCAGATAATTTTAAGACTACTTATGTATTCAGAATTTATTATAACTCCTTGTAGATTCTCAAGTAATTGTTTGCATATTTCAACTGAATTAAGATTAGATTTGTCTCATATTTTTTCACGATTTTTCAATATTAACAATGTCTGAATGCGGGCAGGTAACTTTGAGGATGGGCAGGCAACACTTATAAGTCACAAGCCCAACTGTATTGTTGGGTTCTAAAATTATTTCAAACACTGCAGATATTTGTGACTGAACAATTGTTCTATAATAATCTTCACACCGACCTCAACACAGAAATAAATGGAGTCAATTTCTGACTCAACTCAGGACTAAAGAAGAACGTTCATACTGACCGGCTGGTCCAGATCCTCCTCCTTGATGCAGAGATTGCAGTCAATGACATTGAGCCCCACCAGCAGCCCGGCTATCACCATCCCTTCATCCTCCATCATCAAGGCCCCACCCTCATAGAAGTCACTGAAACATCGTGGCACAGATAACATCGTAGTACAGATAACATAAACACCTCCCATTCCCACCTTTATTCCAGCAATGAGGCACTGAAACACTGAGTCACAGATAACATAAACACCTCCAATTCCCACCCTTATTCCAGCAATGAGGCACTGAAACATCGTGGCACAGATAACATAAACACCTCCAATTCCCACCTTTATTCCAACAATGAGGCACTGAAACACTGAGTCACAGATAACATAAACACCTCCAATTCCCACCTTTATTCCAGCAATGAGGCACTGAAACACTGAGTCACAGATAACATAAACACCTCCAATTCCCACCTTTATTCCAACAATGAGGCACTGAAACACTGAGTCACAGATAACATAAACACCTCCAATTCCCACCTTTATTCCAACAAGGACAGAATAACTAATGATTACATTATCACCCCACCAGCCCCTGAAACCTTGCTTCAATAACAAATCCCTTTACATTGCAGGATACACAACGGATGATAATGTACCAACTAAATCATGTTGCATTATTCAATGGTTGAAATTACGGATGAAAGTCTTGGTGTCCTTGTCAAAATTCTTGTTGATAAAACATCAAGACTTCAAGCACACTTAGAAAAACTCCCCAGGCCCTGCGACCACCCATAACACTAAGTAGGAGGTACCCTTCTTCCCGCTCACCTAAGCATATTATCCTTCTTCTCTATCATAATCTTGAAGTAGTCGGCCAGAGTCTTCTGCATCAGGGCTAGGCGGATCCATGCACGTGCTCGGCCCAGCGGCGTTCTGGAATACATCAGTAGCTATAAAACTGGTTCAAATCCCAAACCAGAGGCAATCAATATAATTGTCCTGGCCACACCGTTGTGCCTCTCAATGTAATACAACAGCTTGTGATGTTCTTATGCATCTCAACTTGACCTGGCATGTCCACTGACAGATGGACCAGGGAGTACATGAAACTGGACATTTAAAACAACTGTGATAATTAAAGTGGCCAACTTCTTGTTTTTGAGAAAATATGAAATACTGGCTATGACATAATGTGAGTCTCCTACAGTTTGTAACATTGTGAGAAGACAAAACTAAATACAAGAAGGGTAAATGTTGGTGAATACTTCATGGGTTTGTAGCCTGGTGTGCCCCACGTTCCTCCATCACAAGGCAACACACATGGTCACAATGCCGAGTAGTTGCTGTTCATAACACCCTGGTTCCTGTGAGAAGGAAACATGTGAGACCTATGCTCAATTTACATCATACAAACAGCAATGTTTCCTAGTTGACACCGAGCTCCACACATTGTTTCAGTGTCAGGCGATAGTAGGGTTCACACGATGTGCAGCATGGAGTAGAGCTCATTGGACTCAGATACATATGCCCTTACATCATTAGCTGACGAAAATAAGACATATCACCTCTACACTGCATATTGGCCCAATTCATTCATTCATTCATTCATTCATTCATTCATTCATTCAGTGAGTGAGTGAGTGAGTGAGTGAGTGAGTGAGTGAGTGAGTGAGTGAGTGAGTGAGTGAGTGAGTGAGTGAGTGAGTGAGTGAGTGAGTGAGAGTGAGTGAGAGGGCTGGGTTTTAACACTGCTAAGTAATATTGTGGCCTGTCAGCTGAATGTTGGTGGAAAGCCCAAAGTGATGTAGATCTCAGACGTTTACCACCTTGGAGAAACCCACGAGCACGGGTATGGTGCTGACAAACCTAGCAACACAATTGGGAACCAGGATGCAAATCATAGGTTTCTGGACCACCCGATCCCTGGTTGATAGAGGAACATAGTGCATGCATACATACCCGAGAATATTGATGATGGAGTAAATGTTTGTCATTTTCTTTATTGAAGAAATGTACAAAGGAAGTTAAAGATGGCCATCATATAAATTGCCTCCAACCCGAAGGTATAGCCCCCCAGAATACAGTTCATCACTTACTTGATGTGTGGCATGTCCCGCACGCTCGTGGTTATCTCCCCTGCTTCAGGAGCGAACTTTTCAAAAGCTTCTAGCACCCCCCAGAACTCTTTCCGATCACGCAAAATACCTTTTCTGGCTGAAAATAATATCACAATATTATGGCCCCACAATACACAAAACTGAAATGTATCAGTCGTAAATTTAACAGTAAACAAGTGCAAAAGTGAGAGTGGCTCACTAATACCCCCAACCCACCTAGTGTGTCAGTAGTCACAAATTAAATAGCTAGGATAGGGTTAGGCAGGGTTCCCCCTAGACTCCAATATCTGGGAGTCACCTTGACTCAGCCTATGAATTTTTGGGAGTCAAAAATATTTTTTGAGAGTCAAATGTTTTATTGTATGATTAATGAAATTTAAAGTGTTCACTGTTAATGTTACACTTAAAGTTAAGTATATTTTAAATATTATATGTCTTTAGTTAACAAGTGCTAATTAATGTTCTCAGCTGATTGTACTACAGAGAAATAAAGGATAAATGAATGAAAAACAAAGTTTGTTGGTTTTATTTTTTCACAATCTTTAATTACTTCACAGCTCATGAAACAATTTACAGTGACACTAATACAGGATGAATAAATAACATCAGTCTCAACTGTGAGACATAATTTTTAATCATGCATGGATATTAAAAACCATTTCATGTCAGATTATAATTTAATACCATTAACGCATTTACATCTTTTATCTAGTTATCTTGTATTATCTATCAACAGTGAAGTTAAACTGAAGAATTGTGAACACTCGTAATATTTTCTGGTTGAATACAGTTTATTAGCAACAACAAACACGCCCAAAGCTTTACATTTCGTATATACCATATTTATTCGTGTATAATACACACTTGTGTATAATACGCACCCCTAATTATGGGCAATTAAATCCTGAAAAAAATATCTCTTGTGTATAATACGCACAGACTTTTCTTCAGTCTCATTTCGGGCTGTCATGATCTGTCATCGGAAATAGCATAACAAATCCGAATTGAATTACCCAAGTTAATCCTGTTGTTACACTATCTGGTAATAAAAATGTGTTCTCTGTATATCTGACCTTATGTTTGTCATCTATTTTATTAATTATTCAAAATTTCATTCAATAATGTTTACCTAAATTTCGGCAAAAACATGTGTCCCTCCGATACTTACAATTTCTGTTTACCCCGTTCCGCTTAACCACATACTATGACCGCGCCAAATCACATTATTCACCGCTCAATGATAATATTTTCTTTTGTTTCATTTTTTACAAGTCTACACATCTAGATAAACATATGTCATGGTTAACTTTTAGTGAGAAAATTTTAAGACGTTTGCATATATTGTCTTCAGAAAATGTTTATAAATTAAGTTCAGGTGAGTAGTTGTAATATTTTCATTCCAAAGCTGGTAAACAACAACATAGATATTTTGAAATTGCGTCAGTCATGACGCAGTCATTTATTTCTGGACGTATTTTTCCTTAATTGAGAGTCATATACGCAAGAATTCTGCATCAGGGGAAACCCTGGCTAGGGTTTGAAAAATTCATAAAAAAATGGAAAATTAATAAACACAATTTTTTTCTTTTGACTGCACCCCTCAATATGACACAGATTATATGTACTAAGTTTGAGATGAATCCACTGAATAGTTTAAGAGCAATCGCGTGGACAAAGTTTTTAGACGGACGTAAGGGTTTGAAAAATTCATAAAGAAATGGAAAATTAATAAAAACAATTTTTTTCTTTTGACTGCACCCCTTCATATGACACAGATTATATGTACTAAGTTTGAGATGAATCCCCTGAATAGTTTAAGAGAAATCGCGAGGACAAAGTTTTTGGACGGACAGACTGACAGATGGAAGGACGGACAGACAGATGGACGGACGGACGGAATCTTGGTATAACTTTATACCCCCGACATTTTGCACAAAAGCACAAAAGACGAAGCATTTGAAATAATCAGCACACAGAACATATTTCACCAGTTCTACAAGCCCTTCATTGACTACCACTCAAACAAAGAATTCACTTCAAAGTTTTCCCTCTTTGATACAGATCCTAGCACATATATCTCCAAATGTTATCAGGGTCAGTAAGGTACCGTAAGGCATTCCCTCTGCTCTGTGGTCGACTTTAAAGTACAAAAACAAAAATGGGTGACAGAGACTCCTGGACAGAGTCTGTACTGTGGAACAGTCTTCTTCTATCAGGACCACAGCATCCAAAACAACCCTCAAATCAGTAATAAAAACCCACCTTTGCTTAGTTGTCTCCCCACAAAGCTAACTGATAATCCTACACTTGTGTTCTTTAAAGCAACACGATGCAAGTTCATTATTATTGTTACGACTACTTTCCTCTAAAGACTCCCAGACATCAAATTAGTGGCACTTCCTACACACCAAAGGTCAACAAACTGAGGGTTGTCGGGACTAAAGAAGTTACTGTAACTATGTACATCACTGTGTATTATGATCTTCCTCATCTAACATACATACGTTTGAGTCCATGTCGAAGCACATGCTCGAGCACCACGAAGAACTGTTGGAGTGGAACATGGTCATCGTCCAGCATCCGGCCATGGGCCAAGGACGAGTCTATCAGTTCCTTCACAATAAGTTTGGAGACATTCAACAAGTTGGCCCTCTCAATCGTCCTTGGGTCCTTTCCTGCAACACAACAAAATACAAAATAATGCCAACAACCATATTCACTATCACGGAAAACAACTGACCATTGCCAGCAGAGGAATGATGATACGTTATTTGTACCAGAAGTCAGAGTGGAGGCGAGCGTTCTTCTCCCAGGACACATGGTACTACCACTCAGCAATGGCCTGCAATGGCCTGCAATGGCCTGCACTCACAGAACTCATATTAGGCGTATTCCGGAAAAACGGTGTCTAAGCAAAAAGGCGACCTTTTAGGTTTAGCTATCTGCAGAAAGGAGAATCGTGGTGCATATTGAAGTTTCTTGCTATTTGGTTTGAGTATAGTTAAGGGATTATGATTGAGGGGCTGTGTGAATATCTTACCTGACATACGCTCAATATAGAAAACACACTTTACTGAACTTAGTTCACCTATCTGTGTATTGAAAACATTGACATATATATCCCTTGCTGAAGTTATGTGCATCACAAGCAAGATGGCAAATGCACAGGTAGACTACAACTTCCTTCCCATGTTGTGCAGTTGCAGATGTTTGTATGTTGGTGGTTTAATGTATAGGATCAGCAAGTGAAAGGCTAGTACTCCAACAACACTGACATCAATCGATTCGTGAGATGTTGAGCAGTCCTGCCTTAAGTACCATTGCAAGAGGTAAGTAACCATAATATTTACTTACTTTTATTTTGAGTTTTGTCAATTGAACCTAATATGTAAAAAGCAAATAATTAATTTATGTACTCCTCTTGTTTAATTTGTAGCTTTTGCTTTCTTGTATGACTTTCTTGTATGGCTCCAAATGCTAGCAGATATGCCACAGGACAACTGGCCCGGATTACGTCACAGCAACTTGGATTGAGGGAGGCTGGGACTAGTCTTCACTGAACCACCACGGGACGACAGGTCCATGCATTAATTACCATTTGGAGCAGTGGAGGCCTGAGCCAATCTTCATGAAAATGTCAGGTCCTCGAACGAACAACCATTTGGAGCAGTGGAGGCCTGAGCCAATCTTCACAGAACCACCAATGAACTAAAAGTCCAAGAGCGAACAACCATTTTTAGGGGTGGCATGGAAGAATAAAGCAACTTATTGGCAAAGCCCATCGAAACGCATTTTAAGTGACATGATTTCTGTGTGCCGAACAGAAGGTGAACGACGTACACTTCGTCCAGGACACTTCTGGTCAGAGACCACCTCCACAGAAAAAGAGATATACCGATTTACAGAGAGGACTGGAAGAATGAGTGAGTGAGTTTGGTTTTATGTCACTTTTAGCAATATTCCAGCAATATCACGGCGGGGACACCAGAAATGGGCTTCACACATTGTGCCCATGTCGGGAATTGAACCCGGGGCTTCGGCTTGATGAGCAAACGGAAGACTGTAATGGAATACGCCAGCAGCGCATCACATGTTGTAAATTTTACTTTTGATATGACCCTACCCAGGTGCAAGTCTTAGCTTGTGAAAACGCAATAATATCTCATTGGAAGAAATTTGCAGGAATGCAACTGCCAAAAGTATACAATGTTGTTACACACGATAAAAAGTCGCCTCTCTTGCGAAAGAAGCAGAAAGATAACCCCATGAAAGATAAGTGAAAACAATGTTTAAATACACCAGGTTCAAGGTGAAGAAGGTTGTGCAAATTCATGTCATAATTATTGTTACACATTAGCAATATTCTTTATAAAGGTGTATGTTAAACACTGTGGAATATCTCGGTATATCATGGATTATCATGGTATATTTTGGTATATTGCTGAATATCATGGAATATCACGGTATATTGTGGAATATCATTGAACATCTTTGCGTGTTGTTTCACATCAAGGAATATCAAGGAATATTTACGTATATTTTGGAATATGATAGAATATCTTGGTATATTTATGAATATCATTGAATATCTTGGTGTGTTGCTTTATATCATGGAATGGAATATCTTTGTATAACAAGGAATATTATAGAATATTTTGCTTTAGTATAGTATATCACATGGAATATCTTGGTATATCTAGGTATATGATGGTATATCATGCATTGTATGTTGCATGTTCTGCGAGGTAAAACTGACCACAGTGAATCTGCTCAATTCATTGTGAGCTTGTATGTAAACTACATAAATCAACACTTTCAAGTGTCTCAAATATACACGATGAAACTTTACATAACCTAATAATGGTAATCTTTCTTAGCCTGCGAGGGGTTCATAAGCAGAAACCTCAAGGACAAACATGACACAACAATAACAATTACAGATTCCTGACAGTTCAACATCCAAACATACTGAGTTATAATGACAAACAATTCAATATCCATTAACTTGTCAGATGTTTTATCTTAGTTATCAGTAATTCAACAAAGTTCACGTCATGTTTCTGTGACTGACATTTTCAGTGTTTCATATGAAACCACACCGCCCACCTCCAGGTGTGTTTAGGTGTTAGCTTAGAACTATTTGTAAACTCTCGGTTACCATGGTTACTCTTATAAATGTTGACAACACATGCAGAATGCTGATATATTGAACTGTTCCAAACAATAAAAATATTTACACTTTTTATACATTTAACACTGCTCAATATAATATATGCATGATATGGAATGAAAACTTCATTTTAATTGATGATGTCTACAGTACAGTTTTGACAGATATTGTTTATGTGAATAGAATCGTGACAGTGCAAACATTCACAAAATAATCAATATTGCCTTCATCATGTTCATCCACGTTTGTTATTGTGAGACATATTGCACACGCGGGCCATGGTGAACGGACACTAACATCTAAATGTCACAGATTAACATCAACATAATTTGTCTTTCTGGGACACATGACAACGCCAGCATGTTGCATGTCACTCACATAAAATCAACATGTTTGTTGACATTACCAAAATTACCAATCATGTTCAAATATCACATTTATCTTTCCCTGAATTCTAATTAATGTCTTAGCAACATATTTACAGATTGTTCCCCATATTCCAATACCATAAATTATTTTGAAAAATTCCTTCAATGGAAACGGACCATATGAGAAAAGAATGTACCCACTCCACCCCCCTGCCACGCCCCTCCCTCGCCTACCATCGTCGGAGGAGACGATCATCTCGTCATGCAGTTGCAACTGGACATCGCTGAGCTCTCGCAGACACAGCCAGTCGCCATCAACAGACACACGGAAATTACACAGATAAATGGTTTCTTCTGCCATGATGCACTATCTGTGGGAAGCAGTGTCTTCAGTCAGTGAGAGAATGCCCTCCACAGAATGTTCAGTGAATGTGGCCTAAGGCAGCTAGCAGTGCCAGCAGGCAGAGGACACTGTATTCTTCCTCCATGTTGTCTTCCCACATACCAGGAACCTGCTGTCTCAGAGTACAAGGTATTGATCTCAGCCAATGCACACAATCATTATGCTAATATACCCCGGCACCAAGGGACACTAGGCTGGCCATCCACATCTCCCTGTGGCGAGACAGCTTGATCACTGAGCCGTGGCGACACGCTCCCCTAGCAGTGCTCGCTATTCTTGTCAAGAATGGCCTGGCCAGGTAGCTGATGTTCACTGCTCACCAGTGCTGTGAACCAAGCATCTCATGGCTGACAGCTGAAGGCTTCATACATTATGACAATTAGCAGTCAAAGGGAGGCAACTCTTGTTACCTGGCAGATTCTGGGACATTCTGATACACGGGTAGTGAAAGACCCTGTTCAGAACCAGTGACAAACTCAAAATTAGATTTTCACAGAATGACATTAATTTTGTAAACTAAATAGATTATAAAAATTCGAATTGATGCAGATTTTTTTTCATGAAACATATGTCAGTTACATATTAACAAGCAACCTATGCATTCACACATATTGTCATCTTCTATTGAAAATAAGTTAAGCATCTTATAAAAAAAAATGTTATTTAAAAAGATTTTAAAATTAAAATATTTCACAATATCAATATTTCAATGTTATTTTTGCAACTTGAAGAAAGCAAAGGTAGAAAACATGGTTTTGAGGATTTTCAGTTTAAGATAAGGAACAGTGGCTCAACAGATCATTCTTTGGCATGTATGTTCATGTATTGCAATTTCAATGCTCATTATTTCAGATAATTTATTTGCTGCAGACATGTGACCCATTTTCCTGCACAAGTACAAAAGACAAAGTTGGATGTTTTGTTGTATTCATGAAAATACAACATGATGTCTTGAAGCAAGAGAGTGTAAACTAAATAGCCTGTATTTCCTGGTGTGGACAACAACGTCGGTTAAAATAAATCCAGACCGAACTTGTTAGCTTTGAAACAAAACAAAGTGTGTCATACAATGACATCATCCAACCAAAGTTTCTTCAGGCATACATGCTGTGTAAATCTTTCAAAACTTAAAGATAACACACTCTTGTTGGGTCACGTTACTTCTGACATACTGATTATAGGTTCTAGCAATCCAACAGATTCATCTATAAAAAATAAGTAAAATCATACCTGGTTGGAACTTCAAAATAAAACGTCCATTAAGACACAAGAACAAAAGTTAAAAAAATAGTTCCATTCCTCCATGAGATCCATTTATCTTGACATTAATATAATTGCAGAATAATAAAAAATGAAGCTATAATATTAATCTTTTACATAGGAGTGAAAAGATTATCCACAATTACTTCTAAGTATTCATAAACATCACTTTACCACATGCAGAATAACAGTGTAAGGCGTTTTAAGTGTAATGCATCATTAGACTCCTTTTATTAAGTGTAACATACTCTAAAACCGACTTGTGGTCCTGTCATATAGCGTGGCTGTTGTCTCCATTCAACCAACTTTATTATTGAAAGAATTACACAGTTGTTCATAGCAGGAGCAGAAATATTGCTGACCTCGGCATAGACCATCACTCACTCACTCACTCTCACACTCACTCAGTCTCCCACTCACCCACCCAGCCACCCAATTAGAAATGGCTAAATTCGGAACCGGGAAATATATCAGAATGACCCGCTAGGTATAAATGAAGAAAGACAAATGCTTTTCCAATTCGGAGCAAATCATTAAAGAGAGGAAATTTTTTAAATGAACAAAACCCGGAAGCACCAGAAGTTTTCCAACAACTCCATTGTGTGGTTGTGGTGCAACAGGAAACTTGACATTTATACTTAATACACAGATTTCCCACTGGCTCAGGGGCAGTTCACTTTCAAACATCTTCTCACATGACTACACCATCTAGCAATCATACCATGTTTACTCTAACAATGATGGAAACACTGCAGGTTCTGATGATGATAGTAATCACATCGTTTGTCCCTCTCTGTATAAAGGTTCATACTCCATCACACTCACACACAGTGAAAGTCATTTCTTAAACATGCACAAGGTAACTGTTTTCATGGTCAAAGCATGCTCACTTCACACTGTGAATGCAGAGACTTACCTAGGATTCTAAACTAAGTGTCCATGGGGATTTTTTTTAAAGTTCTTTTTTTTCAGTAAACTCTGAGGTACTGGGTAGGCCTATTTTAACATTGTACTGTATTAGGAAATTGCATTCGATGCGATAATATATGACTAAACATTGAAGCTCCTGTCTATTTATTCATCCTGTTCTCAGTGGCAATCAGTTATTTCAACAAAGCCCTAAAAATAGCTTTTAATTATATATATTAACATTCGACAAGTACCTCAATACCCTAACTACATGCCAAAACAACAGCAAATGTTTCCTAACGTAGCTTCTGGTGTCATCTTTCATGATAAAAGTGTGTGAATGTTGTGATATGTTGTGTTCACCAGTATTCCAGCTTATTCATATTGGCCTGTAATAATTGTGACATGACAAAATAGTGGTTGATATACCCAAGCAGGGTAAAACAAATTGAGTTATGATGAGTGAGTGAGTTCGGTTTTACGCTGCTTTTAGCAATATTCCAGCAATATCACGGCGGGGGACCCCAGAAATGGGCTTCACACATTGTATACGTACCCATGTCGGGAATCGAACGCTTTAACCACTAGGCTACCCGACCGGCCCACCTCAATAACGGGCTAACATAATGAATGCCAATAGACAGATGTTATCATTAAGCCTGCGAACATTAAAAACACCATTAGACAGGTATCCTCATTTAACCTTCAATATAATAAAATGACATTAGAAAGCTATCCTCAATAAGCCTGTCAATGTAATAAATGCCATAAGACAAATTACAAAGGCTGTTAACAGAAAACACAGGGTTTTTCTAATAACATATTATTAAATGACTGTGCCCATAAGCTAGTGTCCACTTTGAAATGCTATGTTTGTTTCACCATCAGCCAGGTCATTCAGAGCTAGTATTTTCAAACTATTATCACTTCCTTTTCATCGAGATTGATGACACTCATTTCCATTTCTAACTCCCCAGCAGGTTCATTGTGTTAACCATACTGTGCATAAATGGCCCTCCCGTCTTCTATTTCCATTGTTTTGTCCAGCTTACTGCAAAAACAGCTGTATCACTCGCTTCACACAAGAAACATCCTCACAAGGTCTAAACAGATAGGATTCCTTAGTGACCCTGGTGGCACAGTCAACATACTTTATCTCAGCCATTGGTCCAATACAAGAAATTCCCAACCCTGCTTATTATTTCAATGCAATACATTTTAAATTACAACTATACCTGCATGTTTCAAAATGTTGCTATGTTCATTTCTGAACTGTACAAAGTCTCATTCTGTGCCAACCACTTTAGTCTACTAGCCTGAACATGGCTACACATTAGTTTCGGTAGATACAGATTTAGAACCACTATTAGCTCAGCTCACTGGATCAAGCAGACTTTTACTAAACTCGGGTAGCAAATTGAAGACCATATTTAATAATCGAGCAAGAACTGCTGTATTTGGTGACTTAGGAATCTATGTTTTGCACAATTCGGTACACTCTACACTATTCTGAGCCCATGGTAAACATGGTGCATGGATTATCTCCCTTAGACAATGATGGTGTTGGTGAACTCCTCTAGATCTGTGTCAGGGACACTACTTACTTCCAAATGCATGTCACACATGGAACAGATACAGCAGAAAGTGTAACACAACAATACATCCTTCACTACGCTGTGGAGCGTACTTTGTTTGCAGTGAGGCAGGGGTGGATTATTGCCTATATCTATCTACACAGCCAACATAGGTACTACACTCAACACATTCATAACAAATACTTGGTTCATCATGTTTATAACTAATCCATTCTGGTACACATTTCCTGTCAATTTAATCAATACCTACCTAATATCTTGTATAAGATACTAAACAAACAACAAACTAAAAATATTCTGAAAGAATGCTGAATGTTGATGGAATATTTGCAACATTAGATTATTCAAGGGTAACAACATCAAGAAGATGAAGAAAGAAGTAACAAAAGCCTCTAAATTACATGAGTGAGTGAGTGAGTTGGGTTTAACGCCGCTTTTAACAGTATTCCAGTTATATCGTGGCGTGTCAGCTTAATGTGGGGGGAAAGCCCGAAGTGATGCAGGTCTTAGACGTTTACCACTACGGTGAAACCCACGAGCACGGGTATGGTGCTGACAAAACTAGAAACATAATCGGGGCGAACCGGGATTCGAACACACAATCATAGGTTTCTGGCGTGCCCAAGGTACGCAACTCTGCACAGCGAATCGCGGTGCCTTAGACGACTGGGCCACCCGTGCCCCCTAAATTACATGAAGAAAGGGATACACGTGAGATAACACATTCATACACACACATATTGCCATTGGAAATCAGTAAAGGCACTGCGTACTTGCAGTAAGTGCACAATCCAGTGTTAATGAACATGAATCTTTTCAAATTTGATTGATTATTTTCATCTGAAAACCTAAAAGAAAGAAGATTGTTGATATACGTGTAGGCAATGTTATTGAGTGATGCTCAGATTTTGGTGTCATCATATTGACTATTATAAGGCTTCGGACATTAGCCTAAAATATACTCAACAACAAAAGTTCCTGTGACACCAATATTTTAGGGTATTTTTCAAACAAGTAAAGTTTGGTTTTCAATATTGTAGTACATGTACGGAATCAAGTCACAACAAGAGTTTGCCACTAACTTGGCTATATCCCCCGCCCCTGTTGCAGAATTTATGACATAATTAAATCTCAACAAACCCTAAGCTTTTTTAACCGAGGTGGAACTTGTCATGGAAATTGTAAAAAAAAGATGAGTTTGGAACCTCAGTTTCATCTTATTGCCTTGGAAACGTAAAAAATATATATTTCTAAAATTTCTAAATAGCAAAAGGCACCAGTTCAGCATGTACCTGACCGACCTGCAAAGTTTGATGAAAAAATATTGAACGGTTTACGAGTTATGCTCAGGAAACGAACCCTACCCTCACAGAACCTAAGTCCATCTTGTTGCCATGGAAACTTAAAAAATAAACATTTCTAAAATTTCTAAATAGCAAAAGGCACCAGTTCAGCATGTACCAGACAGACCTGCAAAGTTTGATGAAAAACTTTGATAACGGTTTATGAGTTAAGCTCCAGAAATGAACCCTACTCTTACAGAACCTAAGTCCATCTTGTTGCCATTGAAACGTAAAAAATAAACATTTCTAAAATTTCTAAGTAGCAAAAGGCACCAGTTCAGACCTGCAATTGTTTAGCATCGTGCTGACAACAACCACTCAGAAAAAAAACCAAAATTACGAAATGCCACGCCTGTCCGAAAACGAGCGTCTGCGAGCCATTGGTATGCTTGAAGCAGGATCAAGTAAAAGTGATGTTGCAAGACAAATTTAACGTACACATAAACACCATTTGGTGTTTATGGCAACGTTGGCAACAGATGAATGCAGTCAGAGAACATCCTCAGAGTGGCAGGCCACGCGTAACCAATAATTGACAAGACAACTGGATTCGAACAACACACCTACGAAATCGATTCCAGCCAGCAACAGTGACTGCAAGAAGCATCCCTGCCCTTTGACAAAAATCTTCACAAACCGTACGTCGTCGCCTCAGATGTGCAGGGATTGTCGCCAGAAGACCTGCCAGACGTCGCATTTTGACAGGAAACCACCGTCAAGCATGTCTACAGTGGTGCAGACAGCGTCTAAACTGGATGGCCATGCAGTGTAGACAAGTTCTATTCACTGACGAGTCTCGTTTTCACCTCAGCCACAGCGATGGACAGATTCGAGTGTACTGACGTCAAGGTGAATGTTACGTCAATCATTGTGTCATGGAAGAAGATCGGTTCGGGGGAGACAGCGTTATGGTATGGGGTGGAATTACAGCAAGACAGAGGACCCGTTTGATAGTGGGAGAGGGAAATCTCAATGTACAGCGCTACTGTGACGAGATCATCGGCCCTGTTGTTTTACCGGTTTTGCGTCGTCATGGCCCAGAATTTTGAGATGTGATTGGTTCATGTGATCCTGACAAAATACTATGTATCTCGCCTGAGAGGGAAAAGAATTTCTGAGCGGGAGAATAAATCCCTTATACTCGACCATGAAGAACACAAGCTGCATGTCGATTTCTGAGTGGAAGAATAAATCCCTTATACCCCGCTTGTGATACAGCTACAACTTATAATGTACTCCTTGTGATACTGCTACAACTTATAATGTACTCATTGTGATACTGCTACAACTTATAATGTACTCATTGTGATACAGCTACAACTTATAATGTATCCCTTGTGATATGGCTACAACTTATAATGTATCCCTTGTGATATGGCTACAACTTATAATGTACTCCTTGTGATACAGCTACAACTTATGATGTACTCCTTGTGATACAGCTACAACTTATAATGTACTCCTTGTGATACAGCTACAACTTATGATGTACTCCTTGTGATACAGCTACAACTTATAATGTACTCCTTGTGATACAGCTACAACTTATAATGTACTCCTTGTGATACAGCTACAACTGATAATGTACTCCTTGTGATACAGCTACAACTTATAATGTACTCCTTGTGATACAGCTACAACTTATGATGTACTCCTTGTGATACAGCTACAACTGATAATGTACTCCTTGTGATACAGCTACAACTTATAATGTATCCCTTGTGATACAGCTACAACTGATAATGTACTCCTTGTGATACAGCTACAACTTATAATGTATCCCTTGTGATACAGCTACAACTTATAATGTACTCATTGTGATATGGCTACAACTTATAATGTACTCCTTGTGATACAGCTACAACTGATAATGTACTCCTTGTGATACAGCTACAACTTATAATGTACTCCTTGTGATACAGCTACAACTGATAATGTACCCATTGTGATACAGCTACAACTGATAATGTACTCCTTGTGATACAGCTACAACTTATAATGTACTCCTTGTGATACAGCTACAACTTATAATGTACTCCTTGTGATACAGCTACAACTTATAATGTATCCCTAGAGATACAGCTACAACTGATAATGTACTCCTTGTGATACAGCTACAACTTATAATGTACTCATTGTGATACAGCTACAACTTATAATGTACTCATTGTGATATGGCTACAACTTATAATGTACTCCTTGTGATACAGCTACAACTTATAATGTATCCCTTGTGATACAGCTACAACTGATAATGTACTCCTTGTGATACAGCTACAACTTATAATGTACTCCTTGTGATACAGCTACAACTGATAATGTACCCATTGTGATACAGCTACAACTTATAATGTACTCCTTGTGATACAGCTACAACTTATAATGTACTCCTTGTGATACAGCTACAACTGATAATGTACTCCTTGTGATACAGCTACAACTTATAATGTACTCCTTGTGATACAGCTACAACTGATAATGTACTCCTTGTGATACAGCTACAACTTATAATGTACTCCTTGTGATACAGCTACAACTTATAATGTACTCCTTGTGATACAGCTACAACTTATAATGTACTCCTTGTGATACAGCTACAACTTATAATGTACTCCTTGTGATACAGCTACAACTGATAATGTACCCATTGTGATACAGCTACAACTTATAATGTACTCATTGTGATATGGCTACAACTTATAATGTACTCCTTGTGATACAGCTACAACTTATAATGTACTCCTTGTGATACAGCTACAACTTATAATGTATCCCTTGTGATACAGCTACAACTTATAATGTACTCCTTGTGATACAGCTACAACTTATAATGTACTCCTTGTGATACAGCTACAACTTATAATGTATCCCTTGTGATACAGCTACAACTGATAATGTACTCCTTGTGATACAGCTACAACTTATAATGTACTCCTTGTGATACAGCTACAAATTATAATGTATCCCTTGTGATACAGCTACAACTGATAATGTACCCATTGTGATACAGCTACAACTTATAATGTACTCATTGTGATACAGCTACAACTTATAATGTACTCCTTGTGATACAGCTACAACTTATAATGTACTCCTTGTGATACAGCTACAACTTATAATGTATCCCTTGTGATACAGCTACAACTGATAATGTACTCATTGTGATACAGCTACAACTTATAATGTACCCATTGTGATACAGCTTCAACTTATAATGTACTCATTGTGATATGGCTACAACTTATAATGTACTCCTTGTGATATGGCTACAACTTATAATGTACCCCTTGTGATATGGCTACAACTTATAATGTACTCCTTGTGATACAGCTACAACTTATAATGTACTCCTTGTGATATGGCTACAACTTATAATGTACCCCTTGTGATATGGCTACAACTTATAATGTACTCCTTGTGATACAGCTACAACTTATAATATACTCCTTGTGATATGGCTACAACTTATAATGTACTCCTTGTGATATGGCTACAACTTATAATGTACTCCTTGTGATACAGCTACAACCTATAGAATCTGCAAGCTGCAGAAATGACTATGTTAGTTCTATATTGTGAGTTGTTTCCCTTTGTATATATGCCGATGCCCGTGAAGCAACTTGCCCTATGTCACAGCTGTCATTTATTAATGTTGTTGAACAGTATTTGTTCTCATTCATTCCTCACTGTAATTCAGTTTCTCCTGCCTTGCTTGACAGGCTCCAGGAACATCGTTTGTTGCTAATTTCTGTTGATTGGCTACTGATTTTGGAGGCGTGCCAGTTTATGTTACTAAATCAAAGATGTCACCTGATTCATCTCACATCAAAAGTTGGATTCGTTTGTCAGGAATGTTAAACGATCTCATCAAATGTACCTGTTTAGATTTACATGATTGTGTCATCAAAGTATTCATTCATGTGGTTGAGAATATATGTTGTGAACATTAATCATAAGAATTCATACAGTTTGCACATCGGTTTTTCAATTGATACCTCAATGAACAGAAAGAAATATTGAAAGCATAGACCCGACCCTAACCGTATAGCCGATGTTGGTCTCAAGTTGGCCACAAAATGTCCAGTTGATAATTGTTTTACAGGAGCCCTTGCAAAATCTATTTTGATAAACTCATATAGCTGTCTGATCATGTATACACTGAAGCTGACTGAAGCTATCTTTACTCAAACACATAGGTCAGAAAGAATGTGTGCCTAGTCAGAAAGAAATGATTTAGCAACTTGTAGTGTAACCATGAAGTTTGATTGTGATTGTCATGAAACAATTTATCAAGTGACCAACCCCGGGACCGGATAGTCCTGTTGGTACCCAGGTCCTACTCAGGACCCATCCAACCCTAGTTCCCCATCCCAGGCTTTATACCAAGTGTGGCAGGTGGCAGCAGGAACATCTGAATGACAGTGGTGATGTGAAGGGAAGTGACAGTGAAGGGAATATTCCCATCAAGGTTTGATGTATTGCTGTCCGATAATGGGTAGTCATGTGACATTATCATATCACATATTGCACATGTTAAAGAAGCAGATACACTGTGGCAGCTTTTTAATGGCAAATTATTGAAATATGGGATGAGGTGTTGTCAGGTAGACAGGTCAACCACACAGATTGTTGTCATGTTCCTTGGTTACTTCATGCATACACATGATAGTGACACTGAACATTCAAAACAACAAACAAGTTCAAACTTTTCTATGTATCTAATCAATGACACTATTTTCTATAATGAACAATTTTTATCCACTAATTGTGGATAAGTTCACTTTTATATGTGAACTCTGTTACTATGTTGTTTTATGACAACGTTTCTCTTATTAATTCCTGTATTGGGCCGAAACATCAGCACATTGCCACCTGACAATCTTAGCACAACTTAAAACTGATAACATGTTACATGTTAATATTTGTTTACTAAATATAGCTTGCGGAGTTTTATAGCAAGTGCTAGTTTATGACAGCACTTTCATTTTCAATATATTTTTAATTTCATTTTTTTTCATAATTCAAGTGGCTAAAATGGTTATAAATGGGAACTAATATACATATATTATTTTTTCAGTTTATTAATTTTCATTCTACCATGAATTTGGAATTTACTCGATTCTGATTGGTCAATCAGAGGCTATTAAATCACAATAAACCCCCTCTGATTGAAACAGCTGGTTTGACGGCCGCATCACCGCGGAAGCTGAAATTGATAGAATAGTACTATTTTCAGTCATTGTCGGTAGGCACATTTAAATAATTATATCTACAATTACAGGTTAGAAAATGCACAGATGCGGTTACTACAATATTCAAAGGATGTGTGGCAATACATTTCGTGCAGAAAAATACGACAGAAATCAACAAAGGGAATGTATTTACGTTTTGAAGACAACAGAGAGCTTGGAATTTTGGCGCTTTTCTATATACGACTGTGACGTCATATCTTTTGCGTCACAATGAGCGATATGACGTCATAATGGTGATGTGCGATGTAGAGCGAAAGCCTTGCAAAGCTTGCTTTGTTTTCTTTAGGGATGCCCACCTCATGTTAGCTTACCAAGTTGCCGCAATTATATACTTTCCATGCCTGTCATATGTTCGAGTGAAGTATTACGGTGTAAACAAACTGCTTGCTTATATACAGCACCATATTTCGTTCGGTGATTCCGCAATTCAGATCAATAACCCACTCAAAACACTGAACTCAACCCATGCCGCTTCACTCAGTATATTTGCTAACACCAAAGAGTTCGCGTTTTATTTAGACATGGTAGAATGGACTAATGCTGCGCGTTCGGTTCCAAATTCAATTTAGCGGGGTTAAATCTACAGGTAACCTAGCTCTACATTGAAAACACAATATGTTTATCTCTTAATTATCATGCACCAGAATGCAGTATATTAGGTATATCATACTGGTGCTGAACACATCCAAATGTCGCCGCTGTTCGGGTAGGTTACGCCAAACTCTTAGCCCCTTGATCCCCTCTACGATCCATCACCCCTTTAGGGTTAGGTACCCGTTATTATAGATTCTATAGCAGCTCCTAATAATCTTCACACAAAAACGTCGAGTAAAAAGGATGAAATAGTTAACTGTCGAATATTTTGGCTACTGGAAACTTTCCTGGAACATTCACACCCGCTACATTTTTATGCATTGATTCAAAAGCGAACTCACACAAGTGTCGTCAATAGCCATGCTTATGCCTCCCTAGTTCCTAACTATTATCCACATTATCCCTACCACATTTTTCTTTGATTTAAATAGTCTATGCACATTACATTTAGCAATATATTGTGGTTGTCTAGTTCTGTGCATGATTCCGTACCATATTGATTATCCAACTTAATCCAGTCCAAAATAGCAGAATAACTTCCATTTTCGTATTTCTGCTGGAAGAGCAACCTCCCTGTGGTGAGTGGTGAGTGGTGAGTGCTGAGTAATGCTTATAGCGCTTTTGTTGCAGGACGTGGAGTCAACCCACAGATGACATCCTTACCATGTCAGCTTGCTGACGGGGTTAACCTCTTTGGCCATGTGGACAAGGCGTCCGACCTCTTATCAGAAGGTCCGTGGTTCGAATCCCATCACGGGACTCGGAAATTGTATGGCCGCTACACTTTGATACACTTATCTTCTTATATTTCTATTACTTGTTTGAACAAGTTTATATGCTAAATGTACCATGTGTCCATTGTTCTTATTTGAATAAATGTTTGAAGTTTGTATATATCTTGTTATTAACAGCATTATCGCTCAACAAAACACACACTACAATACAAGACTGATGAGATACGAAACAAACTACAGGTAGCGAAACTGCCGAGATACGAACTGATCAGTATACGAAACCTGTGACAATACTTTCAGCCCAATCAGACCTTCAAACCTGCTTAGTTAGAAAAGTGGGAGGGTTTTGGAGCTGTTGAATCATGCTAAAAGGGAAATGTTCGACCAAAAAACTATCAACACATTAAAAACATGTTTGGGAGGTACAATTTATTCCTGTCATGTAAAATCTGTGATTAATATTTGCAAAACCTGCATTAGGGATAACAAAACTTGCATAATGACACTGCGTCTTTACTGCACATGATCAGCTGATGCTTTCCGGATGTTTCACGCTAGTTTCTGAATCTGAAGTTTTGGAGTTCCTTCAAATCTGTGGTCACACATAGTGGTGCATTGTCATCCACCTAAGTTTATGATCCAGTGTCATATCATACACAGGAATATCGGCGTTTCAATCCACGCTTACCTTTTTTCACAAATCAAAATACAAACGTAAATATGACAATCAAACAAACTGAACACAGTTGACAGTCTAAACTCACGCTCTCGTTTGACTCTCGGTCGTGGTTGGCTTTCTCGTGGTTGAGGGTTTGGTCTTGATTTAACAACCTTATCTTCGGCAGCTTGGGCAACTACCGGTTTGGGCCACGCGTCATCATCAACTTTAGGTGCACATGCCGCAAGCTCCTCTTGTAAACTTAGCGTGTTTCCACCCCCCTTCGAATCGTGTTTTGATTCTGCAGTCGCCATATTGAATGACCTGACCTCCGACCTCTCGGTGTCACGAGAATATTGTTTTATTAACTACAACGAATACAACTATGAGTCAGAATTGCAGATATCGCATTTCAACAGCTGCAAATATTAACCATTTGTTTTTAACGGGGTTGTTCTAAATCTCGTCCACGCGAACTCGGAAATAGTTCGTCTGCACAAGACCACAGCGTGGCATGTTATGTTATTGCCCGGTTTGTAAACGATGCTAGTTTGACCGTGACAACATACAAGTAGTTTGAGATGATGTTGTTTTCACCAGTTAGACATCTTTGCAAACCAGTGACAACATATTTGACGCACTTTAGAAGAGGTTTACATTTAGATGACAGGTAAGTATGTTTCAACGAGAATGATTGTCGTGTAAATGTAGGCCTATTAGACCTAGACTAGTTTTTAACATTTTGTAATAAGACAGACGTTGACAGAAATGTTCGTCATCGGATAGGTTTGTTTTTCATCATTTTTGAATAATTCAAAGACCATTCAAATAAAAGAATACGCGTCTGCATTAAATTGATTGAGTGATGCAGAGTTTGCATTGGTCTCCACAACAAGTGGGTCCTTGGACGCGTTAGCTGCGAGCGCTCCAGGTGCAGATTTGGGTGCACCATGGTGCAGGTTTGGGGTTTGGGTGTGCACTACACCCCCCCCCCCCCCCCCCCACACACACACACACACACACACCCATAACCGAGACATTCTGCTGTATATTGAGCCTTTTTGTGCCTAAATAAATTTTGTATTATTTATTGTCTACTGCATGCACAAGCACTTTTTTGTGGCCTTATCATGTTTATTGGGTAACCTATATCTGAATGTTGCATCATCTTGTTAGAGGTTACAGATTGTAACACATAGAGGATATTCCATGATATTTCACTTGACACATAGAATATCCTATTTATTATATACTTTTGTGTAGTTGTCTATCGGAAAATGAATTACCGTATTTCATTAATGTAAAAGTTTGAAACATAAATTCTCCCTACCTTACACACAGGGACGTTTCACCACCCCTTGTAATTGCGACTTAAAAAGTGTTTCCATTTTTACAAAACCTTAAACAAATATAAGCAAAAGTATCAAAAAATATTTGTAGTCAATAAAAATCTTTATCATTGATATGGGGCCCTGGGGTATCTTAGTGGTTCAGATGTTCGGTCGTCATGCTGAAGACCCGGCTTCGATTCCCCACTTTGGTGCAATGTGTGAAGTCCATTTCTGGTGTCCCCGGATGTGATATTGCTGGAATATTGCTGAAAGCGCCATAAAATCATTCTCACTCACTCAATCAATCATTTTATCGTACATTTAGATATGATTACATACAAAATCAACTTCAACAAAAGATATTCTTGAAATCTACGAGATGAATGACGAAGTGTATGACGAAACATTTTCAAGAGAATAACAAACGGCAAGAAGCGACATTATCTCCATAGATGACCATCTGTCATTATTTTACCTTGTCAATGTGGAACTAATGTAAAAATGAAGTCTGTTTGCGTCTGGGTGAGACACTTATGATAAAGGGGAGACAATTTGCGGTGAGGTGACTCTTGAAAGACAATAGTTCTGTCAAAGTGTTGTGGTCCCTGCAGTGAAAATACCACTTTTTTCAACTTCAGGAAACTCAGTCTGAAGTAAACAATAAGTATGTATCTTTTTTGTATGCTAAGTCATCAATTTCTGTTATAAAGACAAGTTTCTTTGTACAGCCTCAGATGTTCCTTTATGTGGATATTGACGGATACATTCCTTGAACGAGGTAACTGCTTGATATTATACATATAACTTCTGTCAGTTGTAATTACGATATTCACGTTTTGTTTTCATTCATTTGGTGTAGCAAGAACGCAGGAGGCCTCAACAGTGACTAATGAAATTGTTCCATACTTAAAACATATCTGGCAATAGCAGTCACCTGTTCCAAAGTGCCACGCTTATGATTAGTATTATTTTAAATATTTATAGCAAAAAGCTCCAACTGAAAAAACTTGATATTGGAATATATTATCTTTGATAAAATTGTAGTTTCAGATACAGTTCATCCGATTATGCATCAAAATTCTTTATATAATTTTTTTTCTAAACTCAATCACTGGTAGATTGGTAGAAAATGTGTGTACAGCCGATTTCTATTTCTGGCAAGGTTTACATAACATACACGAGGTGATCTTTATTTCTGTGTATAAACAGTGCCTCATGAACAGAAAAATAACAATTTAAATGGTAAATCATCATGTCTAGTGATAATTTATCTCAAATTTCACATTTATTTTGACTAAGTTTGTTTTCACTAGAGATGCAATGAACACACTATGAGGCGAATCCGATATGTATCACAAAATGTATATAGGGTATCGAAAATGATTATTTTTTCATGAATACAAGTCAGCAGTTGATTATTATTTTTTATATTGAATGAAACATACAGTGATCGCTCGTGACAACGTTACCTTTAGGGTCCAAATATTTGATGAGCGTTTTGGACAATCAACCATTTAACTGCGGTAGAGTTGTAGATGCTCCACACAACAGACTACTTCATGGCTTGATTTTATTCCATTTTGCTTTGATAAATAACAGACAACTTCAAGTCGAAAACACTCTTTTAATTTGTTTTGTAAAGGTTCGATTCTAGTGACCACAAATAAAGAATTCAATTCATGAAGACATACAGTTCGATTCATCGAATACACGAGTGAATCGTAACAGCTCTAGTTATCACCTATTTCTTTACCTGAATTTTCTGAAGGGATACTATGTAGTTTTTACTGTATATATAAGGGGCGGTTGGGTAGCCTATTGGTTAAAGCTTGGCTAGTCACGCCGAAGCCCCGGGTTCGATTTCCGACATGGGCACAATGTTTGAAGCCCATTTCCGTGACATTGCTGGAAAATTGCTAAAAGCAGCGTAAAACCAAACTCACTCACTCACTGTATATATTAGGATGTTGACCGATATCTTCACCCTTTCAAGTCATGTATGTGCATTAATGAATCAACAACAAAAACACATGACCGTTTTGCTGCAGATCTTTATTGTATATCCTTTGTTATGATTTCTCATTCTTCTATCCTCCGATTGATGTTTTTTCAAGATTATTGTCCATAATAAGCACATGTTGAATCTGCACAGAAAAAGCCAACCCATATGTCAATACTTCCAAAGTTGGAGTGTTGTTTCCCTTTTATAAATGGAGATATTGATCTATGCTGCTTGTGCCCTTTGTAGTCTAGGCAATATGTGTGAAACTGAGACAGCCTAAACATTAGATTAAGCATCAGCCATGTCAACTGCTAGATGGATACACAATAGTCAGCAGACAAAAAGTGGAGTTTGAATGTCCTGAATAAAAGTGTTTAGAGCTATCAATTGAAAGTTGTCATTCATTTCAGAGTTCTCTCCCTTACCTTGATGTTGCTTTGAACTTTCAATAAAGAAATATTCCCTTCTTTGGAAAGGTTTTATGCAAAAAAATACAATAGATTAAATACATGGGATAAAAAAAAACATGGTATGAAAGTACTATACACAAGTTAGTACAATGATATGTAGGTAATAGAAGATAAATGTGTGAAATACTGGCTGAACATACTAAAGATGCCAGACTTTCGTTTACCAGGAAAGTGCTACAATATGTTGTGCGTGTATGATGAACATGGTCCAGTCAGTTGGGTGGAATTGTCTTTGTAAACTTGGGTTCCGATATGTATGAATGTGTCAAATGTATGTAAGGTTTTTCTTTATATGTTTCAACAACGTTTAAAACACAATTTTCAGCAGATCTGGCATAGAGAACTTCTTGCAAGTTAAAAAATGTCATATTATGCTTGTTTTAAAACTTTTGTTAAATGTGAACCTTATTTGTCATTCTTAAATTTGCAAAATATGAAAACAACCTTCACAAGATTCAGACTGAGTTGTCATATTTTGGAAATTAAGAATGGATGTCATTATAAAATTCCAAGAAATTTAAGAAAACATAAACTTTGTAAATTAGACTGTGTTGAAACCAAGTACCAATTCCAGCTTTTTTGTCCAACGTATGTCAAGTTACGGCAACTATATCTCAAAGCAAAGTTCTCTTGGCATCCTAACGTTCATAAATTTAATATGCTTCTGTCATCACCAGATACATATACATGTATTATTACAAATCTAGCAAAATATCTATACTATGCATATGAAGTAAGAAATGCGTAACTGAATTTTTAAAACCTGTCTGTACTCAACTTTTTTCACAAAGGCCTGTGGCCTATATGTATTGGAAATAAAATGATTGAGTAGAAGATAAAACTACTTTGAATAGATAAGAAATCTGAATGGACACCAAGACAAAGAGCTCTGTGTACTTATATCAGAATACATGTACTTGCACATGCCACAAACCAGGTGGCGGTCATGTCAGGCTGCCATGTCACAAGTAAATTACATAACGAGCCAGAATACAGGCTCACAAAAAATCACCCATAATGCTCATGGTGTCAAGCAAATTTGATTTATTTATGTATTTTCCAATATTCCCAAAGAGATGGTTTAAGGAAATTTTCTTTATTTTTTCCAACTTTTAATAGGACATTCCTCTGTTGGATTATCATTACCAAATTTAAAAGAAATAATTAAGAAATTGTGAATGAAAAATAAGTGAATAAGATTTTTTGTCAATTGCATATATTTATGTTGATGTAATTTAAATAAATTATATTAACAAGATATGATAGTGATGCCTTACCATGAATTTCTCTTCCAGTTATTACTACTCTTAGCTGTACCGGGTACTCTAAGGTCTAGCTGTGATAGATCACAAGTGCATTGTTAATGGTTTTGGATATAACGTGTGTAAATATTTTGCTATTAAATGTACAAATTAGTTAACCAATATATCTACATCATGAAGCAAGGATAGAAAGTATCACATCACTGCTAGCTGAGGGTAAGCTGACTTTCCAACTTTTTGTGTGTGGATTCTGTCATGTGGTATCAATATTTTGGCAAGTACACATTCCAGGTTAATGTCTGTCACACAGTACATCCGCTGTTGGGTCACAATAATGCTGAGCTAGGTCTACGTTACTTGACAAGAACACAACTTACGCATGTTATGTCACATGTGCTTGCAAACATCAGCCATACTGTGGTAGACAAAGCATTTGAGATGTCCTTTTACTATTCCTGTCTGTTTTCAGTGGATTAGAATCATTTCTGTCTCCCTCACACAGTTAGATCGCATCTTGTAGTAGAGGTGTAGGTTTATGTAGACTGTATACACATACATCGTATCTATGCCTGCTCAGTCAGGGGTCAACACCATGAACTTGGTCCTAATACCATGGGTACCCGGTAGTCTACATTGAATAAACCTTACAGCACTTTGTTTTTAGTAGTCCTTTACCACAGTCAGGTTTGAATTAGGTCATATTTGTGAACAATAAGTAGGTGCAGTGATAGAAACTAACAGTTTTAGTCCACTCGTCCTTATAATGAGAACATATAGGAAAACCCTTAAAAAGGGCAAATTTCTACTAGTCCTTAAAAAACCTAAACTATTGGGCAGTTTGGCAAGGACTACAGGACTATTGCCAATTTCTAACACTGAAGTGGAAGGTCATATGGTAGCCAAAGACATTTTAGTGAGAAAGATACCCAGCAACCCCTGACTTGTTCTGAATGAATGTGTTGTTATGCAGGTTTTAGCAATGTTCCAGCAATATTACGACGAGGGACACCAGATATGGCTTCCCTCATTGTGGGGAATTGAACCCATGCTGCATCCACTGGGTTGTCTTGCCCCGACACAGATTACCTACAGGGTGTCCATAGCAAAGCTTGATAATCCAATCACTCACACATGTTTTGGGTGATAACTTGAACAAAAAGGGGTTAAATGTTTAAAAATCCATTAACTTTGACCAGCAGTATGATCCTATCAGAGAGGTCTTCGGGTCATTCCTCGGTCTGGTCTGAATTACTGTTTAAAGAAGGTTTCACCGAGCTAACCCACTCACATCAGTGTCTTTGGTCAATTCTGAGAAACAGATGGGTTCCCACAGATGATATCCCTTGGATGACATCAATGAAATTGCATCACAATGATTTGCAGACCATTATGACATCACTGGTTACCATGACATCACAATGAAATGACATCACTAATGGCTCTGCTACTGAAGCTGTTAGCAGTGCGTTTTACACTTAGACACTGCATATTACTGTCTACAAACTGAAAAAGTTGGAAGAATGATGTTGGATGATAAATAAAATCTCACCCTCGTGTCTTTTGATATCAAATATATCAACTCGTGTTGACCAAAGTCATAATCATTTTCTTTTTCATAAAAAATACACCTCCACACAACCATTCTGAACATACTTTTATCATCTCTGATTTATTCAATATGGTGTTGAGAGTTGAATAACAGAGTTGAGCGTGTTGAGTAACAGAGTTGAGCATGTTGAGTAACAGTTGAGCATGTTGAGTAACAGTTGAGCATGTTGAGTAACAGTTGAGCATGTTGAGTAACAGAGTTGAGTAACAGAGTTGAGCGTGTTGAGTAACAGAGTTGAGCATGTTGAGTAACAGTTGAGCATGTTGAGTAACAGCGTTGAGCATGTTGAGTAACAGAGGTGAGCATGTTGAGTAACAGAGTTGAGTTGTTGAGTTACAGCGTTGAGCATGTTGAGTAATGGATTTGAATTACAGTGTTGAGCATGTTGAGTAATGGATTTAAATGAAAGTGTTGAGCATGTTGAGTAACAGCATTGAGCATGTTGAGTAACAGAGTTGAGTAACAGAGTTGAGCATGTTGAGTAACAGTTGAGCATGTTGAGTAACAGAATTGAGTAACAGAGTTGAGCATGTTGAGTAACAGCATTGAGCATGTTGAGTAACAGTTGAGCATGTTGAGTAACAGAGTTGAGTAACAGAGTTGAGCGTGTTGAGTAACGGAGTTGAGCATGTTGAGTAACAGTTGAGCATGTTGAGTAACAGCGTTGAGCATGTTGAGTAACAGAGTTGAGTAACAGTTGAGCATGTTGAGTAACAGAGTTGAGCGTGTTGAGTAACAGAGTTGAACATGTTGAGTAACAGCGTTGAGCATGTTGAGTAATGGATTTGAGCATGGTGAGTAACATTTGAGTAACAGAGTTGAGTAACGGAGTTTAGAATGTTGAGTAACAGAGTTGAGCATGTTAAGTAACAGATTTGAGTATGTTGAGTAACAGTTGAGTAACAGAGTTGAGAATGTTGAGTAACAGAGTTGAGTATGTTTAGTAACAGAGGTGAGTGCATGTAATAATATATTAGGTACATTTCAAGTCCACAAATACTGAGTGTGAATCGTATGATATTAGGTAAGAAGCAATAAAAGTAATATCACTTTTTCTAAAAAGACCAAATGTCAGATGACCTTGCATTTGGTAATTTTGAGCTTTCCAAACCTCATTAATCACCAAACAGCAACCACTCAACAGTATGAAAATATACCCAACACGATGCCATCTTTATACATTATCTACATCATGTTTCATGGATACTCACAAACAGTGGTTGTTGGATGTAACCATAAGAATAGTGCATGTATTGCATGTGTTGCATCTCAATAACAGGTGGCACTGGTGCATGTGTTATATAGCTAAATTGAGCCCTGTGAGTTAGACAGTTGGACAATGGATTATTTAAAGACCGCTGTCATATACATGAAATATTGCTGTGTTAAGGAAAAAAAGAGACAGAAGGTTTATTGATTGTTGGATGTCTGTACTAAAGTTAGGTGCATAGTAATAGATTTTTAGTCAGAAATTAAACACAGTTATTATCAAGTTATTAAATCATAAGCCCATATTTTGTCTAATTTGCATTAGTGAGAGAATTTGAAAATTACTGAGAGAATAATTAAGAATTCATTTTTATTTCCTTCCAAAAGAGCCATGATATACACATTTTCTGGTTTATTGCATATAGCAAATTTGAGATATAGATTCTTACACTGTTATCAAGCTGGAGTGACTACAACCATGTTAGGAGAGGTATATATACATGATATGTTGTGATAAGCAGCGGGTTAGTATCGACAACAACAGGTAATAGATAACGAGTAGCACACAGATAACTGGATGAAACCTGATGTACAATAAGATTCATCCAATTATCTGCATGCTACTTGTTATGTATTACCTGTTGTGGTTAATACTATCTGCTGCTTATCACAACATCATGTAAATATACCTCTCTTAGCATGGTTGTTAGAGTCCTGTCGGAAATGCTAGAAAACTGCTTTTTGCCTGTTAAAAAAGGATATAAAAACACACAAAAATCATTTTGAGAAAATTCTAGATGTGCATCTTCTAAAATGACAAAATGATGCGGCGTTTGTTCTGTAAACATTGCTCCCATGATGCATGTTACATTATATTTATACAGCCATAACCATGGTACATGATATGAAGTCTGTACTGGGAAATGTATACAAGTTCTTTACACTTTAGAGAGATACAAGGAAACTATTTATTGAATTACCGAATTGCCAAAGCTATTGGGTTTTCAATGCATACCATCAAGTCTACAGTATGATAAATAAAACAAAACAGGTATAGGGGTGGTCTCAAAAACAAACCTGGGACGTAAAAGAATATCAGACAGCTTTGATACAGGGTGATTAGGCGTATAGTGTACAAGCTTTATGAGCAGAAGGTCCCTGACTAAGTAGAATTTGGGAGGAATTAAAGATACAGTTTACTACACTAACTATTGCCCTCCAAGAGATGGGATTTTGATACACTGCGTGTGGCGATGACTGAGCATGTTTCAGGGGAAAATATTCCATGCTGTCGTTGAGATCACATTGTCTCCGATCCACTCATAACTATCACAGTCAGGGCGTCCAGATAATTTACCTTGATGAATCATTCCACTGACAACATGTGGCTATTGGCAGATAGACAAAAAGCACCCATATACCATCAGGTAAAGGTAATCGTTTCATTGTTTTGCATGCTGCAACCCATGATATGGGGCTTATTGATGGATGTGTGCTAGTTTTGGAGGCGAAAAAGAAAACTGATGATTTTAATAAGGAAGTTATAGGAAATTATATGATGTGTTCATAGACTGGTTGGATCTTCAGCTATTGCCAATTTTAAAGGTCAGTGTCATAGATAACCCCAGTTAATATGACATCCGGGAATCAGATATTGTCGCCCAAACAATGAGTAGTCTAAAGGCGACCATACAGGAATATATGACATTGTCGACTTCAAACCATATGAGACGAAAGTTCAACTCATGGAGAAAATTTGTCCGAATACAAACCCTGTAAAGTACAGGACATATGTGCTGGTGGCACAACACGGTCACGCTGTCTTACGTACACCAGTCAGACATTGTGACCTCAAGCCTGTTGTGCCCATCTTGGCTAAGTTTAAAGGGTTCGTGGCAAGACATAACACAATTAACATTCAAAAGTACAGATTCATATATGGAGATCATCAGCGGAGATAAATGCTGCCTCAAGAAATCATCTGTAGAACAACAAATACTTCTGGATTCCAAAACCGCAACCTTCCAATACTCATCCCGTTTCATAGCTTTGAATCATTTCATCATGTTTCCAAGCAAATATAATGCAGTATATATCCTAAATTGCTACCCCATCAACGCACATGTCAATTAAGTACAATAATAGCAATATTTTGGGACCACCCCCAAATCAGTGACGTTTGCACCTGTGAGCAATGGTGAGAATGCATGGGACGGTGTGAGGCCATTTCATACATGCATGACAAGACACGAATATGTTCTAAGTTGATCATAATTTTACCTGTAAAAGTACATTACAGCGTCAGTTAGGACAGGCCAGATTAGGGCAATTTACGTAATTTTGATATATGCTCTTTTTATAGTCCTATTTATGAAATGAAGCCAGGAAAGCAGTTTTCTAGCATTTCCGACTTTAGTCAGTGATAGAAACTAACAGTTTTAGCCCACTAGTGCTTATAATGATATCATATAGCAAAACCTTTAAAAATGGCAAATTTCTACTAGTCCTTATGATACCTTTACTATTGGGCAGTTTGACAAGGACTATAGGACTAGTGCCAATTTCTAACGCTGCTTTAGTCACTCCAGCTTGATAACAGTGTAAGAATCTACATCAAAACGTTGCTGTATGCAATTAACCAGGAGTTGTTATCCATTAAGTTGTGCGTTTTCTTATTTTCTCACCAAGTTTTAGAATGCCAACAGTTAAAAATAATAGGTCTTTTCGGATAAACCTATTCAACGGTTTTCAGTTTATGAGTCAGAACCTGTAAAACATCTTTTTGAAAAGTCTCGTTAAAGACCTGATCCCATTTGTAAGTTGACTGTGCAGTTATGAAGGACCCTTAGGACGGAGTCTAGACTGTCTAATAAGCACTCCTTTCACACTGAGACCATGCCTGTTATTAGTTTTGGTAACAAATTCATTTCAGACTGAATGGTATTGTCCAGCTTGATTTAATGTTTGACAGTCCATGAGATGTGCCGCTTGCTACAAATGGACAACCTGGTATCTCTAATACAGAGGCCTTTCGGAGGGAAGGAGTTCTAAGCTGTACATGTGTATTTGTACAATATTGACATGACAAAATGCTACAATCTTGACAACAATGTTACCATCTTGACATAACCATTACAATGTTGACAATAAGGATCAATAGGTTTGACATCAACTCAGATTTGTTGGTATGTTGTTTAACGCTGTAGCTATATGACGGCGGTCTGTAAATAATCGAATCTGGACCAGACAATCCAGTGATTAATTTCATGAGCATTGATCCACGCAATTGGGATCGATGACATGTATCAACCAAGTCAGCGAGCCTGACCACCTGATCCGTTAGTCGCCTTTTACGACAAGCATAGTCACCTTTTACGGCAAGCATGGGTTGCTGAAGACGGTATGACCTATGCTACCCCGGAATCTTCACGGGTCTCACCATACATGTAGATATATTGGAATGTACCCTGGTACAAGACAATGGTAATTAGGTCGAGGATGACCCCATTGGATCAACTGACCCCTGTTTCCGGGGGAGAATAAATCCCCAGTACAGTCTGTAACTTTAGCCACTTGTCCAAAAACTGTCTTGTAAGCAGCTCAGACCGTAGTTGCCCCTTCCGATTGTCATTAGATTTTGTTATTAGAACAATTATAGACATCTACAATTTCTTTGCAATACATTTTTCGATATTGCCTTTGCAATAAATGTTATTGTTATGGTCTTATGAGATGAAATGACAATATTTGCAATATTACAATATAATTAATGCAAGACTTGTAGATATGTCTCTGAGTATTAAGCAGAATGTGATTTATTAACCTATATGGAGAGGAGTGTACTGTTACCTATCATGATGTTATTTTCAAGGTGAACGTTCAATAGGTTCTATACCCAACTCGAAAGGGTGCATGGGAATCACGCATGTTGAGACACCCAACGCTAACACCGTATTCGTGCGTGTGTGATTCCCGTGAAATTTTGAAGTGAGTTGATTGGTTCAACTGTATCCTATGGCCCTATTACGCGGGAGTAGCATTATGCAGATGGCTGTTTCAATGAATGCTCGTTCCACCCATGACGAACAGGTCTGGTTGTTGATGAAATATAGTGATAGCTAAATAGACAAATTTTTTTATTCATGCACCGATTGTCTTTAAATGTAATGTCCAATTATGTATGACTGTTTAATAATCTCATACCAACTTTGACAGGAGTAGGTGCAATAGTTTTTCAGATATTGTAGTAAACGTCGGTACCTTAAATTACCTTCCAGACTATAAATCCGTCGGTATTAAAAAACATATGTTATTCTAATTGTAATTTTTTTCTGGATTTTCTATTTTATAAGGTATGTGGATCTGTAAACGAAACAATAGAATGTAAGATATAGGTGTTTGACTTTGAGATAATGTGAGCAGGCTGAATGTCATCAGTGGAAACTGGCACGAGTAATATGATAATAACCAAAATGGCACTGGCATCAATAGGACGTGTAAAACTGACAGAACTGAGCGTTACTCACATAAGGATGACCTACTTATGAATTACACTTTTGTCAGTCCACTTCATCTGTTTTTTTGGAATGTTACTGGTTTGATAAACATGTTATATTTAATGTACAAGTCAGTGTTTCTCTATAGCTCTGGTATCATCCCAAGGAGAACCAGCAAGCAAAGTATGAATCCAAGATATGAGGCAAATAACAAGACAGCCCCTTTCATTGGGTGTTTGTGCACATGCAAGATGTGTTCTGGGCTTGTAATTTACAAGTTGTTGGATTCATCAACATTATTGATTTTCACTCTTTGAGTCACATTACCGATGTTGTTGACAGTAATTGAAATGATATACCTAATTCTAATGAATGATTCCAGATTGGCCTCAGCTTGTGTTATAGACGGGAAATCAGTTGCAAAAGCAATCCGTGAGGAAGTGAAGTCGGAGATTGATGAGGTGGTGTCCAGTGGGCGTCGTCCTCCCCATCTGTCTGTGGTACTTGTTGGCGCCGACCCTGCCAGCCAGGTGTATGTCAACAACAAGATCAAAGCAACAAAGCACACTGGTCAGGAAACACTCCATCTTCTTCATAGTAATTACCCGTGTTGTATCTCAAGGTGTTTTGGGGTATAGGGATCACAAGTCATCAATGTAGTCAGCCCTTTCAAAGAAATATTAACTGAACATTTTTTTAAAGCAGAATTTTGTTTCATGATTGTATATGATGATATTTAACATGTTTAGAGCAGTGTGTGTTGTTCTGTTCTTCTTTCATTTAAATGATTGGGTAATCATGGTAATAACCCTTTCTATTTAAAGGTGGGTTTCGAATCCCTGATTTGCTGTCATTGTAATTCTTTGCCAGCATCAGACTCCTGCTTGTTGGTTTCATCACCTGCATCACCAGTTCACCATGATTTGCAAAATGTTTAAAAAGGTGTTTAGCCTCACTCACTCACTACATTAAAGGGGCACTGATCTAACGGACTGGTTGTTGCCTTTGTTATTGTTTTTCCCCCGTGAGTACCCGGATGATACGCAACGCAACTGAGCGTGACCAGAGACTGGGGTACCGTCTGCAAGGACAGCTAAATAAACTTGGAGGCTGGAGGCAATATTTGTTTTACGCATTTTTGAACACTGATTGGTTAACTGTGATCTATAAAGATTTCGACAAAGGGCGCATGTTAATTAATTTCTTCAGCCTAAACAAACAGACAAAAAGAACAAGGGAGCTCATCGGATGTCATTTGGAAATACCCCAGATGGTTATAGTTTAATACTAAAAAAAAGTATCTATGCTGTGAAAGCAATTTCGGCTTGCGTCGATAATACGATTACTACTCCCTTGTTGTCATCCACGTTTTCTCGTATAATAACCCTACACTTGTGTATTTGTCATCATTCACTTGATGCTCAGTTAATGAATTTATTACAGGTACAATTAGTGGTAGCGCCACTTAGATTACCTGACAAAGGTTCCCATTTGGCATTTATTGTGTCTGGGGTAATTATTCAATCTAAATCCAGGTTTGAAGTGAGGTGAAATGTGTGTTATGTAATATGCACGTGGCAGCCCAGCAAGAGATGAATGATCAGTTGATTTACTTATTTTTGTAAATCAACGGATCGTTCCTAGTCATCAAAGGATTAACAGAAAATACGTTGATTGATTAATCACTGTTATCTTGCGCAGTGGATATGTCAAGAGTGAGTGTTTACATGTCTAGGTTTACTAAAACAAAGGGAATACACTCATATCATGGCGAGAAGTGCCGATGTATAAACAACATACTTTGTTCAAAGGGTTAACTCATAATACGTTGATTGATTGATCATTGTTATCTATCACTCAATGGAATTTTAAGGAACCGTGGACGTTATGAAAATACTTGTCACGTGGGCTTTCTCAACCGACCATTGAGACTTGACACCTATGTAAAACACCTGAAACAATCCAAGCGATCAGTTGAGAAACGAACACAGGTTATAATATCCCGAAACGATATATATCGTTTAAAATATTTGATTGTTACTGAGACACGTGACATCGAATAAGTTTCTTTGTACAGCTGCAGACGAGTGGGATATTGTTCCTTTGTGTGGATATTCACGGATACATTCCTCGAACAAGGAAGCTGCCTAAAACTTATACGCATAAATTTGGTAGGTTGTAATTATGATATCTGCATTTTTTCCTTCATTTGAACTGATTCGTTCTTGTTTCTCTACGTCTTGGTTGGGAAATTCTTCAATGCGCGATAGACGTTGTCACAGGTCTTTTCCTTTGTAAGCGTGTATATATTACCGTCAATTTGTAAAATGTGATTCTCTCAGGCAATTTATAGAATGTGTAAATATTTCAGTCATTTTGGCTAAAAAATCTGTCCAGATTGATCAAGACGATCAAAAGGGCCTACAAACATCACAACAGATTATTATGTAGGATTAAAAGCCAAACAACTTAGAAATGTACTTTTCAACGTAACATTTTCAGTCTCTTGGTGATGACATTAAACATCAAAATGTTTGGAGTTCGTTGTCATAATAATACAGATGGAAATGTTTTTCTGTCACTTTGTAAAATAACTGAATATTTAGACGTTTAATATATTTGTTACACATTTGACAGTAAAAAAATATACACACTATAAAAAAAGCATATGCTCAGGTGAAATATATACTTTGTGTTGCAAGTCAAAATAGTGTAAACGAAAATCGCAAAATTACCAAGCAAGTGACTTATCAAAACTTCGTCACCATTACCGGTGCTACTCACAAAGATACCTACATTACCTATTATCTCGAAAACTGTATTTCATTTTGTTGATCAATGTGACCATACGCCCTTATTACAACCCATAAAAGTGACTAATGCGCTTACGAATGGCGCAGCAGAGGTCGCGAACTAGTCTAGATTTCTGCTATACATCCGGGTACTCACTGGGAAAAAACAATAACAAAGGCAACAACCAGTCCCGGGGAATTGCGTTAGATCAGTGCCCCTTTAAGGGGGCGGTCGGGTAGTCTCGTGGTTAAAGCGTTCGCTCGTCACGCTGAAGACTCAGGTTCGATTCCTGACATGGGTACAATGTGTGAAGCCCATTTCTGGTGTCCCCCGCCGTGATATTGCTGGAATATCGCTAAAAGCGGCGTAAAACATATTCACTCATTCACTCACTCATTACATTAAGAAGTTTGAAATACATGTATTCCAATTTTCCAATGTATTTAAGCAGTGTTTGAAACCAGTTTAAGAAACTCCACAGTGATCTATTTGATGTTGTATATATATCAAACAAGACAGGTCACCAATCTTAGGCCTGCTCTTCACTTTGAAAACAGTGTAACTGGAGGCGACAAGTTTTGCTATTGCCTATTGGTCTAAGTCTCCAGATCCATTTGGTTTGACATTTTCTTGAGTTTATCAAAAGTTTTATGGTTTCACATTTGATGTAAAAATGCATTGCATTATAAATAGGAGTTCTTTAAGTGGCAATAAATACAGGATTGATTACTTTTCATCTTTCATTCTGCCATTTCAGTGCTGGTTTATATCATCTGCACCGAAATGTTACGGAAAAATAGCACTTGATCCAAGTCTCAACCAGACTACACATGCATAAAACATATTCTCGTATGGTTTCGGGAATTGCTTGGTTCTCGTTAGTAGTTAGATAAGAGGGCTTATTACTATTACTTGACATTTGAGGTCAGCATTTAGCAGACTGTGTGGTGCCAGAATGGCATAATTTAATTACCGATACGGATGGGTAAAGGTTTGAAATTTATCATAAGTCATTAATTGACTGTGAAATTTATGTTATATTAATGTTAAGAAGAAAAATAGGGCTTTATTTACATTATCAAATGGCTTCATACAGAGTACAACATGTTAGAAGTGGTTGATATAAGTGTACGTACTGATGATGAACTCTATTTCATCTCAGCCAAGGCTTCCGTTGTAATGTTAATTTTAAACAAGCAGAAACTTTATTCAGTTTAATGTTTATGGCAAGATTAGAAAGTACCACGTGTGTACTGTGCGCCAAACTAGATTAACATTGTAACAATGTCTGTCACAGGGGTCTGATGGATATGCTCACCTTGTCTCAGACACCTGGTATAAACACATGCTCATGACATAGTGGGAATCGTACAATGAACTTTCTGCTTTTAGTAGATTTAGTAGATTTAGTAGATTTCTTATGTACATGGAAAGGGTTTTGTTGCTTTTATCTAATGGGCCTCAGTAGGGGAATAAATTCTTGAAACCTGAATTAATCTGAAATTCACAGGTCAATCTGTCCTTCAATATCAAATATAGCAATTTATTTTATGTTCTGTGATTGACAAGTTTCATGACTTCACAAATATTTAATAAGCCAATACATGAATATTTGAATCTCACATATGCAGGTATAACAAGCTCCACTCTCAAGCTCCCAGCTAGTGTGACGGAGGCCGAACTGTTGAGTCACATTGACACTTTGAACAAGTCGGCAGAGGTGGATGGAATCCTAGTCCAGTTGCCAGTTCCACCGCACATCCATGAGCGTAGGGTGTGCAATGCTGTCACACCCAGCAAGGATGTGGATGGGTTCGGTGTAGTGAACATCGGGCGCTTCTGTGTGGATCAGACAGCCTATGTCCCAGCGACGCCAGCAGCAGTTCTGGAAATCATTCGCAGGACAGGTACATTCCTTCTCGTGTTCTGATGCCAAGTGTCACGGATGGAGTCTGGCTTTTTCTTTAATCCCCAAATCTCTCCTGTTCCAATTATATAAATGTTCTAATCTGTTATCAGACAAACCAGGTGGAGTTTGGGATGTATTGTGTCTCTGTTCATTGAGGTACATGGAATAAGCAACAACCTCCTTGTACTGGACGAGGGGCGGTCGGTTCACTCACTCACTCATTGTACTGTACAAGCATGAGAGGGGCCTTTCTTGGCCAAGTGCAAGTGGCCAATGGTCATTGATAACTTTCAAGTAATGTTAAAAAGTTTTAGACTTGTCATGACTTAGTACAATGATCATAATGAGTGAAACATGCTGAAGTGTGAACTTCTGGAGCAAATCTGTGATCCTACATGAAGTCTTAACCTTTGGGAAAATATCTCCTAAGAGAATCAACTTGGGTCGAAAACTTGCATTTGTTTAATAATTGTTGAGGTAAACATTTCTGACATATTTAAGCCTTATGTCTGTTTTTGTTATGACTCCAGAACAAAGTCTAATTCCCTTTCACATGAATATACCTGATAACTTGCATACAAATCTGTAAAGTTTTTGTCCTCATTTGAAAATAGTGTCAGTTCCTGTTGGCCAAATAGTACTTTGTCCTGTGTTTCATTAAAACAAAGAGTCTATCAGAAGCAACAAGACCTACCTAGATACAACCTGTCTTGACACAGGCAACCTTTGGTGTGAATTATGATGCATTTAGTGTCCACAGCCATCCTCTCCGATGTCAGACTGGATAGAAACAGACCCAGAACAAATTGAAACACTGCTCCTCTACAGAACAGACAAATTCATCTTACTAATTATCTCCAACTGAAAGGTCTGACTTCTCTGGTTGTTAACCTTCTACCGCCTAACAGGCAGCTTGGGTTGCATACTCTCCATGGAGTTGAGAATGGTTGTCGAGTGCACACTGATCCAGTGACCGGGGTAATAATAGAGCTTTTAGCTTGCCCCTGTGTGGTGTGGAAATATGCGCAACATAAATAGCCTATTATAATACAGGTATCCCTACATTTGGAAAGAATGCTGTAGTTGTCGGCCGATCAAAAAATGTGGGCCTGCCAATTGCCATCCTCCTCCACGCTGATGGACGCAACGATACAGATGCAGGTAAGGGCTTCAGGTGTACCTGTAATTAACAGACTGGAAACATTTGTATACATAGTTATGTGGTACATATGTAGATCAAGTTAAAAAATAACATCCAGAATTTATATTTTACGGAGCTCTATACGTTATACTTCCCTTACCCTATAGGGGTAGAGGGGGCACAGGTGGCCCAGTCGTCTAAAGGGGCATTCACGTGGTACAACTAGTTGTATACAACTTGTTGTATGCAATTAGTTGCACAAACTGAAGTTGTAACTCGGCATTCACACGGCGGCGAGTTGCATACAACTCGGGTCTCGCGAGATCTCTGACAAAAAGCTTGTGATTCACTACATTATCGCTGGAATCCTTGTTGCCGAGTTAATGTTCAGAGGCATTGCTTTGAAAAAATCAACGCTGTGCGAGAATTTCGGTCGCGTGGTACATGACCAACCTCTGACTTTGCAATTTAACGGACTTGCATATTATTGAATTTTTAACCCCATGATGGAAAATTAAAATGTATAACGTGACACATTCGATACGAAAACGTACTTGTTTTATGCGTCGAAAACAAATTTTCCGTTACATGACGTCAAAACACGAGGGCGATGCCCACATGTACAAAGAAAAAAAACCCCGCAATTCCTATTCATTGCAAAACTCAGTATCCATCATGTCCGTGGTGAGCATCTGCTTTGGCTCAGGACAATATATTCTAGTATCTTTTTGTTTATGTGTATCTACAAAGTTCCCACACAGCTATCGATTTTAATAACCACATCGGTTCCTTTTCTGGGACATTGAATGATTGTCATCCAAAATGTCCTGAAGACATATTTCAGATTTTGTTATAATATAGAAGAATGAACTATAAAAATCCTGAAAGTGCCCTTTGGCCAGTTGAAATCAGATACTTTTAGCATATTTCCAAATTTATATGAAACGTCGAAATCGGTAACACAAAAAAGTAACAGTATATTACCAATTATATTCGGTTATAGTATGGAAAATTTCGATTAAAAGAACAGCATGTTGGGCTTATCACTACAACAGCTCCACAACCCCTCCAACCCCCAGGAAAGCACACCGAAACCCCAACAGACCATGACCCACCTCCACCCATGAATCTCAAATGGTCGGCCCCTATTTTGATGCGCGCACCTGATGCAATCTTTAGCTCTCAATGTTCCGCCAATTAAACGATAAAATCCAAATGTAAGACAAGTAGTTGTCCACACATGAGTTATACATTAATAAAAATATAACGTGGCGAATTTCCTTCAGGTATACATTTACTTTAACTTAAGAAATGAAGTGCCTGTTTTATTTAACCTATCTATATAAATTTGCCACAATGAATATTTCACAATTCTCCAAAGGAAATATGTATATGCTGCAGTGTGTTACATTTACAAAGCATCTTATGGGAAGGATAACACGATAAATGTCAATTTCTATGACCAAACAAACAGCTGATTATTATGAGTTTCATAAATTCTATTGCATTTTAGATTATATTAGTAACAGTACTGCATACATGTACCCATTTTGCAGCAGTGCATTATTTTGCTGGGTGAAACGATATTGAAGAGATATTCAAATTATAATTCAAGATTGAAACATTAAACTACTTCATGAACTGAATGCGTTGTGTACTAGTTCACCCGCACCTCAAAGAAAATAACAAATATGTACAACGGTGTTGATGTTGACGTATACTAATATGACATCACTACCGGTAACCTCCCGTCATAACATAGCGAGTTCACTGATAGCAGTACGCGGAATGTTTGGAGTAGGTTTTACCGTGATGCTGGGATCACATACATACATAAATGAGTGATGTAAGTTAAGTAATCAGAATCAATCTGAAATCAACAAGTTATGTTTGTTTTTATGTTTCCATTCTCGCCTTGATACTACGTGGAAAGGCAGACCAATACCGTCGTCAGTGTGCGTGATTTTGCGTCAATCATGGTGTCACGTTGAACGATTTCTGTTGACTTTTTCCAAATAAGTATCTGGACTCTAATTATTAATTCCTCAATTCTTGCAACGATTATTGACCCATGCATATTCGTAATAAACTAAGCTAATGTATGCAACAAATTGACGACCGAACTTGGAATAGTAAAATGTTAATAAAACTAGAAGTTTGCTTTGTTTACATTTTTAAATGAGAAGGCCCACTGTTAGGTTTCAGAGCACAGGGTTTGGTTTCACACTTGAATATTGCGGTTGATTTCATTTGGACCGTTTGTATTAGTGACTTAGACAAAATGTCAGTTGATTCTTAATGGTATGATGAACTCAGAGATGTATGTATGGTAGCTGAGTGTGAAATACATGTGATGTGACAGGCATCTCGCCTGACGCGAAAAGAACCGTGATTTTGCAACGCTATCCAACATGGAGGTTCGGTCCAGAGGTTTTATGTTTCGAAAAAGAATATAGGGGTATGGGAGTCTTTCGGAATGATGATTGGTGTTTTGACAAAGGGCAGACACCCAATGGTTTTGTAATGGAACTTCTCAGGTAGCTATACGTTATTTGAATAAATAATCACATTTAGAACAGTGAATTGGTAAAATGCGAATTTTTTTTTTCATTGTACACTATTTTCAGATGTCGTTAGTGATACATATGCTTTGGCTAAAATAGTTGTTAATGGCATCATATTATAGATACTTTCCCACAGAATCTAAAACTGTGACATGTATTTGGGTGTATGATGTATTTTAAGTTTTAGAAACGTATTCAATCAAAGGTATTATGGACCTTATCTCATCTTGGTTCTACAGTACAGTGAACAGTCACATAGCCTGTCATTTCAAATAACACCATGAACAGTTTAACCAGGAGAATTAGACCGATGCAAATGTCAAAATATATAATTTGGTACAGTGGTATTCTACGTACCTACTTTTCATAGGTCCTTTATTGAGTGGTGACACTTAGGATACCGAAAAACAGAAGTTACCGACGTGAATCGGAGTCACCATTTTTGTTTACAAATTGACGTGTAAATGTCACGTGATTTTCATACACGTTTTGATTGGCTGCGTTCATACAACTTGTCGCATGAAAATAGAGCATGTCCTATTTCGTACAACTCGCATCCAACAAGTTGCATACGTCAAAAGTTGGACCGACTTGCCCGTTCACATGATGCAATGTGTTGCATGCAACAAATTGTATACAACTAGTTGTACCTTGTGAGTGCCCCTTAAGTTGCCGCGATTCGCTGTGCAGCTGCGTATGATTGTGGGTTCGTATCCTGGTTCACCCCGATTATGTATCCAGGTTTGTCAGGTCCATACCCGTGCTCGTGGTAAATGACTGAGACCTGCATCACATTAAGCTGCCACATCGTGATATAACTGGAATACTGTTAGAAGTGGAGTTAAACCCAACTCACTCACTCACTCACCTATGGGGGGCGGTCGAGTAGCCTAGTGGTTAAAGCGTTCACACCGAAGACTCGGGTTCGATTCCCGACATGGGTACAATGTGTGAAGCCCATTTCTGGTGTCCCCTGCCGTGATATTGCTGGAATATTGCTAAAAGCGGCGTAAAGCCACTCACTCACTCCCTCACCCTGTGTGTTTGGACATGGTGGACTGTGCCCCGAAGGGGACTCCTTTGTTTGGAAACCGCTATGGATGCAGGGGTGACATTTTACTTTCATCATTAAGGGATAAATTTGTTCATTGAGTTGAAGAAACATCAAGAATTAGCATTTAGCAGAATTATGGCCCTTGTGTGATCTTTTGGACATTGTGCATAGTACCACTAATGGTGACAAGTTTTCTCTGAAACCGCTATTGATGACATTTTGAGTCTATCATTAATTGATGATAATGTTATCAAGTTTAAAAACTACCATCAAGAGTTATTTCTTTTGCCGAGCTGTGGCCCATGTTTTAATGTGTTTTTCCCAGTCAGGCAAGTGCTCTTCGATGTTCTGGAATATGTAGTATTGTAATCTTTGCTTTCCAGGGTAGATTGTCTGGTGCCAAACCTTTCCATTTGGTGCAAAACTGGAAGGGAAGTTACGATCGGTGCCTAACGTTTTCACAAAGATTGTTAATTTACATTTGTAGGCTTGCAGGAATTGTGGTGAATGTTGATGAGTCATTGTTTATTTCATTGATGATTGATTTTTGTCCCTCCAAAATATCGTTCATGAAATGTACAGTTATTGTTTTTTAATTTTATGAGATTAACTTTTAAAAGAAAATGATTGTTGTTCCAGGTGATGCAACAACGACAATCTGCCACCGTTTCACGCCCCCAGATCAGCTGAAGGTGTTCACCGCCACCGCGGACATCATCATAGCGGCTGCTGGAGTGCCTGACCTCATCACTGCCGACATGGTCAAACTGGGGGCCGCAGTCATCGATGTTGGCATCAACAGGATAAAAGATGAAGAAACCGGCAAAACTAAGCTGGTGGGAGATGTGGATTTCCAAGGTAAGCTGGTGAGATGTAAATTTCCGAGGTAGGCTGTTGGGAGATGTGGATTTCCAAGGTAGGCTGGTGAGATGTAGATTTCCAAGGTAGGCTGGTGGGAGATGTAGATTTCCATGGTACGCTGGTGGGAGATGTAGATTTCCAAGGTAGGCTGTTGGGAGATGTAGATTTCCAAGGTAGGCTGTTGGGAGATGTAGATTTCCATGGTAAGCTGGTGAGATGTAGATTTCCAAGGTAAGCTGATGGGAGATGTGGATTTCCAAGGTATCCAATGTCCAATGTCTATCTGTTTACCGCAGTACTTTGTAAACTGTTGACATGTGCAGGACCAGGTGAGCTACAGTGCTGTGACACGACATTGTATTATTCTCTGAAAGCAACTGTACCGCAGTACACTGTAAACTGTTGACATGTGCAGTACCAGGTGAGCTACATTGCTGTGACAAGACATTGTATTATTCTCTGAAAACAACTATACCACAGTACATTGTAAACTGTTGACATGTGCAGTACCAGGTGAGCTACATTGCTGTGACAAGACATTGTATTATTCTCTGAAAACAAAAGAGCAAATAAGGTGACACTTTCCATGGCAACAAGTGGAAGTTGAAAGTTGAGTCTGTTTCCCGACTTCTATATAGCGTGCCCGAGACAGCAGAAAGGTCTTGTTTCTAGTAGACATCATGTGTTGGCTTATCTCTCAAATTATACTTGACTGAGCTGGAGTGAGTCTGTTTAAAAAAACTAGCTAGTCTCGACACTGAAGACATTGTGGGTTAGTAATATATTAACCAAGAGTTTAATAGGATAAAAAAGAGGGGGAAAAAGGCCTATTAATCTCCTGGCAAATATATCAGACTGTTGCCCACACTGAAAAGAGTAAAGATCACAATTGTATTTTCCTTTTTATCCCTGTATGTTGATCGAGGAAATCGGTAAAGCAAGACAGAAAACAGTAGAATGATCTGGAATCATTTTGGTGAAAATGTTAGTTGCCATAACAACAAAAAAGGTCACATTGGTGACTAAGTGAGTCACAAGTTTTAGCTCTGAAATTCTGCTGGACTAATCTCCTTAGTGGGAGTAGGCTCCATGAGATATTGATGCTTCTCAGTGACATGTGTTTGCAGTGCCAGCTGTGTAGAGTGAACAGGAAGCAGTGCACTAGCTTCGTGTGAATCAGTTACAGCAATCTCATTTCACATGGAGCTCTGTTGGTATCTGGCACCCTGTGCAAGTCCTGTTAAAGTGCTGACTAGGCGAGGATCGTGGGTGTCCTGGCTTATCTCATTGTGTCTCATCATACCTTGGGGCGGTGGGATGGCCTAGTGGTTAAAGCTTTCACTCATCACGCCGAAGACCCAGGTTCGATTCCCGACATTGGTACAATGTGTGAAGCCCATATCTGGTGTCCCCTGCCGGGATATTGCTGGAATATTGCTAAAAGCAGCGTAAAACCATACTCACTCATCATAACTAAATTTGTTTTAGCCTGCTTGGGTATATCAACTACTATTTTGTCATGTCACAATTATTACAGGCCAATATGAATAAGCTGGAATACTGGTGAACACAACATATAACAACATTCACACACTTTTATCATGAAAGATGACACCAGAAGCTACGTTAGGAAACATTTTGCTGTTGTTTTGGCATGTATTTAGGGCAGGGGATTGTGAAGGTAACAAAATCGCCATGGAAACCAGAAATGCAATAATGCTGGCGAATTATGACAGCCTCGTGGTAAGGGGATTAAACCACGAGGAGGGTCATGCACAACCATTTTACTGCTACATTTGGTAAAAACTGAGTGTTATACACTTAGTGTGACGAGGGATCCCTGAGATTGACTTGCATCTACGAGGGGGTATCTGAATAGGTACCCTGTAGGATGAGATGGCAATGTGGCAGTTAACCTTCTAACACCTCAGCTGTTTGTAAACTCCCCAGGGAGCTGAGAATGATAAACAAGTGCACACTGATCCATTAACTTGGCCACTGAATAATAATATTAGCGCTTTGAGTGTTTGGAATCTAGTGCAAAATCAGCACACACATTATTATATATTATTAAAATATACATACAGCACTATTCAATTTTATTCCTAAGGTCAAATCCCTTGTCTTGTAAACTTACAGTCAACTATTAATAACCCATATGTACTGGGAAGAAATCTGTTAGGAATCAATGATGCAAGAAGACTTATTGGATGCTTGAGTTGAAGTGTGACTCTGGCAAGGAGATGATTGCCAGTGCCGAATGGTTCAGCTAAGTCATCCCAAGGGTATTAAAACTGTAGGGGGAGTTGGCTGTCCTCATCGTTGCCCCACATCTATTGTTTATAACACTTGTTGCCATGTATATTTAATGTGCGTCTGAGGCCTGTGTTGTTCCTACAGATGTCCTCCTTTGTTGCAGGTGTGAGGGAGAAGGCTGCCTATATCACCCCAGTCCCTGGAGGGGTGGGGCCGGTTACCGTGGCCATGCTGATGAAGAACACGCTGCTGGCGTACAAGAAGGACATTGACTTTGAGTTGACATAATCTGTGGGCTTCACCCATAGCACATGTTTTGAACAAACGCTATTGTTTGATCAAAGGAACAAAATAGATGTTGTAGTTCCTGAAAATTCTCTAGATTTATCCTAGTGCTAGACCAAGTAATTCAGCTTGAAAATCATTAAATGATCATAGATAGTGTCTTCAGAGTTCCTAGGCTTTATAACTAGGATCAATAGGAGTTAGTTTCGTAATCAAGTCATGTAATGATTTAGCGATTACTCAACTCTGAAAATGCCTATAGTAACAAACTGTCTTGCTAAGATTTTAGATAATTAATATATATGTATACTTAGTAGGAAGTATATGGCAAGAAGAGCTCAGTCATGACAAATGAGTTTATACTCATGACTTTTGTCTTAATACTCAAAATGAAGTAAATATTTGTTTCATACCAAGCGACATAACTGTATTCCGATTGGCTGTTTGACTTTGTGGTACAGATGTTACCAGGTTTTTATCTATCATTAATAATTTATGATGATTTCAATGAAACGTGCACTTACCTTTTCCTCCCTGTAGTGTTGGATATGATCTTGTGTTAACAGAATTGTTGAGATAATCATGCATCTAATTAGTAATCTAGCTCTGTAGTCTCTGTTTGTGTGCTGATGTGTTGAGTTTGGAACAGGAAGCGAAGTGAACAATATCAATCTTTACATACAGAAAATATTCCTTAGGTCATGAAAAGGAAGCAAAATGTCTTCGATTTGTTTACTTGAATTATTCCTTAGACTAAAAAAAATAATAGTCTTAGTTCTCAGGCACTGCCCGCATCATCTTAAATTCGCCACTCGTTTCGTCTTTATTTCAATTTTGAAAAAAAACACCAAACATTCTTAAATATTCGAAGACCATCCGTAGTCAAATAGTATATTCCAATATTTTACTCATCAAGCATCATATGTAGGGAGGCCCTTTCCCAGGTTGACTGTACACAACCCTTTATTTGGTTACATACTACATGTAGTTTGAATAACACACACACACACACACACACACCCCAAATTAACACTGCTATATTTTCAAAAGCCATTTCCTGAGATCCAATTCTTTTATTTTTCTTAGCCTTAAGCAGGTTTGTCCCCCTCATGGCTGCAGAAGTTCTGTCTGGATAGGTAAAATCTGCAGTGCAATGTTTAAGGCTGGAAGCAGTGAACATACCTTGGCCACATTGGTGTGTTTCAAGTTGACATCATTGTTGTGGTACAGTTGCAGGGATGACAAAGGGGAAAACATGCAGAAACTCTGTAACCTGGGGATTTACTGCTACCTGTTTTCTATCTGAATTATAGCACAGCCAAATGTGACTTTCAACAAACAGTTCCATGAAATGGACTGTTGCAGTACCTAATTGGGAATTAAGTGTACTTTGGCTGATCAAATAGCAAGCTCTCACATGGCAGGAGTATTAGTCTGTGCTTTAAGGTTAGAGGTTACACACAACTGAATAAACATGTACAACCAAGAGCCTTGGTAGGACTCAAGATCTTAGGTGCATTGTTATGTCTCTAGATTAGATCTCTGGTACATCTTGCTAATTTCTGTTAATTTGTAACATTGAAAAACTGTGTCCGGAGCAACACTAGGAAACTGTTTAAAATCAGTTGAACAAATACTTAAACATTATTATTGTACTTGTCGTTGTATGTCTGACAGACTCACTGGTGATATGTCGTGTGTCAGTGTAGAACTCACCGATGTGTGTGAGGTTGTTATGTTTGCATGATCGGTCTGTCCTGTGTGTCTCTGTGTGCTGCATCACTTGTTACAACTGCACCGCAGTGACCCGACCTCCATGTACATTCTGGTCTTAATGTTATCCCGTCCGTGTGCCATAGAAACATCAAAAGGAAGGTTTATTTTACAGTTAGGAACCTCATATGTCTGTGTATTCTATATTATTAAATATCCTATAAGCTAATCAAAAAGAGATGATAATCATTTAGCTTTACTAACACTTTGAGATCTGCATAGACCCATGAAGATCCAGGGTAGAATACGTCTTCAGCAACCCATGCTTGCCGTAAGAGGTGACTATGCTTGTCGTAAAAGGCGACTAACGGGATCGGGGGGTCAGGCTCGCTGACTTTGTAGATGCATGTCATCGATCCCAACTGCGTGGATCGATGTTCATGATGTCAATCACTGGATTGTCTGATCCAGACTCGATTATTTACAGACCGCCGTCATATAGCTGGAATATTGCTGAGTGCGGCGTAAAACAACAAACAAACAAACAAAAGCATATTGTAGGTCCATTTCCTTTCTCAGGAACAAATTTGATTGGGAACATGAAAAACACAACAATTAGATGTTTCTGTTGATCAATTTCATTAAAATGATCTCATCAATATAATACCTCTGTGCATTTAGATTTAAGGATGCTTCCATAGAAGGCTGCATCAGGTGAACCCTGAGCGACCTTTAATCGTCAACTGTAAATAAGGGCGACATAGCTTCATTTGTAACCATTTCCATTTGTAGAACCTTCACAGAACACAGATATTACTTTGATGGTATTCCCTTTTCGGTTTACATGCCACACAGCTCAGAAATGATAGGACATGTGAAATATCCACAACAGTATAATGGCGCTACTATACTTTCTACTTTCGGGACTTGTTTTAGTCTCTAAGGAAGAAAATTTATAGAGGATGTAAATTTTTGTTTATTATGAGGAATACAATGTTTCTCTTCCTTATATGTCACTTCTAAATGCCTTTCAAAGACTGGTTTTAGTTAATTTTCGAGATACAGAAATTGGATATGCTGGTTTGAATGCTTTGCTCACATGTGCTGATATTTTAGAATCCTTGACTCGGAATGTCTGATAAGAAAGTTAGGCATGACGTCTTGTGGAGGTATCCTTAGATCTGAATACAGAGAGGTCTTGTGTCGGAGTGAAAAGTCGGATTTTTATGAGATGTGTGTTGAACACCATTTGTCTGGTCAACTCCCTGCTTGTAATTTGTGTGCATATATGGGGAAAGAGTGGGCAGTTAAGTGATAATTAGAATAGAACCTTATCTTTGATAAAATAATTTTTTAGTTTTCATTCAGATCTTTAAAAAATGTGAGGTGATTTGAATTTTTAAATATTTTCTTTTCTTTTAAACAGTTGATACCTTAACTGTCGATGGTTGTGATTGACAGGAAGTAAGAATGTTTAGTAGGACCTCATGTTAGTTTGCTTCATTAAGAAAAGACAGAAGGAAAAACATGGAGCTATTTGCTTCATCTACTGGTACCTGGAAACCTTTAGATGAAGTGAGGAAGCATGGTTGATTTGGATTTTGATTCTTTTCTGATCTCTAGGGTAAGCTTCAGAGGGAGCAGGTGGATGAAAGATACTTAAGAAAAACTGGAAATAAAAGTAGGATCAAACCTTCACTGATAAGTTGTCTTTTGCAAAAGATAGGTGAAGAATAGGTTCACCGTATGAAGTTTTTAGCTCACAAGTAAAAAACTGGTCATAAACTTTTTCCAAACTCCTGTAGGCTCATAACCACAATGTGGCATCATGAATGTGCCATGTTTAGTGCAATGGTTGATTGATAACATAAAAGACATAAAAGGGGCCACGGGTGGTCCAGTCACCTTAGGCTCCGCAAATCACTGTGCAGTTGCATCCCTTGGGCATGCCAGAAACCTATGCTTGTTGGTTTGAATCCTGGTTCGCCCCAATTATGTTTTTAGGTTTTTCAGCACCATACCCCTGCTCATGGGTTTCACCGAAGTGGTAAACGCCTGAGACCTGCATCACTTTAGGCTTTCCTACTACAGTAGGCTGACACACCATAATATAGCTGGAATACTGTTCAAAGTGGTGTGGGGGCGGTCGGGTAGCCATGTGGTTAAAGCATTCGCTCGTCACGCCGAAGACCAGGGTTCGATTCCCGACATGGGTACAATGTGTGAAGCCCATCCCTGGTGTCCCCATCCGTGATATTGCTGGAATATTGCTAAAGCGGCGTAAAACCGTACTCACTCACTCAAAGTGGTGTTAAACCCAATTGGCCCAGTGACCCTGTATTCTTATATTGGCTGCTGTATTCTTGTAGTGACCTGTGTATGCTGATCTGTCATTGACCTCACTCAGTCACTAAAGGAAAATAGGTGCCTGAAAGGTGAAATACAAAACTGGTACAGTTGCTTACTTCTCATTGAATGTCTTTCCGATAACATACAGCTTGGAGTGCTTTTTCATGAATTTGAAAATTTATTAATTTTTATCCAGGGCATGATAATATTTGTTCAGGTAGGAGGCTATGTGGTTAAAAAAACAATTTCTTTTAGTGGAACGTAGATAGAGCTGGCAGGAGGTGATAGCATATAAGAGAATACGTATGGCTTCATGTTGATTCCATTTGAATAATTTTGATATCATTTTGGACCAAAGACATTGAATGAAGTCTGGATGTGAGAGATTATTCCAACTGTTTCTAATCTAAAGAAACATCACAAACACCCATTAGACTGTGACATGACCCAGCTGATAGAGGCCTGTGTTGTATGGCTGATAGAGGCCTGCAGTAGTGGTGCACACCTATTAATAACAAGTTTGTATACAACGTCATGTTTGTATACAGTGTGTCAAAGATTGCAAGTAGAAGGACTGAAGATAGGCAACAGGGCTCCGGTTTGTGAGGGTGATTAAGGGTTGCAATTTGTCATGCAGTTTTTGGTGTATGAGACCACATATTTAAACGAATCAGGGTATATAGGAAAAATCACACACTTTGTTACAAATATATGTCAAATGTTTTTTGTAATTCTTGTCAACCCTAAACAGTATTCAACAGATGCAAAATTCTTATATTACAAAAGTGAAATTTCTCCATATATTTGAAGACTTTGTACCTTTGTTCCGATGATCATTTGCGGATAGGCATTTAAAAAGTAATATTATGGCAATGAAAATGAATAAACTCAAATATCCACATTCTGTCAGAAAGCTGAACTAGATTGAGGTCACTAAATACGAATTAAGATGAACAATGACAGTGCTATATTCATATTTCATGTGTCTGTTCGCCAAGATGAACAATGACTCACTATGTTCACATGTCATGTGTCTGTTTGCCAAGATGGACAATGACTCACTATGTTCACATTTCATGTGTCTGTTCACCAAGATGAACAATGACTCACTATGTTTGCATTTCATGTGTCTGTTGACGAGATGTTTCCTTGGTTTGGAAGCATGGCAGACAAGATGACAAACATTTTAAAACTGATCACTACACAATTATCCACTCTGTGGACCATTTGAAGTGGAAATGTCTTGTTTTGTTACCTTGTGTCCCATACTTATGATATATGTGTGCTTATAAATGTGTTCCATATTGTTGAAGACCCTGTGTCTTAAGGTAAATCGGTGTTAGGTGTACTTACCTGTTTGTTCATCTTCCCAAGGCAAGGTCATTAACTGACTATAAAAGTCCAGTTCCCACTATGCCAACTAGGCTGGAATTCTGGAGTTGCATTTTGGCTGGGCTAACGAGTCTATTGTCCAATCAAAATCGAGTTAAGGAACTAGACCTCCGCTCCTGGACAACATCGATTTCAATGTGCTGTCGACTGCAAGATTTGCAAAACACGTGTTCTGCCAACTGGGCGTTGACATATATTTTGCAAATATTTTCATGTTCATAATCAAAGTGTTCAAGTGATTTGATATTTCGTGTTTTGATGTTTATTATAATATAGACCTTGATTATCTATCAGATCGTTTTGACCGGGCGCCTTCATTTGTTTGAAGCAAATTCAAATTCAAATTCCATATGAGTGATGGGATCTGATTGTCAATAGGAGGGACATAGAAGGCCACTGGTGGTGCTACCATCGAGGCTAGAAACAATTCCAACCCAGTTCGTCAAGGGTGGGAACTGGACTTTTAAAGTCAGTTAACGCCCTTGCCTCGGGAAGACGCTGTTTGTTTGGTGCAGCATTAACCTAGGACTCTTATCATGAAGTGCTTGTTGACAGTTCGATATGCCGTTTTCTATAGTCGTAACTGTTTTTATGCCAAAGCTTTACACAAATATTTTAGTGATACCTGTGGTGTAGGTGAAATCATTGTTTTATGATTGAATGCGAATCTCTTTAACTATTGTATATTTTAATAAATAATAAAATATATTAATAGATTTGCACCTTCTTTTGTCATTATTTAAAGCAGGATTTACTGCAGTGGGAACAACAATTCTCTCCATATTGATAAAATGGAAATACTTGGATAGTATGGATATTTTTATATATATTTTTAGTCCAGTCAAGCCTTGGGTTTTTTAAAACGTTTATCGACTCATGTCGAATGATGTATAGTACACTATTAATCGTTTGCACGCTCACAGGCTACATTTGAACTAAATACACCACAGGCATGAAAGTGACAATGTAAACTTTTGCTACCGGGCTGTCATCAAGGGCCTCCAACTGATAGGGGGCACGGGTGGCCCAGTCGTCTATGGCGCCGCGATTCGCTGTGCAGAGTTGCGTCCCTTGGGCACGCCAGAAACCTATGATTGTGGGTTCGAATCCCGGTTCGCCCCGATTATGTTTCTAGGTTTGTCAGCACCATACCCCTGCTCGTGGCTTTCACCGAAGTGGTAAACGTCTGAGACCTGCATCACTTCGGGCTTTCCTCCCACATTAAGCTGACACGCCGTGATATAACTGGAATACTGTTAAAAGCGGCGTAAAACCCAACTCACTCACTCACTCACTCCAACTGATCGGGGCAACTCCCAAGAGCCAGTCGTGCGGATATGGTGCCAACTTAAGACGATGCTCCTCCCTTTGGCACTGCTCAGGAGAAGAGGGAGCCTCGAAGATGGTCCGGGATCAGGAAGACCTTCAACTGCCACCTCTAAGGGAAATGTTTGTTAACTACATATGATTACGTATGGTCCGACCCGTGAAGATTCCGGGGTAGAATAGGTCTTCAGCAACCCATGCTTGCCGTAAAAGGCGACCATGCTTGTTGTAAAAGGCGACTGGCTTGGTTGATGTATGTCATCGATCCCAATTGCGTGGATCGGAGCTCATGATTTTAATCACTGGATTGTCTGGTCCAAACTCGATTAATTACAGACCGCCGTCATATAGCTGGAATATTGCTGAGTGCGGCGTTAAACAACAAACAAACAAACAACACGTATGGCCGATGACAAACCACACGTCACATAGGCATGTCTCGTGAGAGAGTTGACAATATTCATCTATCGTGAGAATTTACGTCGTACTGTAGTAGACCCAGCTGATTTTGTTGAGCTATTTGTAACCATGGATAAGTCTTGGGTTCATCATTATCAGCCAGAGGCTAAACAGAAGTCAAAGCAGTGGACACATAAAGTTTCAGAAGAATGCAAATCCTGTTCCATCAGCTGACAAGACGATGGCTTCGGTGTTTCTGAATTCCAAAGAAATGCTACTGGTGGACTACCTCCCTCCTGAAAGGCCATGGAATTATGCAGGTCATAATCTGCCTAGGCAACTGCGTGAGAATGTCAGAGGAAGCCTTCTACACCACTGAGATCCAGGGACTCCAGCATCGTTGACAGAAGTATGCGGACCTCTGGCATTATGTGAAACATTATTAGCATCCAACGCCATCAACGCAGTCCATCATAGTCAGGCCCAGAACATATCAGCCACCCCTCGTTATCATCAGGGGCGGTGGGGTAGCCTAGTGGATAAAGCGTTTTCTTGTCATGCCGAATACCTGGGTTCGAATCCCGACATGGGTACAATGTGTGGAGCTCATTTCTGGTGTTCCCCGCCGTGATATTGCTGGAATACTGCTAAAAGCGGCGTAAAAACCATACTCACTCACTCACTCGATATCATGACCTGGTTGTTAGTGTTTCAGTGTGGCCGACACAAACACAATACCAGGAATTCAGGAAGGATATTGCTTTAATATAAAACAACTTGTTTGTGGTTGTTTTAATGTTGTTGAAGAATATACACTCAAGTGCCATTGTCTGACCCAGCGCGGTTACACAATAGTGCAAGGTCAGTGTCACTAACTTAATTATACATTCAGTAACTTACAATGTCAGCAGAAGCAGCCTTTGGCGAAGATGCCGGGAACGACGTCTCGATATCCAGTGTATTTTTACAAAGATCTAGATCATGGTGTGCAATGTTGGAAGCCAATTCTTGGTTTGCCTTTGACACAGTTGCACTTCACCCAATCCACTCCCAAATACGCTGAGTGCGAAATCGGGCCTTCCGAAAGCGCTCGTTAAATCTCCAACATATTCATCATCGAATGGTTTGATAGGCATTTCTTAGAAGTTGACGGATGACAAAGTAGATACAATTTTCGGATATCACCTTCTTTATTAATAGAAAATAGCGACGTTTCGGTATAGATCCTTACATATTAATCAAAGTTATTTTATGCCAGTGGTTACATATGTCAATGCAACTTAATTTAGTGTTGGTAGGGGCTGTCGGGTAGCCTAGTGGTTAAAGCGTTCGCTCTCACTCACTAGTGTTGATAGTGTTGATGAATAAATTGATGAATAAACGGTCAAACACAAGCCTCGGTAATCCTGACCGAAATGTTTTAAAGTTATTGCTGACAAAAAGCTTCCATTTACCACAGATGCACTTTAATCAGGTGAGCTAAATCCGAAGCATATTCTGTTGAAAAAGAATTGATTCATAAAAAACACACTATTCTATTTTTTTGCTTACGACTATATACGATATATTACACCTAAAAATGTCCACATGTTAATCACTTTAGCAGCACCCCCAGGCATTGAATGTCACCGTCGTTCAAATCATTTAGTGGAATACTAGCTGCAGGAAGGCCTATTGATGCATGGTTTAGCGATGGCCCTGCCGTGGGCGTACATCATAGCATCAGAGTACGCGAGCTGTGGCGGGAGAACATGTTACGACACCCCAGTATCGGTTCCGAACTAATCAACGGATCATATAACGCCTGATACCTTCTGGCCGATTACATCACAAAGCCTACATGCTTACAGGGATGGTGCCATCTCCCTGGTGACAACCGGAGAGGTCAAGCACCGGCCATCATGGCCCTCGGGGAAATCAGGCGCAGGAAAGGTTACCAGTACCTCACGGCTGTACGAGACGACTTTTGGTAACAGTGTGTAATGTGTTTGACTGTGTACCGTTGTTCCTCACGTCGTCGGTCGTTGCTCATAGTATCAAACACCGGCCACATTCGTCTCAGACTTGCAGTTTCTGTTAATAAGACATTTGAAAGAAAGATGATACATTGAATATTAATAAAACTCAAATGTGTACATCTGTTCGGATCCAAAATACAAATGGGGCTCCACGAAGAATTTTCCTACAACAAAATGTCATTGTTATATTGTCCTCATGGCCACATATAGGAAACATATATCTGACTGCTAAGAGACTGTGTGATGCGTGTTTTCCTCCTTGAAGTTCCCCGACTTTAGAAGTGTGTTCCCCTCGGAGGAAATCTCCTTGAAGTTCCCCGAGCTTAGAATAGTGTGAAGCGTGTTCTCGGTGGAAATCTCCTTGAAGTTCCCCGTGCTTAGAATAGTGTGAAGCGTGTTCTCCTCGGTGGAAACCTCCTTGAATTTCCCCGAGTTTAGAATTGAGTGAAGTGTGTTCTCGGTGGAAACCTCCTTGAAGGTCCCCGAGTGTAGAACTGAGTGAAGTGTGTTCTCGGTGGAAACCTCCTTGAAGGTCCCCGAGTGTAGAACTGAGTGAAGTGTGTTCTCGATGGAAACCTCCTTGAAGGTCCCCGAGTTTAGAATTGAGTGAAGTGTGTTCTCGGTGGAAACCTCCTTGAAGGTCCCCGAGTTTAGAATTGAGTGAAGTGTGTTCTCGGTGGAAACCTCCTTGAAGTTCCACGAGTTTAGAATTGAGTGAAGTGTGTCCTCGGTGGAAACCTCCTTGAAGTTCCCCGAGTTTAGAATTGAGTGAAGTGTGTTCTCGGTGGAAACCTCCTTGAAGGTCCCCGAGTTTAGAACTGAGTGAAGTGTGTTCTCGGTGGAAACCTCCTTGAAGTTCCCCGAGTTTAGAATTGTGTGAAGTGTGTTCTCGAGGAAACCTCCTTGAAGTTCCCCGAGTTTAGAATTGTGCGAAGCGTGTTCTCGATGAAAATTAACGGAAGTACTTCATATTTCAAATATGACATTCTTCAGAATAGGTAATTTCATTAAGTGATCACCGGGGACACACGATCCTCCGTGGCTGTCATCACTGTGCAGTCTCCCGGAAGAGTCAGAGTGCAACAGCGCCAACACGTGGACGTGTTAAAGTATTCACTTATACGCAGGAATTAAGGATAGCCCCAGTTTACTGCCAGTGGAGTAAAGCATAGATACAATAAAAATAAATACCACGGTTATCAAACCGTTATGAATGGAGCTAACTATTCGCTATATTTCCTATAACCTTTAAAAGCGGCACGACCATAGACCGGGCCCAGATTACTGAGTAAATGCAATTATCGGTTTCTTGTTACTGGGCTTAATGCCACTATACTTTCACTGTTGCCGGGAGACATCCGCATATTGCCTGTCCCAACTGCTCACGCAAGAATACATATTTCGCTGACAATCTAGGTCACAATGTAGGCATCCAGAAATGATAATTACAGTGAAACAAAGAGGTGTGACACGGGAGGATGTTTAGCTTGGTCTTGGTCTTTCACACCGTTATGCTGCCAACTGCCTTTTAAGCATTAATAGCGTTGATGTTGATTCATCGACGTCTCAGATCATTCATAGACTGTTTGATGCTGTATAGGGTTTTCTGAGATGGAAATATTAAATGGGGTTGACTGATTCTCTCCATCAGATCGAATATTAAAGACCTTATTAAATTATGAAGCAACATCCCACTTTCATCTGGTACGACTTTTCAAGACGCACATGATTAAACATGTGTAACACAGACCTCGTACACCCCTGAAGACACCAAAGTCGTATGTCAGAGACAGATCGCGTACAGGCATGGAGATACAACAGTCGTATGTCAGATACAGCCATGGAGACACCACAGTCGTATGTCAGATAGAGATCTCGTACATCCATGTTGACACCACAGTCGTGTGTCAGATACAGCCATGGAGACACCACAGTCATGTGTCAGATACAGCCATGGAGACACCTCAGTCGTATGTCAGATACAGTCCTGGGTACACCACAGTCGTATGTCAGAGACAGCCATGGAGACACCACGGTCGTATGTCAGATACAGATCTCGTACAGCCATTGAGGCATCACAGTCGTGTGTCAGAAACAGGCATGGAGATACCAAAGTCGTATGTCAGATACATATCTCGTACAGCCATGGAGGCATCACAGTCGCATGTCAGATGCAGATCTCGTACAGCCATGGAGTCACCAAAGTCGTATGTTTGATGCAGTCCTGGAGACACCAAAGTCGCATGTCAGATACACATCTCGTACAGCCATGGAGACACCGAAGTCGTATGTCAGATACAGATCTCGATGTTGTGTAACATTGTTCTTGTGTTACTTGCGTTACAGTATGACGATGTGGCATTACCATGTTCCAGCTTGTATTACAGCATGACGATGTTGTGTTTCACTCTACCAACTTGTATTACAGCATGACGATGTTGTGTTTCACTCTACCAACTTGTATTACAGCATGACGATGTTGTGTTTCACTCTACCAACCTGTATTACAGCATGACGATGTTGTTTTTCACTCTACCAACTTGTATTACAGCATGACGATGTTGCGTTTCACTCTACCAACTTGTATTACAGCATGACGATGTTGTGTTTCACTCTACAAACTTGTATTAAAAGCATGACGATGTTGTGTTTCACTCTACCAACTTGTATTACAGCATGACGATGTTGTGTTTCACTCTACCAACTTGTATTACAGCATGACGATGTTGTGTTTCACTCTACCAACTTGTATTACAGCATGACGATGTTGTGTTTCACTATACCAACTTGTATTACAGGATGACGATGTTGTGTTTCACTCTACCAACTTGTATTACAGCATGGCATTGTGGTGTTACACTGTTCCAGTTTGTGTTACAGCATGACGATGTGGTGTTACACTGTTCCAGCTTGTATTACAGGATGACGGTGTGGTGTTACACTGTTCCAGCTTGTATTACAGGATGACGATGTGGTGTTACACTGTTCCAACTTGTATTACAGCATGACGATGTGGTGTTACACTGTTCCAGCTTGTATTACAGCATGGCGTTGTGGTGTTACACTGTTCCAGCTTGTATTACAGCATGACGATGTGGTCATACACTGTTCCAGCTTGTATTACAGGATGACGATGTGGTGTTACACTGTTCCAGCTTGTGTTACAGCATGACGATGTGGTCTTACACTGTTCCAGCTTGTATTACAGGACGACGGTGTGCTGTTACTCTGTTCCAGCTTGTATTACAGGACGACGGTGTGCTGTTACTCTGTTCCAGCTTGTATTACAGGATGACGATGTGGTGTTACACTGTTCCAACTTGTATTACAGGATGACGGTGTGGTGTTACACTGTTCCAGCTTGTGTTACAGCATGACGATGTGGTGTAACACTGTTCCAGCTTGTATTACAGGATGACGATGTAGTGTTACACTGTTCCAGCTTGTATTACAGGATGACGCTGTGGTGTTACACTGTTCCAGCTTGTATTACAGGATGACGATGTAGTGTTACACTGTTCCAGCTTGTATTACAGGATGACGATGTAGTGTTACACTGTTCCAGCTTGTATTACAGGATGACGTTGTGGTGTTATACACTGTTCCAGCTTGTATTACAGGATGACGCTGTGGTGTTACACTGTTCCAGCTTGTATTACAGCATGACGATGTGGTGTTACACTGTTCCAACTTGTATTACAGCATGACGATGTGGTCTTACACTGTTCCAGCTTGTATTACAGCATGGCGTTGTGGTGTTACACTGTTCCAGCTTGTATTACAGCATGACGATGTGGTCATACACTGTTCCAGCTTGTATTACAGGATGACGATGTGGTGTTACACTGTTCCAGCTTGTGTTACAGCATGACGATGTGGTCTTACACTGTTCCAGCTTGTATTACAGGACGACGGTGTGCTGTTACTCTGTTCCAGCTTGTATTACAGGACGACGGTGTGCTGTTACTCTGTTCCAGCTTGTATTACAGGATGACGATGTGGTGTTACACTGTTCCAACTTGTATTACAGGATGACGGTGTGGTGTTACACTGTTCCAGCTTGTGTTACAGCATGACGATGTGGTGTAACACTGTTCCAGCTTGTATTACAGGATGACGATGTAGTGTTACACTGTTCCAGCTTGTATTACAGGATGACGATGTGGTGTTACACTGTTCCAGCTTGTATTACAGGATGACGATGTAGTGTTACACTGTTCCAGCTTGTATTACAGGATGACGATGTAGTGTTACACTGTTCCAGCTTGTATTACAGGATGACGTTGTGGTGTTATACACTGTTCCAGCTTGTATTACAGGATGACGCTGTGGTGTTACACTGTTCCAGCTTGTATTACAGCATGACGATGTGGTGTTACACTGTTCCAGCTTGTATTACAGGATGACGGTGTGGTGTTACACTGTTCCAGCTTGTATTACAGGACGACGGTGTGCTGTTACTCTGTTCCAGCTTGTATTACAGGACGACGGTGTGCTGTTACACTGTTCCAGCTTGTATTACAGGATGACGATGTGGTGTTACACTGTTCCAACTTGTATTACAGCATGACGATGTGGTCTTACACTGTTCCAGCTTGTGTTACAGGACGACGGTGTGCTGTTACACTGTTCCAACTTGTATTACAGGATGACGATGTAGTAGTTACACTGTTCCAGCTTGTATTACAGGATGTCGCCCCACACAGTCCAAATGTCTCAGACACTGTCGCCCCACACAGCCCAACTGTCCCCCACACAGACCATCTGTGCCCACACAGTCCATCTGTCACCCACACAGTTCAACTGTCGCCCCACACAGTCCAACTGTCTCAGACACTGTCGCCCACAGTCCAACTGTCCCCCACACAGTCCAACTGTCCCCCACACAGTCCAACTGTCCCCCACACAGTCCAACTGTCTCAGACACTGTCGCCCACAGTCCAACTGTCCCCCACACAGTCCAACTGTCCCCCACACAGTCCAACTGTCCCCCACACAGTCCAATTGTCTCCCACACAGTCCAACTGTCTCCCACACTGTCGCACACAGTCCAACTGTCCCCCACACAGTCCAACTGTCTCCCACACAGTCCAACTGTCTCAGACACTGTCGCCCACAGTCCAACTGTCCCCCACACAGTCCAACTGTCCCCCACACAGTCCAACTGTCCCCCACACAGTCCAACTGTCTCAGACACTGTCGCCCACAGTCCAACTGTCCCCCACACAGTCCAACTGTCCCCCACACAGTCCAATTGTCCCCCACACAGTCCAACTGTCTCCCACACTGTCGCACACAGTCCAACTGTCCCCCACACAGTCCAGCTGTCTCCCACACAGTCCAACTGCCCCCCCCCCCCCCCCCCACAGTCCAACTGTCCCCCACACAGTCGCTTCACATAGTCCAACTGTCCCACACAGTCCATATGTCCCCCACACAGTCCAATTGTCTCCCACACAGTCGCCCCACACAGTCTAACTGTCCCCCACACAGCCTAACTGTCTCCTACACAGTCCAACTGTCTCCTACACAGTCCAACTGTCCCCCCACACAGTCCAACTGACCCCCACACAGTCCAACTGTTCCCCACACAGTCCAACTGTCGCCCACACAGTCCAACTGTCCCCCACACAGTCCAACTGTCCCCCACACAGTCCAGTTGTCTCCCACACAGTTTCACTGTCTCCCACACTGTCACCCCACACAGTCCAACTGTCCCCCACAGTCTAACTGTCCCCCACACAGTTTCACTGTCTCCCACACAGTCGCTTCACATAGTCCAACTGTCCCCCACACAGTCCATCTGTCCCCCACACAGTCCAACTGTCCCCCACACAGTCCAACTGCCCCCAACACAGTCGCTTCAGACAGACCAACTGCCCCCCTCCCTCCCCCCCCCCCCCCCCCCCCCCCCCCCCCCACACACACACACACAGAGTCCAACTGTCCAATACACTGTCGCACCACACAGTCCAATTGTCTCCAACACAGTCCAATTGTCTCCCACACAGTCCAACTGTACCCCCACAGTCCAACTGTCCCAATACAGTCCAGTTCTATCATACAATGAATAACACACCTGGTTTTCCTTGTTCGCGCCCGCCTCTACTCTGACACCTTCGGCCGACATGATGTCACAACATGATGTCACAACACACCTTGATCTGCTGGTATCAGAGACGACCTGGCATTATGTACAGTTTCACCCAACGTATACCACTACAAACAGTGTCTGCTATCTCCTCTCAAACTATTTACTCGCAGTCATCTGCGTTGCAAACCTAAATGTTTTATCTTGAGATTTTCTGAGAAGAGTTCTTCAATATTGATGAAAAACCTCGTTCCGTCGCTGTCTCTGTTTTGTATGATTCCGCCCGAAACAGTGAAGGCTAATGTAATTACCGGGTGCTGTTTGCCGCGGCTTCACCTTCAGGTCCGTGTTGAATTAAAAGCGACATGCAATCAGTCCCAAGAGCCAGCGCTTCGAGGTGATCACGTGACTTTATTTACGGTTTATCACGAAACTATTTTCCCCAAGCAAACACCGCGTCAATTTTCGGGGCTCCATATGGATCGAGAGCCACCATTTCATTGTTCATTTTGCTCTAATGCACCTCATTGTGGCCATTACCGTGAAAGGAGACAGAAGGTGTCGGCAGACCGATAATTACCGCTCGCCAGCTGTATGGCAAACGGTAGCATCAGTGACGCTCACCCACGCCGCTGATCCACCTCGTCCCTTCATCGTGGCCAGCGCTCGCACGGCACCAGGAGTCTGTTCCATCGGACCCATGTAGACAGGTGTTAAAACACGTTAGGTGTTAAATCAAGTTTGTTTATATCACCTGTTCTTTCAATGGAGCTGGGGACTACCTACCTGTTAAATGATACAGTGAAGAGAATGTAGCACCACCACTCGGCGTCGTGTCACCTGTCACCATAGCAACCTGACTCGGGCCTCTAATTATATACCTGTTAAATGTGTTACCATGGTGATGTCCACTACTGTAGACTTCTGCTCTGTACTTCTACTCACAATGATAACAGAGTTTAAGAAGCGAGGGAGTGTTTACCATCCGTGATCTCTCGCCCAGAGTGGTAGTCTCCTCGCCGAGCAGATCGGCAGCGCTGTGGCCCCTTCAACATCTCTCGCACATTAGACCATGGGAACATGACGCTGTAGGAAGTCCTATGTGTTTCAGGAGAAGCCAGATAACATGAACTACAGCAACGTCTTAAAGAAACGTTCGTATTACGTGGACCAGTAGTGATTCATAAGCACATAGCACAGTGTGGAGTGATTTATCAGCCGTATTACCATGGGGAGCGCTGCCAGCAACATCACCCCGCCTCCGTCCCCAACTAGCCGTGACCATATCCCTCAGCAAGGTAAGACTACACATTGTCGGGGATCACACCCCTCAGCACGGTAAGACTACACATTGTCGGGGATCACATCCCTCAGCAAGGTAAGACTACACATTGTCAGGGATCACATCCCTCAGCAAGGTAAGACTACACATTGTCGGGGATCACATCCCTCAGCACGGTAAGACTACACATTGTCGGGGATCACATCCCTCAGCAAGGTAAGACTACACATTGTCGGGGATCACATCCCTCAGCAAGGTAAAAGTTCACATTGTCGGGGATCACATCCCTCAGCACGGTAAGACTACACATTGTCGGGGATCACATCCCTCAGCAAGGTAAGACTACACATTGTCGGGGATCACATCCCTCAGCAAGGTAAAAGTTCACATTGTCGGGGATCACATCCCTCAGCACGGTAAGACTACACATTGTCGGGGATCACATCCCTCAGCAAGGTAAGACTACACATTGTCGGGGATCACATCCCTCAGCACGGTAAGACTACACATTGTCGGGGATCACATCCCTCAGCACGGTAAGACTACACATTGTCGGGGATCACATCCCTCAGCAAGGTAAGACTACACATTGTCAGGGATCACATCCCTCAGCAAGGTAAGACTACACATTGTCGGGGATCACATCCCTCAGCAAGGTAAGACTACACATTGTCGGGGATCACATCCCTCAGCACGGTAAGACTACACATTGTCGGGGATCACATCCCTCAGCAAGGTAAAAGTGCACATTGTCAGGGATCACATCCCCCAGCAAGGTAAGACTACACATTGTCAGGGATCACATCACTCAGCAAGGTAAGACTACACATTGTCAGGGATCACATCCTTCTTGAAGTACCAAACCCCGGAATACATCATAGTTCTCCAGGAAACGATGCTGTAATGAGACTGATATTTTCGACATTTATTAAAAAACACCTCGGGGTTCGCCTGTGCCGGAGTCACCCACTCCACCCCGCCCTCTTAAACCCGTTTCCGTTGACACTGTAACCATTGTCCCAGTACCATGTTACCAACTCTTTAACCCTTCTCCGTCGACACTGTAACCATTGTCCCAGTGCCATGTAATCAACTCTTAAACCCTTTTCCGTCGACACTGTAGCCATTGTCCCAGTACCATGTAACCAACTGTTTAACCCTTTTCCGTCGACACTGTAACCATTGTCCTAGCTGTTCGAAGCCTACCCAGATATTGTCAATACACCATCTTCCCGTCTAGTTCCACCCCACCTAGATATTGTCAATATATCACCTTCCCGTCTAGTTCCAGCCCACCCAGATATTGTCAATATACCGTCTTCCCGTCTAGTTCCAGCCCACCCAGATATTGTCAATATACCACCTTCCCGTCTAGTTCCAGCCCACCCAGATATTGTCAATATACCACCTTCCCGTATAGTTCCAGCCCACCCAGATATTGTCAATACACCACCTTCCCGTCTAGTTCCAGCCCACCCAGATATTGTCAATATACCATCTTCCTGTCTGGTTCCAGCCCACCCAGATATTGTCAATATACCATCTTCCTGTCTGGTTCCACCCCGCCTAGATATTAACAATATACCACCTTCCGATATAAGTTCCAGCCCACCCAGATATTGTCAATATACCATCTTCCCGTCTGGTTCCAGCCCACCCAGATATTGTCAATACACCATCTTCCTGTCTAGTTTTACCCCACCTAGATATTGTCAATATACCATCTTCCCGTCTAGTTCACCGTCATACCCCACCAGGATGTAGTCAATACACCATCTTCCCGTCTGGTTCCACCACACCTAGATATTGTCAATACACCATCTTCCCGTCTAGTTCCAGCCCACCCAGATATTGTCAATACACCATCTTCCCGTCTAGTTCGAGCCCACCCAGATATTGTCAATATACTACCTTCCCGTCTAGTTCCAGCCCACCCAGATATTGTCAATATACTACCTTTCCGTCTAGTTCGAGCCCACCCAGATATTGTCAATATACCACCTTCCCGTCTGGTTCCACCCCGCCTAGATATTGTCAATATACCACCTTCCCATCTAGTTCCAGCCCATCCAGATATTGTCAATATACCATCTTCCAGTCTGGTTCCAGCCTACCCAGATATTGTCAATACACCATCTTCCCGTCTAGTTCCAGCCCACCCAGATATTGTCAATATACCACCTTCCTGTCTAGTTCCACCCCACCTAGATATTGTCAATATACCATCTTCCGGTCTAGTTCCAGCCCACCCAGATATTGTCAATATACCATCTTCCCGTCTGGTTCCACCACACCTAGATATTGTCAATATACCATCTTCCCGTCTAGTTCCAGCCCACCCAGATATTGTCAATATACCGTCTTCCCGTCTAGTTCGAGCCCACCCAGATATTGTCAATATACCACCTTCCCGTCTAGTTCCAGCCCACCGAGATATTGTCAATATACAACCTTCCAGTCTAGTTCCACCCCACCCAGATTTTGTCAATAAACCACCTTCCTGTCTAGTTCAAGCCCACCTAGATATTGTCAGTACACAATCTTCCTGTCTAGTTCCAACTCACCTAGATATTGTCAATATACAATCTTCCAGTCTAGTTCCAACTCACCTAGATATTGTCAATATACAATGTCCCCGTCTATTTCCACCCCACCCAGATATTGGCAATATACAATCTTCCTGTCTAGTTCCACCCAACTCAGATATTGTCAATATACCACCTTCCTGTCTAGTTCCAGCCCACCCAGATATTGTCAATATACCACCTTCCCGTCTAGTTCCACCCCACCCAGATATTGTCAATATACAATCTTCCCGTCCAGTTCCACCCCACCCAGATATTGGCAATATACAATCTTCCTGTCTAGTTCCACCCCACCTAGATATTGTCAATATACCATCTTCCCGTCTAGTTCCAGCCCACCCAGATATTGTCAATATACCACCTCCCCGTATAGTTCCAGCCCACCCAGATATTGTCAATATACAATCTTCTCGTCTAGTTCCACCCCACCCAGATATTGGCAATATACAATCTTCCAGTCTGGTTTCTACTCACCCAGATATTGTCAATATACAATCTTCCCGTCTAGTTCCACCCCACCCAGATATTGTCAATATACAATCTTCAAGTCTAGTTCCAACTCACCCAGATATCACCCCACCCAGATATTGGCAATATACAATCTTCCTGTCTAGTTCCAACTCACCTAGATATTGTCAATATACAATGTTCCCGTCTAGTTCCACCCCACCCAGATATTGTCAATATACCTTCTTCCCGTCTAGTTCACCGTCATAACCCACCAGGATGTAGTCAATATACAATCTTCCAGTCTGGTTCCACCCCGCCTAGATATTGTCAATATACCACATTACCCGCCTAGTTCCCACCCTGGATATCAGCGACACCGCTGCTGATGAGAAAGTCTGCAATTATTTATACCATTGCTTTGATTGACATTGTTCCGTGCCGGCATTGACACTTTCTTCCGCTGTTCCTGGTGTAAGCAGCATGTTCTTATCTTGTTGATTGCAATGTCAACTCAACGGGTAGCAGACGCGGTCCGGTGTGGACCCGCTACCCGTACAACCGAGCTGTCATGACTTCCAAACCCGAGCCGCGTTAACGTTGTTTACACATCAGGAATATGACATATTGACAGTTATATTCATGTCGGTTCATAATGCTTGTTCAGCAGTATCCCCGTTCTGTATTCAATAATAAGCTTCATACAGCGAGGTCCATGGCCGGTGAAATGACCAACTCACAATCGATACACCATCATCACCTTTGTTTCAGCCTACGGCGATATCGGGAATGGACAAGACCATGTGATGAAGTCACGTGACCAGGTTGCCCCGATTGTCATCAAGGACTGCCGTGAGGAGTTCCAGCGGTTGTCAAAGTTCAAGGACCCGATCGTGAAGGGGAGGATGGCTGACGGCCTGCCGCTGCACCCGCTTATCAAGGTACACCCACGTCATGCGGACGTTACGTTGCCTAATAAAGATGGCCACACGTATATGGTATAACAGCTGAAATGGAGAACTGGTGGATAGATTTTTAAAGGGAGGGTCGGGGGCAGGGAGGGAGGGGGCAGGGAGGGAGGTGTGTTGTGGAGCAGGTCGGGGCCGGAAAGCACCCCCACCCCCTCTAGATCCACCTATGGACATTAACAGATCTAGTGACGTGTATTCGTTTAGGTTTGTTTTGTTTTGGTAGATAGCTTTGTCAGTGGTGTCGGAACAGTGTGGATATAGATGGTTAGATGTCTCGAAGATTGTCTTGGTAGATGGACGGTTCCCCTAAAGATTAGTTGTTGTTGGAACTACAGTTGGATGGCATGGCTAGAGGGATGGTTGTGTGTTGTGTTGGCAGATAGAGAGAGTGTGTTGGATGGAAGATAGAGAGTTGCGTGTTGTGTTGGTAGATAGAGGGAGGTTGTTGGATGGAAGATAGAGGGTTGTGTGTTGTGTTGGTAGATGGAGAATGGTTGATGGATGGAAGATAGAGGGTTGTGTGTTGTGTTGGTAGATAGAGGGAGGTTGTTGGATGGACGATAGAGAGTTGTGTGTTGTGTTGGTAGATAGAGGGAGGTTGTTTGATGGATTGTTTGATGGATGAATGTATGGATGGACAGACAGACAGACCGTGCAGGCTAGGCGTGGTCAGTAGCTTCTGCTCTATGTGCGCTACAGATGATTACTGTGTTACCATGGAAATTACATCGTAGTGTAAAGTGAGTGCCACTGATGATTATTTCTGGGAGTAGTTGGAAGATGTCGATGGATTCATCCTTGACATGTTTCTATTAGCGGCTGCTATTGTAATGAGATAGTTTCAGAATAACAAGGTAAACCTGAAACATTACCCGATATTTTCATCAAGCGATATTTTATAGAATAAGGGCATGCTATGTGAGATACTATGAATCAGTTAAATGGTGTCTTTTTCCGGAAAATGTTGAATTAATATAATTTGGGGATAGAAGTTTGTCGGTGGAAATCCCAGAACGTGGTCTTCCCGAGGGATGATCCTATCTTAAATTAATCCCAGCCATCACTTGGCTACACACGCCAGTGTTCTAGCCGAGTCCTGATCAGAACGGCACTCTGTGTAAATATGCGCGCTGGGGTACACCGATTTCCTCTTTCTACCAAATGGAAGCCAGCTTCAGAAGCCCGGAAGCCAGATAGAGGGAAGCACGGGACAACGGGGACTTCATTGACGGACGCATTGAACAAACATCCCCTCGGACTGTAGCCACAGTGGACTGCATTCCGCCTCATACTTAACATTGTATTTCGTTGACGGGGCAGACTCGCATTCAAAACCAACATCCACTTTGATTGAGAGCATTATCAATATACAGATCCAACATGAAACATTCAGATAAGATCAAATAGAAATGAATCCCTTTTGCAAATATTTGACGCTGGTTAATAGTGTTAGACACGGCAACAGTGAAACACGTGAAAGAAAATAGAATTTAGACTACTTTCAAAACACGGAGCGCAAGGGACTGATTTATGCTTGCAATTACTGAATGGGATAATGTGTATTGTTAAATGTAAGATGCGTCATAAGACTGGAAACACAAGCGAAAACCTTAATTCTACTTCGCGTAATTGACAGCCTGCTGATTCTGAATTGGAATTTAATCTAGGGTTTGATGCCTAACAACACCTCACTGCAAGAGTGCCCTTGAACCCGCGACCACACGTATAAAAACCTACATGAAATAGGCTTGATTAAGTTATTTAAGCTGGAGCGTTCTTCCCGTGAGCACGTAAATACAGACCACCGTAATACAATTTGGTCATCTCTGTACAGGAACCCTAAACATATTAGGCTGTAACCCACTGTGACGGCCGTCGTCAATATGGTGTTCTCTGGCTGGAACTGGATGGTGGGGAGGAGGGGGCGGGGGGCACGGGGCCGTGGTAAACCTCATCACTGCACTTTACGTCAAGACACCATCAGTAAGTGGCCGTTGTCTACAGTCGCCATCTTCCTCTTGCATATTCAGGCACGAGCACCTGCCGCAAAGAAGACAAACGAGGCATCAATTAGAACCTATTGAATATTGGGTGTAAAAATAGGTTTAAATCTCCAGCCGAAACCAGTTCACGTAAGGCGGGGACGTGGACACGTTGTTGGGGATGCAGTTCCTACACGCGGAGGGGTCACTTTGCAGACAACGATCTCTTGATTCCAAGCGATTGTTTCAAAGGTTTTTTACGCTATTTACAGAGATGTTTTCCAGTGTGGTTGGTTGATTTTTTTACCCATTTTCAGTGCGTGTTCCATTATGTTTCAACGTATGCCCGTAAACCTGACATCTGAAATATAAGAATAATGTTTGATGCTGCAGTTTTTTTAAGTTGAAAAATGCGTATTATTTTCAATTGTAATGTTTGTTAATATATGGGAGTAGTCAGGTCCGATCTTATAAAACACATTTTGAAAATACGTGCGAACGTTTGACACCTCCCCTAAGACTTACGTTAACTGAATCAGGTCTGTGTGACGGCCCCGTCAGACCCGGTCTCATTCCATCATTTCCGACAGCGGATACCTGCGAAAATTGGACAAAGGTCACTTCCTGTTTGGTCCATGGTACACTATAACGCATTAAATTACAGAAAACCGCATCTTGATAGTATTTTTATAAAAGTCTCAGAAAATCTGGATTTCTAAAGTCACTCCGTTAGAATACTGCACGAACTATGTCTAATCGTAAATTAAACTAAATGCGGTATGTGCGTGCTTTAATAGATTCTGCTTTGCAGCCGGCACTTCTCCTATTTTCTATGGGGATTAAGCGCTGTTGCCCATGTTGTGTCCCACGGTACCGATGCGCTGCAAGCTATGGGCAGAAGCAAATGTCGTGCTGAGCTGTCTACTAATGTCATGTTGACGACTGAAATAAGTGACTGAAACACCGCATCTCGGCTGACATGCGCTGGACGTCAGAAACCCCAGTCTGTCCATGAAGGCTTTGTTTTGTTTTAACCATGGTGCATCCTTCCACACATCTAGAGGCAGGTGATTAGCGGCGTGCTCAATGTAGCTGCCGCCATTAATAGGGAATGGCTTCTGAAGCAACAGATTGTCGTTTAACCTGGCACTGACGCCGAGATAAGCCGAGTCCGCATTGACCATGTCATAGATAGACCCCACAAAGCCCAGCCATAGCCGGGCTTTTAGGATCAGGGAGCCATATTGGATTCTATCAGAGAGTATGTGGACAATCTTTATTGGCTCCTGAATCCCATGGGGATGGAAGCTCACTTTAATAACGATTGTTGTTATTTCTTTTAGTGGTGGTTCATTCCCTCGGAAAGAAATCTGAAACCTACAATAATGGCTGTTGTTTTTTTTTGTCTTAAAGTCCAAGAAAAGGAATCTAAATGTAACAACTATTGTGGTACTTTCATTAAGTGATTGTCAAATCCTCCGGAAAGCCATTAAAATAGCAACTGTTGTGGTTTTTCATTTAGTGAATTCCAAATCCGCTTGGAAGCCATTAAAATAGCAACTGTTATGGTACTTTTATTAAGTAAGTTTCAAATCCTCTTGAAAGCCATTAAAATAGCAACAATTATAGTACTTTCATTAAGTAAGTGTCAAATCCTCTTGAAAGGTTTTAAAATTTCAACTGTTGTGGTACTTTCATTTAGTGAGTGTCAAATCCTCCGAAGGTCATTGAAACAACAACAATTCTCAATGAATCCTCAATTAATCCAAACTAAGTGAATGTGTAGCAGTGGCGAGCTTTGAAATTCGGGTGAGGCCTGTGTATTTGCAGCATTTGTTCGCTGGCTATCACGTGTCATGTCACAGAACACGTTACGCCCGTGTATCCGACCCAGGTGTCATGTCAAAGAACACGTTACAACCCGTGTATCCGACCCAGGTATCATGTCACAGAACACGTTACGCCCGTGTATCCGACCCAGGTGTCATGTCACAGAACACGTCACGCCCGTGTATCCGACCCAGGTGTCATGTCACAGAACACAATACGCCCGTGTATCCGACCCAGGTGTCATGTCACAGAACACGTTACGCCCGTGTATCCGACCCAGGTGTCATGTCACAGAACACGTCACGCCCGTGTATCCGACCCAGGTGTCATGTCACAGAACACGTTACGCCCGTGTATCCGACCCAGATGTCATGTCACATAACACGTTACGCCCGTGCATCCGACCCAGATGCCATGTCACAGAACACGTTACGCCCGTGTATCCGACCCAGGTGTCATTACACGCCCGGTTTCAATTACTGCAGCAGTATTTCCAGAATATCGATGCTGTCAGGTACAATTTTATCACGTTTTCCTCTATTTGTTTAAGTCCAACACGTGATAGCCGTTTGGATGAAGACCAAGCAACGTTGTAATGACGCCTAATGCTGAAGGGCGAGGGGAGAATTGCTCATTGACCCTGTATTGTAGTAGAATAACATCTTCTAGAGTTTATGGATTTTTTTCCAAATGACAGCTTCTCACATTTCGCATTCGTATTATGCACCTACGGAAATATCGATTGCTTCTTGTATGATTTTGTCTAGAACTTAATTGCTTTAAAATGAGGAATCGCCAGTATACCCCTGCAGGCCTGCCCAGTGTGTCGCACGTCACGTACAGAGATGGCATCACGTACAGAGATGGCATCATGTAAACGTGAAGCACGGAGTACCCGCATCCTCAACACACTGAAAACGGAGAACTTGATGCGGGAGTCCGTCATCACAAATAAGTTATCAAACATAGATCCAGTACCAGGTTCAAATCTAGACACATCTTGTCACATCATATTGATTTTTTCAAAGCATAATGGCCGTTGCAGAAAAAAATCAAAGGGGCTTCAAGCGAAGTCTGTCAAGTTCAATTGAAGCTGAACATATCACCTACTGCCAAGTCAAGCTTTCATGTTCTGTAGCTTGTCAGCCTGTTCAGTGGTTGCACGAAGGTGTAGTTGGCTTGAAGCTGGGGTGGGAGTGGGGGTGGGGGTGGGGGTGGGGGGGGGTGGGGGCGGGGGGGGTGGGGTGGTGGGAGTGGGAGGGGGGACAGTGGAGTCATCACAGGTTGTAGTGTTTCATCAGTGCCAGCGTCACATTCGTCCTATATGCCATTAGAAGGGGATAAAACCTTCCATTGGTCAAATTTGCCATTTGAAGTGTAATAACCTTTTGGTTTATACAGATGCCATTAGATGGCGTAAAACCTGCCATTGTTGTGATAAGCCTTTAAATAGTGTAAAAAAGCATCACCGTTCCTGTTAATATTAGTCTATGTTTTAACCTTTAATCGTCGTGCCTTTCACATCATGCAGTGGTCTATAATAGGCGCCACTCGTCACCACAGTTACATTTCCTGCCTTTGTTATTAACAAGTGGCACTCTATGGCTGTATGTCCTTACACTGATGTTGACAAGTGGCACTATATGGCTGTATGTCCTTGCACTGATGTTGACAAGTGGCGCTCTATGGCTGTATGTCCTTGCACTGATGTTGACAAGTGGCGCTCTATGGCTGTATGTCCTTGCACTGATGATGACAAGTGGCACTCTATGGCTGTATGTCCTTACACTGATGTTGACAAGTGGCACTATATGGCTGTATGTCCTTGCACTGATGTTGACAAGTGGCGCTCTATGGCTGTATGTCCTTACACTGATGATGACAAGTGGCGCTCTATGGCTGCATGTCCTTGCACTGATGTTGACAAGTGGCGCTGTATGGCTGTATGTCCTTGCACTGATGTTGACAAGTGGGGCTCTATGGCTGCACGTCCTTGCACTGATGATGACAAGTGGCGCTCTATGGCTTTATGACCTTGCAATGATGTTGACAAGTGGCGCTCTATGGATGTATGTCCTTGCACTGATGTTGACAAGTGGCGCTCTATGGATGTATGTCCTTGCACTGATGTTGACAAGTGGCGCTCTATGGCTGTATGTCCTTGCACTGATGTTGACAAGTGGCGCTATATGGATGTATGTCCTTGCACTGATGTTGACAAGTGGGGCTGTATGGCTGTATGTTTTTGCACTGATGTTGACAAGTGTCACTCTATGGCTGTATGTCCTTGCACTGATGTTGACAAGTGGCACTATATGGCTGTATGTCCTTGCACTGATGTTGACAAGTGGCACTGAAGGGCTGTATGTCCTTGCACTGATGTTGACAAGTGGGGCTATATGGCTGTATGTCCTTGCACTGATGTTGATAAGTGGCGCTATATGGCTGTATGTCCTTGCACCGATGTTGACAAGTGGCGCTATATGGATGTATGTCCTTGCACTGATGTTGACAAGTGGCGATCTATGGCTGTATGTCCTTGCACTGATGTTGACAAGTGTCACTCTATGGCTGTATGTCCTTGCACTGATGTTGACAAGTGGCGCTGTATGGCTGTATGTCCTTGCACTGATGTTGACAAGTGGCGCTCTATGGCTGCATGTTCTTGCACTGATGATGACAAGTGGCGCTCTATGGCTGCATGTCCTTGCACTGATGTTGACAAGTGGCGCTATATGGATGTATGTCCTTGCACTGATGGTGACAAGTGGTGCTATATGGCTGTATGTCCTTGCACTGATGTTGACAAGTGGCGCTATATGGATGTATGTCCTTGCACTGATGTTGACAAGTGGGGCTGTATGGCTGTATGTCTTTGCACTGATGTTGACAAGTGTCACTCTATGGCTGTATGTCCATGCACTGATGTTGACAAGTGGCGCTATATGGCTGTATGTCCTTGCACTGATGTTGACAAGTGGCGCTATATGGATGTATGTCCTTGCACTGATGTTGACAAGTGGGGCTATATGGCTGTATGTCTTTGCACTGATGTTGACAAGTGGGCGCTATATGGCTGTATGTCCTTACACTGATGTTGACAAGTGGCGCTATATGGATGTATGTCCTTGCACTGATGTTGACAAGTGGGGCTATATGGCTGTATGTCCTTGCACTGATGTTGACAAGTGGCGCTATATGGCTGTATGTCCTTGCACTGATGGTGACAAGTGGTGCTATATGGCTGTATGTTCTTGCACTGATGATGACAAGTGGCGCTCTATGGCTGCATGTCCTTGCACTGATGTTGACAAGTGGCGCTCTATGGCTGCATGTTCTTGCACTGATGATGACAAGTGGCGCTCTATGGCTGCATGTCCTTGCACTGATGTTGACAAGTGGCGCTATATGGATGTATGTCCTTGCACTGATGGTGACAAGTGGTGCTATATGGCTGTATGTCCTTGCACTGATGTTGACAAGTGGCGCTATATGGATGTATGTCCTTGCACTGATGTTGACAAGTGGGGCTGTATGGCTGTATGTCTTTGCACTGATGTTGACAAGTGTCACTCTATGGCTGTATGTCCATGCACTGATGTTGACAAGTGGCGCTATATGGCTGTATGTCCTTGCACTGATGTTGACAAGTGGCGCTATATGGATGTATGTCCTTGCACTGATGTTGACAAGTGGGGCTATATGGCTGTATGTCTTTGCACTGATGTTGACAAGTGGGCGCTATATGGCTGTATGTCCTTACACTGATGTTGACAAGTGGCGCTATATGGATGTATGTCCTTGCACTGATGTTGACAAGTGGCGCTATATGGCTGTATGTCCTTGCACTGATGTTGACAAGTGGCGCTATATGGCTGTACGTCCTTCACCAGGAGATGACAGGTGTGGCTATACAGTAGTATGCCTTTCTATTGAAGATGACAGGTACGCTATATAGCAGTATGTGCTTCCATTGATGTTGACAAGTGGCGTTATAAAGTAGTATGTGCCTCAATTGAAGATGACAGGTACGGCTATATAGCAGTATGTGCTTCTACTGATGTTGACAAGTGGCGTTATAAAGTAGTATGTGCCTCAATTGAAGATGACAGGTACGGCTAAATAGTAGTAGTATGAGCTTCAATTGAAGATGACAGGTGTTGCTATAGAGTAGTATGTGCTTACACCGGAGATGATAGGTATGGCTATTTAGTAGTATGTGCTTCAACTGAAGATGACAAATATAGTAGTATGTGCTTACATCGGAGATGACAAATATGGCTGTATAGTAGTAAGTGCTTACATCGGAGATGACAGGTGTGGCTATATAGTAGTATGTGCTTCAATTGAAGATTACAGTCACGGCTATATAGAAGTAAGTCCTTCCATTATATAGCTGACTCTGCTAGGGGTATGATCAAAGTGGTCGTACAGGCGCAGCATCACTCTTGATCTGAAACGCCGTTAAATACTGCTAACCCACTCTCTTACTCTGCTCTGATGTACGTTATATCAGTTATCAGTGTGTCACTTCTGTGTCTTCAGGGCAAGTACTTCCTGGTCGTCGATGGTATCACTGGAGGGAACGCTGATGCAGACAACAAATATCTACACGCTTCTCCGTCGACCAAGTCAGCGTCTGGTGGCAACGCCCCAGACAAGTGTCGTGGCTTCATACAGGCAGACAATACCTGGCCTGTGTTCGGGTGTGCTCAGCCAGATCGGGATGGTGTACACAGCGTCGTTAAATGCCTTCTCGCCAAACATCAGGTACATAGTATTCTTGTCCTTGTCTTACAACCCTGCAGAATAATCAAACTGCGGAGGCAGTATTTAAAACGTTTTTCAAGGTCCGTTAGTGGCTAAGCGCTGCATACAGGTAAAGAAAAAGTGTAGATAGAGTGATTTACAATGTGTGTAAACTATAACTACTTCTGCCGAGGAAAGGTCATTATTGCGATTGGGAAAAACTTCTTCAACAGAGGTGGGGTTACCATTGCGTTTGTGAAGACCTATTTCAGCCGAGGTAGGTTTATCATTGTGTTTGTGATGACTTACTTCAGCAGAGGATAGGGTTGTCACTGCATTTGTGGAGACCTATTTCAGCAGAGGTAAGGTTATCATTGCGTTTGTAGAGACCTATTTCATCATTGGTAGGGATGTCACTGCGTTTGGAAGACCTGTTTCAGCAAAGGTAAGGTTATCATTGCGTTTGTAGAGACCTTTTTCAGCAGAGGTCGGTCTGTCACTGCGTTTGTGAAGACCTGTTTCAGCAGAGGTAAGGTTATAATTGCTTTTGTGAAGACCTATTTCAGCAGAGGTAGGGTTGTCACTGCCTTTGTGAAGACCTATTTCAGCAGAGGTAAGGTTATCATTGCGTTTGTAAAGACCTACTTCAGCCGAGGTAGGGTTATCATTGCGATTGTGAAGACCTGCTTCAGCCGAGGGACAAATAAATATTAAGTTTGTAGAAGCCTCATCAGAGACGACAAAGGGTGAGTGAGTGAGTATTGTTTTGCACCGCTTTTAGCAATATTCCAGCAAAGTCACAACGGGGGACACCAGAAATTGGCTTCACATTTTGTACCCATGTCGGGAATCGAACCCGGGTCTTCGGCGTGACGCTTTAACCACCAGGCTACCCGACCGGCCGCGACGTAGACTAAAGTCGGTGAGGATAATGAGGGGTAATAAAACATAATCAAAGACCCCGAACCAACAGACGACGTGGTAGAGGGCTTCTGAAACCAGATCCCACATCAGGTCTTTTTCAAAGTCCCATCACATTAGGGTGAGTGAGTGACACTGGATTGGATTAAGACTGGGATTGAATGTAGTTATAGATTTACAGCGCTTTCCAACATCTTGATCTCGTCAGTAGGTGTTTCTCGCACTCGATACGTGGCGGAGATCCCAACCATCCATACATCCCCTTGGGCTACACTCCGTATCCGCAGTTTCCTAACCATTCTCAAGATAATTAACATGACATATGTATGCTTGGGTGGATATTTGACCTCTCTAAGATTCCGTGTCAGCTTGTCACAATTTGTACCTCGATATTCCTCATGTTCAAGTTATGTTATTGTCTTATCGTAATAGTATGACCGAGGGACAGTTAACGTATTTTCTCTCTGTTATATGCAAACTGTACTCAATGGCAGCAGGAGTCATGGTGCCATGTAAAGTCCAGAACCATGCCATATATATATATTCCAATGAGATTAATGTTATAGGCATGCATATGAGAAGGGTATTCCAGCTATATGACTGGTGATACCATTAAGATCCTGCACTGTTTGAAGATGAAACAACAATTTTTCCCCTTGCCAGAGACTCATACTTTTCAACACGCGGGAGGAGGCTGTGCTATTCCCCACCGGCGTGAACGCTACATACACCATCAGACACGCTGATCACCTGCACGACATCGTCAACCTCGGGCAATCGGACCCAGAGACCAGCGAGAGAGAGGCGCGCATCAGGAAGGAGGTAGGAAGACACTGGCGCAGAACACTTATTATGTGCTCCGCTCATATTTATGAACACCGTAATAGTGAGACTTTATACGTGTCAGGATCCGCTTGTTAAGGTTGGATTCCAGATTCCTCCGACGATGCTATTGTATCTGTCAGCGCAACACGGCAAGTGTTACACATCTTTGACTGGCGTTATGAGACTGACAGCAAACTGACAGCTGACATTAAGCTGACAACATTGCTGACATTAAACTGACATATTTGATGACACTAAGTGGAAAACATTGCTGACATTAAGCAGATAACATTGCTGGCATTGCTGACATTAAGCTGACATCATTGCTGACATCAAGCTGACAACATTGCTGACATTAAGCTGACAACATGTGTGACATTAAGCTGGCAACATTGATGACAAATAGGCTCCACCTGTTGCTGACAATAAGTTGACAACATTTCTGACACTAAACTGACAATATTGCTGACACACTGTTCTGTCCATCAGGTTGTGGACCTCAGTAGTCTTGATGACGTCAACAAGTTCCACTTCTACAACAACGTCACGTGTCTGGATGGGGAGCCCCACGTGGTGGACATCAACTGTGAGGACGACCTGCTGGTGGCGGAGGAGGTGTACACACGCCTCTGTTTCCACTTCCCTGACTACAGGTCGGAAGCCGGGTCCATGTCACACCTCTCTATACAATGGTTCCATGTCACCCCTCTATACACTAGCGCCTTGTCACTCTCTATATACAGGCTCCATGTCACCCCTCTATACACTAGCGCCTTGTCACTCTCTATACACAGGCTCCATGTCACCCCTCTATACACTAGCGCCTTGTCACTCTCTATACACAGGCTTCATGTCACCCCACTATACACTAGCGCCTTGTCACTCTCTATATACAGGCTCCATGTCACCCCTCTATACACAGGCTCAACGTCACCTCTCTATACACAGGCTCCATGTCAGCCCTCTATACACTAGCGCCTTGTCACTCTCTATACACAGGCTCCATGTGACCCCTCTATACACAGGCTCAACGTCACCTCTCTATACACAGGCTTCATGTCACCCCACTATACACTAGCGCCTTGTCACTCTCTATACACAGGCTCCATGTGACCCCTCTATACACAGGCTCAACGTCACCTCTCTATACACAGGCTCCATGTCACCCCTCTATATACACAGGCTCCATGTCACCCCTCTATACACTAGCGCCTTGTCACTCTCTATATACAGGCTTCATGTCACCCCTCTATACACTAGCACAATGTCACTCTCTAAATACAGGCTCCATGTCAGCCCTCTATACACTAGCGCCTTGTCACTCTCTAAATACAGGCTCCATGTCACCCCTCTATACACTAGCGCCTTGTCACACTCTATATACAGGCTCCATGTCACCCCTCTATACACTAGCACCTTGTCACTCTCTATATACAGGCTCCATGTCACCCCTCTATACACTAGCGCCTTGTCACACTCTATATACAGGCTCCATGTCACCCCTCTATACACTAGCGCCTTGTCACACTCTATATACAGGCTCCATGTCACCCCTCTATACACTAGCGCCTTGTCACACTCTATATACAGGCTCCATGTCACCCCTCTATATAACTAGCGCCTTGTCACTCTCTATATACAGGCTCCATGTCACCCCTCTATACACTAGCGCCTTGTCACTCTCTATATACAGGCTCCATGTCACCCCTCTATACACTAGCACCTTGTCACTCTCTATATGCAGGCTCCATGTCACCCCTCTATACACTAGCACCTTGTCACTCTCTATATACAGGCTCCATGTCACCCCTCTATACACTAGCACAATGTCACTCTCAAAATACAGGCTCCATGTCACCCCTTTATAAACTAGCGCCTTGTCACACTCTATATACAGGCTCCATGTCACCCCTCTATACACTAGCGCCTTGTCACTCTCTATACACAGGCTCCATGTCACCCCTCTATACACTAGCGCCTTGTCACTCTCTATATACAGGCTCCATGTCACCCCTCTATACACTAGCGCCTTGTCACTCTCTATATACAGGCTCCATGTCACCCCTCTATACACTAGCGCCTTGTCACACTCTATATACAGGCTCCATGTCACCCCTCTATACACTAGCGCCTTGTCACACTCTATATACAGGCTCCATGTCACCCCTCTATACACTAGCGCCTTGTCACACTCTATATACAGGCTCCATGTCACCCCTCTATATAACTAGCGCCTTGTCACTCTCTATATACAGGCTCCATGTCACCCCTCTATACACTAGCACAATGTCACTCTCTAAATACAGGCTCCATGTCAGCCCTCTATACACTAGCGCCTTGTCACTCTCTAAATACAGGCTCCATGTCACCCCTCTATACACTAGCGCCTTGTCACACTCTATATACAGGCTCCATGTCACCCCTCTATACACTAGCACCTTGTCACTCTCTATATACAGGCTCCATGTCACCCCTCTATACACTAGCGCCTTGTCACACTCTATATACAGGCTCCATGTCACCCCTCTATACACTAGCGCCTTGTCACACTCTATATACAGGCTCCATGTCACCCCTCTATACACTAGCGCCTTGTCACACTCTATATACAGGCTCCATGTCACCCTTCTATATAACTAGCGCCTTGTCACTCTCTATATACAGGCTCCATGTCACCCCTCTATACACTAGCGCCTTGTCACTCTCTATATACAGGCTCCATGTCACCCCTCTATACACTAGCACCTTGTCACTCTCTATATGCAGGCTCCATGTCACCCCTCTATACACTAGCACCTTGTCACTCTCTATATACAGGCTCCATGTCACCCCTCTATACACTAGCACAATGTCACTCTCAAAATACAGGCTCCATGTCACCCCTTTATAAACTAGCGCCTTGTCACACTCTATATACAGGCTCCATGTCACCCCTCTATACACTAGCGCCTTGTCACTCTCTATACACAGGCTCCATGTCACCCCTCTATACACTAGCGCCTTGTCACTCTCTATATACAGGCTCCATGTCACCCCTCTATAAACTAGCGCCTTGTCACACTCTATATACAGGCTCCATGTCAGCCCTCTATACACAGGCTCCATGTCACCCCTCTATAAACTAGCGCCTTGTCACACTCTATATACAGGCTCCATGTCACCCCTCTATACACAGGCTCCATGTCACCCCTCTATACACTAGCGCCTTGTCACTCTCTATACACAGGCTCCATGTCACCCCTCTATACACTAGCGCCTTGTCACACTCTATATACAGGCTCCATGTCACCCCTCTATACACTAGCGCCTTGTCACTCTCCATATACAGGCTCCATGTCATCCCTCTATAAACTATCGCCTTGTCACACTCTATATACAGGCTCCATGTCACCCCTCTATACACTAGCGCCTTGTCACTCTATATACAGGCTCCATGTCACCCCTCTATACACTAGTGCCTTGTCACTCTCTATATACAGGCTCCATGTCACCCCTCTATACACTAGCGCCTTGTCACACTCTATATACAGGCTCCATGTCACCCCTCTATAAACTAGCGCCTTGTCACACTCTATATACAGGCTCCATGTCAGCCCTCTATACACAGGCTCCATGTCACCCCTCTATAAACTAGCGCCTTGTCACACTCTATATACAGGCTCCATGTCACCCCTCTATACACAGGCTCCATGTCACCCCTCTATACACTAGCGCCTTGTCACTCTCTATACACAGGCTCCATGTCACCCCTCTATACACTAGCGCCTTGTCACACTCTATATACAGGCTCCATGTCACCCCTCTATACACTAGCGCCTTGTCACTCTCTATATACAGGCTCCATGTCATCCCTCTATAAACTATCGCCTTGTCACACTCTATATACAGGCTCCATGTCACCCCTCTATACACTAGCGCCTTGTCACTCTATATACAGGCTCCATGTCACCCCTCTATACACTAGTGCCTTGTCACTCTCTATATACAGGCTCCATGTCACCCCTCTATACACTAGCGCCTTGTCACTCTCTATATACAGGCTCCATGTCACCCCTCTATACACTAGCGCCTTGTCACACTCTATATACAGGCTCCATGTCACCCCTCTATACACTAGCGCCTTGTCACTCTCTATATACAGGCTCCATGTCACCCCTCTATACACTAGCGCCTTGTCACTCTCTATATACAGGCTTCATGTCACCCCTCTATACACTAGCGCCTTGTCACACTCTATATACAGGCTCCATGTCACCCCTCTATAAACTAGCGCCTTGTCACTCTCTATACACAGGCTCAACGTCACCTCTCTATACACAGGCTCCATGTCACCCCTCTATACACTAGCGCCTTGTCACACTCTATATACAGGCTCCATGTCACCCCTCTATACACTAGCGCCTTGTCACTCTCTATACACAGGCTCAACGTCACCTCTCTATACACAGGCTCCATGTCACCTATCTTTACACAGGCTCCATTGTCACCCATTAAAAAAATACGTCATGTAACTAAAACTTTGTGATGCTGTCTAAACTGGTCACTGTTTCACAAGTTCACTGGAGCGAAGCAAACCACATTTAAGTGAACCGTAAACGCAGAGCCCAGCCCTCAGTATAACGCGCTTATCCGGTACCCACTAATCGTTGTACTTTTTGTCTGCTGAGACCAGTGCGATAATATTCTTTAATCCGATCTACACTGTCTTAAGAAATATGATCTGTGACAAACATATGATAAGACGTAAACCATTACCATAGTGCCCGTGAAGATTCCAGGGTAGAATAGGTCTTCAGCAACCCTTGCTTGCCGCAAAAGGCGACTATAATTGTCGTAAAAGGCGACTATAATTGTCGTAAGAGGTGACTAACGGGATTGGGTGGTCAGGCTCGCCGACTTGGTTGATGCATGTCATGGAATCCCAATAGCGTGGTTCGATGCTCATAATGTCAATCACTGGATAGTCTGGTCCCGACTCAGTTATTTACAGACCGCCGTCATATAGCTGAAATATTGCTGTGTACGGCGTTAATCAACATACAAACAAACAAACAACACTGACCATTTGACTGTCGTATATCTTTACAAGTTCCCACACATGCAAACTAGTCCCCCTATTTCTGTCAAGCTCAACACAGGGCTCCACACAGGGCTCCACACTGCGCTCCACACAGGGCTCCACGCTGGTCCGTGGTTGTCTTAAACAATATTACCAGATTTCGTGATTATTGCAGCTATATACGCACATGACGTCAACTTCCGGTTGTGTTATCTTCCCTAGGACTCGGCGCCTGTGTTTCCCTGTCTCTGGAGCGCCCTCTATGAAGGAGATTGACAACTTCCTATCAGAGATGAAGCTAAATGTCAGACTTGTAAGTGTTGGAATCATTGTCTTCAGTTCGCATTTCTCGAACACGCTCATCTGATTCATCCCGGATTAATGACGGTAGAAATGTCAGCACATCTCCACCAATTTACCGCGACACTTTACATCGTCTACTTTGGATCGTGTAAATATTCTATGTTGTCAGTTCAGGACTAATCTCTTACCAATCTGGCGCTGACAGCTCTAGTTTTCTGATTACCTTTGTGATTGCTGTAAGAAATATAACGAGGGTCTGGCGGTAAATGTGTACGCTTGTTCGCTGTCGACCTGGGTTCGCTTTAGCCAATTACTGGTACTGTCACGTTTCGTTTCGGGGCGTTACTCACAAACGGTTCTAGTTCAGTACATACGTGCTAAACTTGTGCCTTTAGCTGTTCAAAGAAAATTAATTTCTGGAGCCCAACTCATAAAATGCTGATATGTATTCTTGAATCTGATTTTGGGTTTCCATGACAACATTTCTGACTAAGGACCAAATGACCTTATGGTTCTGGTGTAGAACTCATCAAGTGTTTAATATTCTTGATGCAACTTTGTATGCACATCGGATTTCAGAAAACTCTGTGGGTAGTCATGGTTAGAACAGGTCCCCAGCAACACCGGCTTGTTTCCAGTGGTCCCTCATATTGCCGCTGGTACTCACTGAAGGACTAGTTTTTGTGTTTGATAATCAGATATACGATATATATGTATAAAATCTATACACTTTGTTTAATGTACATATTTAGAAGTGCGGAATATCGATGATTTTGATATTACACAAGCCGTGCAGAAACTCCACGTTGATTGTGTTGCACATATTGAAGACACTGATGATATTTATTTATACACTTCTCTAAAATGTTTTGGGGCACATGGGGGTTAATGGATAATTCTATAGGAAATTCATGCTTTCCCAATTTTGTCTACAACTGTCTGTGACAATTCACTGTAGGTATGTATGTTTTACACATTCCCATTATGTTGTTAGTTGTTCAATTTATTTTTTAACGAATCCACTAAATTTGTCACAATAATGAAAGGGAGACCCATGACATGAATAGTCCACGGGGTTCCAGCAGAGTTTCTGAATTTATTACGGTAGGTAACTCCATGCGAGGCAAAGCAATAGTGAAGTGAGGTGAGGTGAAATGGGGTTTAACGTCGCGTCCAAGATTATTGCACCTATATAGCGACGTGCATGTACGTGTGTGTGTTTGTGTGGTTGCTTGTACTAGTCAGGACTGATGCCGATTTAAAGTGCTAGCTGACAGAGATACCATGCCGCAGTTTAACATGAATACCCCACTCAGACACAGTATACTGACTCCGAGCCGACCAGTCCTTGCTTTAGCCCCTGAATGCCGAGCGCCAGACAGGGTAACAACAAGTACCATCTTTTAACGTCTTATGGCATGATGCGGCCGGGGATCGAAGCCCGGACCTTCCGCTCTTCGGGCGGACGCTCTAAAGCAATAGTGAAACATACAGAAGTGGAACAAGTGAACGGAAAATGCGTTCGAGTATTATTTCTTCTTCTAAATGTTTATGTGTTGATAAAACATTCTGAATAACTTTTTTCGTAATAGTCTTCCAAAGTGACCATGGGGAAATTGTTTTATTGTAACTAGAATTTTACCAACAAAGAGTTTGCTGCCGGGCTCCTGCATCGCGTGAAATGTTTTCTTGTGTGTAGTGCGACCGGTCCCCCGACCTCCCGGCGGTGCTGTTCGTGTGTGACAACGGCAAAGAACGGTCGACTCTGGGGATGGTACTGACGTCGCTGTTATACTCGCATCTTTCCGGATCCAACGCACAGACCAGGTAACTGGACTTTACCAGCTTATACTCGACTGCGTAGATCGGTGCTCTTGCCGTCAATCACTGTATTGTCTGGTCCATATTCGATTATTTACAGACCGCAGTCATACAGTTTTGAGTTTTTGCGACGTTAAACGACAAGCAATACAAAACTTCTTAATCTACCACGCTGAAGCATTACATGTCTGTGATGGATATAGCTATATTTTTCATCCTTCAGCGGTGTCTTGTTTTCCTGCGAACGTGACTGGAATCTTGTTATCTCCAGTCACGGTCTTTCCATCAGGCGTATTGACATCCTTCCCAAACAATGCAGTTACATCTCATTCTTTGTTGATACTCTCCTCTGTTTGTTGTCATGGGTAAGTATCGCTGTGTCACGTGGTATCGACTTGTATCTGTCCATTTGTGACTTCAGTAAGACCGTCTGCCAGATAAACGACAGATGTCCCCATTACGGCCGTGGCGAGTTCCAGGCTGTGCGGGACTTGGTGCGAGCTCTTCCAGACGGAGCCCTGCTGAAACACCAGGTGAGTGCGCGAGTTGAAGGCTAATGTTGCATCAGCAATATTTCGGCTAAATACTAGTAGATTACTTGCACATCCAAAACATCCCAACTTATATGTTGTAGTCCAACGTGTGTGTCCTGGTCCCAAAGTATATCTTGTGCTCCCATCACATTGTGCTGCTGATGTTGTTCTATCGCCCAGGTAATGGTTAGAATGCACGTCCTGTTGTAGGTGGACACCGTGATTGACCAGTGCTCCGCTTCCACCAACCTGAGGAGCGCCATCCTGCAAACCAAGCAGCAGCTGGAGACGAGCAGAGTACGTCAGGAGAGCGTAAACTAACGTAGGGCGTAGATATGGGAGAGCGTAGCATTACGGAGAGCTTATATACGTGAGACAGTGACTTACGAAGTTCGTAGCATAGGGGAGAGCGTAGCATTGAGTAGATCTTATATAAGGGAGAGCGTAGACTTACGCAGGACATAGCAATAGACAGAGCGCAGCATTATGTAGAACGTAGCATAGGGGAGAGTGTAGCATTGCGTAGATCTTATATACGGGAGACTGTTACTTACGAAGGCTGTAGCATAGGGGACAGCGTAGCTTGACGTAGATCTTACATACGGGAGACTGTAACTTACGAAGGCCGTAGCATAGGGGAGAGCGTAGCATTACGTAGATCTTATATAAGGGAGAGCGTAGAATTACGCAGGACATAGCATTGGGCAGAGCGTAGCATTACGTAGATCTTATATTCGGGAGACTGTTACTTACGAAGGCTGTAGGAGAGCGAAGTATGACTCTTTTCTTGTTATCTGTTGGAACATTTTCACTTAAGGTATCAGAACCTATATGAAACATGTCAGATCACGTCAAAGAAATACGTTTGTCAGCCTGATTAACGCGATGCCATCTCTTCAACACCGACCGTAGGTCTCGCACTTTCAGTGTCAAGCCTACGATTTAAACAGTGGTTTATCTAAAGGCAGTGTTATGAGGCTATATCTACTTGTCTACACAGGACCAGGTGGCGAGAGCAGAGTTGAGGAGCGAGTGCACATCCCTCCTGGAGCGATACATCACCATCATCTGCTTCAACGCATACCTCAAAGAACAGGTGAGAGGAATCCAGCGGTAGGAACATAGAACACGGTTTTAGACGTGACGATCAACGCTTTTACGAACTAATTTTAAAGTGGTCTCAACACATGTGTCTTCCAGTATTGTATCAGTTCCTGTTAAATACCTTCCTTCCTGTCTAGGTTCCCAGAGGTCTCAGCATTATGTTCTCCAAGTGGATGCAAACTCACCCAAATCTCATCAAACTCACGTGCCGTGCAGACAACAGCGAGAGGTCCCCACAACAGTTGCTCATACCACAAACCCGAGTTTTAGTAAGTGGTAGACTCCAGTGTCACCTTGCTGCCGTGAACCATGTGTCAGTGGGCTGCCACTCTATAGTGTTTATGTAATAACCAAGATAAGATTTGAGGCATCCATATTTTAAAGTGACGTTGATGTCGTCCACATCTACTGGCTGTTGCCTAGAGCTGTCACAATCTCGACTTGCCCAATCATTCTAGATTTGAGTTGGTCTTTTAAAACCTATTCTCTAGGGTCATGGAGATAGACTTGGATTATGTGTAATTTAGAGTCACTTTTTATTCCAATTTACATAGGATATGTCTCACTCTTACGAACAGAGCCTCGATAATTAAGTGGATTTGTGTCTGGCATTGTTTGTGATGCTTCAGGATCACTCTGTAATCCCAACATGTTTCTCTGGTAGCGTCCTCCGTTCTTTACAATGTTTGTGAATGTGACTGTTTCCTTCTGAAGGTAGCCGACGACTACATTGGTCTGGACGTGCTGGGCTCGCAATGTGACGTCCGGGTCGCCAACTTCCGCAAGTTGATGGGGCTCCCGATCTACGGCATGGCGCAGGCTCCGCGGGACGTGAGTACACGGCGGCCAGACTGCTTGTCGCACTTCCCCAGACAAGGGGGGACAGTAGACAAGGAACTATGTCAGCGTCCAAAGACAAGGGGATAGATTGACAGACACTGTCGCCGTCCTCTAGACAAGGGGATAGATTGACAGACACCGTCGCCGTCCTCTAGACAAGGGGATAGATTGACAGACACCGTCGCCGTCCTCTAGACAAGGGGATAGATTGACAGACACTGTCGCCGTCCTCTAGACAAGGGGATAGATTGACAGACACCGTCCTCTACACAAGGGGATATGTGTGACAGACACTGTCACCGTCCTCTAGACAAGGGGATATGTCGACAGACACCGTCCTCTAGACAAGGGACTATGTGTGACAGACGGAGGTAGTTAGCAGTAGTAGATATCTTCCATCGTAGAATGCTAACACATATGTAGGCATTTACCTTCCGAATTACATTCACTATTTAAATTTGGATGTCACCTGTCTTTCAGGGTTTGTCTCGGGTTGTCAGTCATCTGCTGGACAAGCGCCAGGGATACAAGCATGTGGCGGTCATAGGTCTCAGGAATGACGTCACAGTGGAGTGTGATGGCGCCACCTATAACGTGCGTGACGTCAGCAGTCTGGAAGAACCTGTCTTGATTGTGGAGACAACTGCAAGTGAATTAGAGGTACATAGTCCACCGACACAGACACAAGTACTCATGCACAGATGGAGGCATTTATTTTATTTCAGAAGCTCAACATGAGGGAGAAGAAAGCAAAGCAAAGGTCAACTAGTCGGGCGGGGTTAGCCAAGTTGTTAAAGCGTTCGCTCCTCAAGCAGAAACCGGGTTCTGGTTCTGGTTCTGGTTCGACCACTTACCCTCTGACCCCCGCGTATGTTGCTTAAGTGCATAAAATCCTCCTCACTCACCCACGTTACCCCAACATATTCTCTGTTGAAGAAGACGGTTATGATAATGATTCAAGGTTACAACTGTTGAGTTGTCGCATAACGTCAGAGCAGTATGCAAGATATTCATTGATCAAACCATCATACTTCATATCACATGACCTATAACACAAAAAGTGTCTCCTCGTCGTCATAACTATATTCGTTCCCCTCATACTGTTTTCCCGATGTATTCGACAATCATACGTCTCCTCGAGACAAGCTCGCCCAGATATAACTTATGTGATTAGGGCGGCTCGGCAACAGGGACTGACAGGAAGACGCCTCTGTCAAGATTGAATCAGCAACCACTGATCTCTAAAAGCAGACTGCGACATTATCGCCTCAGGGCTTTTCCCCATCTTTATTATGGCCGCAACGCCTTGTCAAACAGTAGATGAAGCGGCCGTATAATGTCTGCAGTATTTTTAGCCCCGTCCGCAGCAATCGGTTTAATATTTTGATGGTTGTTTATGCGATGGCTCAGACAAGGATTTGTATCGGACAGGTATTATCCGAGTCATATTACTCATTAGTCATTGTGTCGCGGCTGTATGTTTTAGGAAAAAGAGGAAACTCTGAAGAAAGAAGTGAAGTCCTATAAGGAACTGGAGGTCAGTAGTTTTCGTACGCTGATAATTACATTCTATTTTTACTGAGTTTCTTTGTTACGGTTTTAGGTTTACAAAACCACTGAAACGAATTTAAAAGCAACAACAATGACACGGGTTTTTTAAAGGGGCGCTCACAATATTAAAGGACGATGAACCCAATACTTAGCTCTTACCTGTCTTACCTCCAGAGCTCCAGCAGGAATGTTGTAGTATTTCAGTATCCACCGCATGCTATATTAGTATTTTTGTGCGTTTACAGATATAATTATTTCTACTTTGGATTTCGGATTTTAAACGATTCTGATTGTTAATTTGGAGTTATATCAAATCACAGTTTTGTAACCGACTGTGACGTCATATTTTGTGCGTCAAAGTGAGCGCTCTCTCTCTGACTCTCTGTGTGTCTTTCTCTCATTCATACCCGGGCCCTTAATAAGTGATGTTTCCTTTCAAATACGGTCAATATTAGAGGCCCGGCTATTATATGAGACCCGGTATTTATTGGAGGCCCTGCATTTTTTCGTTTCGTATCTGTAACGAGGGGGGACGGTTTATGTAAGTACACTTTATAGTTACTACAATTAATGTAAACTCACAATGGGGTGAAATCTCTACGTTTTGAGACACCCGGCTCTGAATCAGTCCTCATTAGAAGAAATACGGTACATCTCCAGGTGTACACGGAGACCAACAGACCGCCCGTTACCATGGAGTTTGGCAGCGTCCTGTCACCGGAGGATCTGTGGGAACAGCAGAAGCTTCAAACACTTGATATGAGCTATACCAGACTACCTATACAATACGACCACTCGCCAACAGAGAAGGTAGGAATCTGTTGTTTGAGACATGACACGGTACACTTCTGTCTTTATTGTGGAAGATGTGACTGTAATGTAAATTACCTCAAAAGATCAATTAGTAATTAAAAAAAGATATTGAAATATACAAACTTGGTTTAACCATAATAAAAGACAATACAATGGGTCAAATATGTGGCAGCAGCACTCAAAATCAGAATTAAACCTTTCATTTCTGCTGCAAAAATTGAACACGAAAATATATCTCCTTTCCGCCTGCTTTCTTCTCCTCCTTGGCAATTGGGAAAACCACATGTGGATCTTACATTATCTAAACTAAAGAAATCTGACACTAACCAATTACAATATAAACAAGAATATAATCAGTTAAGAAGCCAATTTGACACTTACAAATCAATATTTACAGATGGATCCAAGGATGGAGGTGCTGTTACCAGCGCCATCATCATTGGATCCAGAAGAATATCAACTAGATTACCAGATGACTCTTCAATGTTTACAGCAGAATCAAAGGCAATATTAACTGCTCTAGACTATATAAATAACCAGTCTAAACATAAGGAATTTATTATTTTTTCAGACTCGTTGTCCTGTCTTCAAGCAATAAAAAATATGTCGTGTCAGCATCCAATTTCACTTGATATAATTGAATTACACAATAATCTTGCAACTGGCCAATGCGACATCGTCTTTTGCTGGGTACCCAGCCATGTTGGGATCGTTGGTAACACTTTAGCTGATGCTACACCAAAAGCAGCTCTCAACAAATCTGTGACACCACTTGTTCTACCCTACAGAGATTATAAACTTGTCATTAGATGTTACATCAGAGATCAAATGCAGAAGAAGTGGGACACCCAAGTAGGTATCAATAAATTACATGCAATAAAAGCAAATATAGGTTATACCTACTTGGATTGTCAGCCCAGATTTGAAGACGTCGTATTAAGACGATGTCGTATTGCCCATTCTCGATATACTCATGAATATTTGTTGAAAGGTGAGGATCCTCCACTCAGCATCCATTTTGATGAAAGAATCACGGTCAAACATGTCCTGCTTGACTGTATTGATTTTTCCATCACAAGGGATCAATATTTCAAAGCACCATCTATTAAGGATCTTTTTACTAGTATCAACTCTCGTTTAATTATAGTTTTTTAAAAACATATTGAATTGTTTGCAAAATAGGATTAATATTGTATAAAAATATGTTTTAAATTTGGTAGACTAAATTAACAACTGCGATTGTAAGTGGATGTATCTTCGAAGGGGGTTAAAGTACAGTAAAATTATTGTCCACCGGAGAGGATACATAAGTTCCATTTCTTTCAAAGTAAATTTATAGCTATCACATTTTAATTGTAGTATATTTGTTAGTTTTAATTGGTGGTTAGTATTGACTACACTCGCCAGCGACTGAAGGGATGGTGTAAATCCTGCTGGGTAGCAAAAGCATCGTAAGTTCCCTCGGTCCCGAGTGTGGTGGCCTAACTTTGGTTGCTGACGATCTATAACCCGTTTTTATGTCGTGTTGTTGAATTGTAGCTTATTCTTTTATATACTCGCAAACTAGTTTTAACTAAAATCTGTGATACTCTAGTTATTGTACTGTCCTTTGCATACAGGTATTTCACAAGTTGGAATTTCTTTGTATGCAAATGTTTGTCTCGTCACGACATGGCTGTAATATTGCCGATGTGACGTTAAATTTTAACTCACTCCCTCACTCAGCAACAAATAGGACACCATGTTACATAAGTAATTGCAACCACGAGTGTGTCACAGTTGATGTCTTGAGTGAGGCACGTTACCCGTTCCTAAATTCAGTGTTGGAATCCATCACTTTCACATAGATATATAACTCACAGAAGGCCTCATATCGTCCTCGTCTCGCTCTTATAGAGGTACCGACAGCCTTCTAGAAACGGCTACCTCGCGAAGGTTTCCGAAAGGGAAAGTATGTCCCGGAAGTGATTTAACGTCTGTAAACAAATGTGTGAAGCGCTGGGACGGAGCTTCGTAAACGGAGCTGTAAACACCTAAGGGATGTCACTCTGATTTTACGAGCGCTTCAATCTGCTGCCATCAAAATATACTGCCACATAACAGCTCTTCTGCCTTTCTTCCGCCTTTATCGTGTGAGATATAACTCTAAACTGTTTCGCCTCTATTGTGTGAGATATGACTCTATTGTGCCGTCTCTTTGGTGTGAGATATGACTCTATACTGCCCCGCTTCTAATCGTGTGAGATATGACTCTTTACTGTTCCTCCTCTATTCTGAGATATGACTCTATACTGTTTCGCCTCTATTGTGTGAGATATAACTCTATACTGCTCCTCCTCTATTGTGTGAGATATGACTCTATTGTGCCGCCTCTTTGGTGTGAGATATGACTCTATATGGTTCCGCCTCAGTCGTGCGATATATGACTCTATACTGCTTCTCCTCTATCGTGTGAGATATGACTCTATACTGTCCCGCTTCTAATCGTGTGAGATATGACTCTATACTGCTCCTCCTCTATTGTGTGAGATATGACTCTATTGTGCCGCCTCTTTGGTGTGAGATATGACTCTATATGGTTCCGCCTCAGTCGTGCGATATATGACTCTATACTGCTTCTCCTCTATCGTGTGAGATATGACTCTATACTGTCCCGCTTCTAATCGTGTGAGATATGACTCTATACTGCTCCTCCTCTATTCTGTGAGATATGACTCTATTGTGCCTCCTCTTTGGTGTGAGATATGACTCTATATGGTTCCGCCTCAGTCGTGCGATATGTGGCTCTATACTGCTTCTCCTCTATCGTGTGAGATATGACTCTCTCGTGTTCAGCCTCTATGGTGTGAGATATGACTCCTTGATGCCTGCTCCAGGAGCTGGACCTGATCCAGTCCGCGGTGTGCAGCCACTACACCTCCCAGCACTCGTGGAGTGAGGACACCGTGGGCCTGGTCTTCACGTGCAGGACGGGGAAGAGCAGAACGTCCCTCGCGATGGCTGTGGCGGGTCTCATCTTCTACCACAAACGGGTAGGACCAGTATATTTAAGAGATATAGGTTTATTCTCCCTGCAGTGTTTTATTGTACGATAACAACGACCACGAGTTGTTTATTTCTTACATGAGATATCAACATTATGTATAGCCTATTTGAGGCTGTTGGTAAAAAGTACACGCTTTAAAAATATTTACTCATATTTTAATAATAATGAGTCCCTGAATAGAATCCGACTGCGATAATGTCGGACAAGTCTATTTTATGAACAAGGGGGTTAAATTTGGTTTCTCCCGCATACTCACAAGTTTTACGTCGGTTATCTGCAGTTTCTCTCACAATACCGACTGGCATATCTCTTCCACTATTGGAAGCGATCGTTGGGGAACAACTCATTGGATACTTTCCTCTCAAAATCAACGTCGTCCAATTTACGACGTCATCAAGTTGCGAGCACATGTTCGAATCTCCAGAAAAGTCTTCATGATAGAACACTGTTTTAATGTGAAAAAACCACACATTTCGTTCTTCATTGTTCTTTGCGATTTATCGCGTAGCTATCTTATACATCACCGAGCTAACACGTGTGATAATACACGATACCTTGGACACAGCACAATACAACCATAGCATGACATCAATATCACACACAATATCACTGACATTTAACACGACATCACGGCTATAACAGTACCTTTTACGTTTGTTTTAGTCAGACGCCTTTTTGACGAGTGCTTGTTTTTGTCGTTATATATATTCAAAGTCACAAAAAGAGTTCGCAGTTGACTATTACTGGCAAATATGTTTTCCTAGTTATTACTATATGTGCACAGCTTGTGCAGGTGTAATGACATATAATAATTCATTGTAAACTTAATAGTGTCGGGTACTCTAGTGGTTTAACCGTAAACGTTCTCTCGTCGCGCCGAAGACCCGGGTTCGATTCCCGACATGGGTACAATGTGTGAAGCCAATTTCAGGTGTCCCCCGCCCTGATATTGCTGGAATATTGCTAAAAGCAGCGTAAAACCATACTGACTGACTCACTAAGAGTGAAAGACAAGTGAACAAAACAATTGATATTTCACTGCAGTGAACATAACACTTTGACTGAACTATTGACATGCTAGAGTTACCTCCCTTTATCGTAAGTGTCTTGCCCGTACACAAACTGTTGAATTCCTTTTTACGAAACTTCCGCATTGACAAGACAAAACAGTTATAGATGGTCAATTACAGAGTTAATATTGCTTCTTGTTGTTTGTTATTCTCAAGAAAATGTTTCTTTAGAAACTGTAAATTTCTCATTTAACTCGTCAATCGGGACTGCTCGTCGCGCAAACCGCCATATTTGCAACTTGATCAGCGTGTATTCTTTCTCTTTCAACAGTGGTTTCGTAGATTTCAAGAATATTTTTTGTTGAAGTTGATTTTGTATTAAATCATATCTAAATGTATGATAAAGAATTTTAGTGACCTTAACCATTAGGGGTTAACCTAACTATTAACTAAAAGGAGTGCTGAAACGTTAGGTAGGGAGAATTTACGTTTCAAAGTTTTAGTCACTCGATAAGAGAAACATGACGTGTTACCCGACACCCGCAGTATCCTCCATGTTTACACTGCTCACCTCTCCACGTTCACCAGGGCATCCCCTATGGCTCGAAACCAGGAGAAGAGGAGCGTGTGTCCTGCCCCAACGCCGCCTACACACAGGGAGACTTCATTGTACGTCATCTACATATCCTTGTGTCTCTAGTTCACCTCGTATGTATACACACACAGGGAGACTTCATTGTACGTCATCTATATATCCTTGTGTCTCTAGTTCACCTCGTATGTATACACACACAGGGAGACTTCATTGTACGTCATCTATATATCCTTGTGTCTCTAGTTCACCTCGTATGTATACACACACAGGGAAACTTCATTGTACGTCATCTATATATCCTTGTGTCTCTAGTTCACCTCGTATGTATACACACACAGGGAGACTTCATTGTACGTCATCTATACATCCTCGTGTCTCTTGTTCACCTCATATGTAAACACACACAGGGAGACTTCATTATACGTCATCTATATATCCTTGTGTCTCTAGTTCACCTCGTATGTATACACACACAGGGAGACTTCATTGTACGTCATCTATACATCCTCATGTCTCTAGTTCACCTCATATGTAAACACACACAGGGAGACTTCATTGTACGTCATCTATATATCCTTGTGTCTCTAGTTCACCTCGTATGTATACACACACAGGGAGACTTCATTGTACGTCATCTATATACCCTTGTGTCTCTAGTTCACCTCGTATGTATACACACACAGGGGGACTTCATTGTACGTCATCTATATATCCTCGTGTCTCTAGTTCACCTCCTATGTAAACACACACAGGGAGACTTCATTGTACGTCAACTATACCCCTTTCTATTTCTAGTCCACCTCATATGTAAACATACACACATACACACACACATACACACACACACACACACACACTTACACTCACATGCACACACACAGAGGGATAATTCATTGTACGTCAACAATACCCCTTTCTATTTCTAGTTCACCTCTTATGTAAACACACACACGCACACACACACACATACACAAACACACACGCACACACACACACAAAGGGAGACTTCATTGTACGTCAGCTATACCCCATTCTACTTCTAGTTCACCTCATATGCAAACACACACACACACACATACACAAACACACACGCACACACACACAAAGGGAGACTTCATTGTACGTCAGCTATACCCCATTCTACTTCTAGTTCACCTCATATGCAAACACACACACACACACACACACACACACACACACACACACACACACACACACACACAGAGGGAGACTTCATTTTACGTCAACTATCAGTGTAACGTGTGTTTGTTATAGCAGTCAAGGATATTATAGGTGTATGGTATATAAGTGTAACGTGTGTTTGGTATAGCAGTCAAGGATATAACAGGTGTATGGTATATAAGTGTAACGTGTGTTTGGTATAGCAGTCAAGGATATAACAGGTGTATGGTATATAAGTGTAACGCGTGTTTGGTATAGCAGTCTATGCTATAACAGATGTATGGTAGATCAGTGTAAAGCGTGTATGATATATAAGTGTAACGTGTGTTTGGTATAGCAGTCTAGGATATAACATATATGGTAAATCAGCGTAACGTGTGTATGATATATCAGTGTAACATGTGTTTGGTATAGCAGTCTAGGATATAACAGGTGTATGGTATATCGGTGTAACGTGTTTTTGGTATAACAGTGTAACGTGTGTATGGTTTATAAGTGTAACGTGTATATGGTGTATCAGTGTAACGCGTGAACCAAACGTGTGTTTGGTATAGCAGTCTAGGATAAAACATATATATGGTACATCAGTGTAACACGTGTATGGTAAAGCAGTGTAACATGTGTTTGGTATAGCAGTGTAACGTGTGTATGGTATAGCAGTGTAACGCGTGTTTGGTATAGCAGTGTAACGCGTGTATGGTATAGCAGTGTAACGCGTGTATGGTATAGCAGTGTAACGTGTGTTTGGTATAGCAGTGTAACGTGTGTATGGTATAGCAGTGTAACGTGTGTTTGGTATAGCAGTGTAACGTGTGTTTGGTATAGCAGTGTAACGTGTGTATGGTTTAGCAGTGTAACGTGTGTTTGGTATAGCAGTGTAACGCGTGTATGGTATAGCAGGTGTAACGCGTGTATGGTATAGCAGTGTAACGTGTGTTTGGTATAGCAGTGTAACGTGTGTTTGGTATAGCAGTGTAACGTGTGTATGGTATAGCAGTGTAACGTGTGTATGGTATAGCAGTGTAACGTGTGTTTGGTATAGCAGTGTAACGTGTGTTTGGTATAGCAGTGTAACGTGTGTATGGTATAGCAGTGTAACGCGTGTTTGGTATAGCAGTGTAACGCGTGTATGGTATAGCAGTGTAACGCGTGTATGGTATAGCAGTGTAACGTGTGTATGGTATAGCAGTGTAACGTGTGTATTGTATAGCAGTGTAACGTGTGTTTGGTATAGCAGTGTAACGTGTGTATGGTATAGCAGTGTAACGTGTGTTTGGTATAGCAGTGTAACGTGTGTATGGTATAGCAGTGTAACGTGTGTTTGGTATAGCAGTGTAACGTGTGTTTGGTATAGCAGTGTAACGTGTGTATGCTATTAAATGGAAACGTGTATGGTTTGCGAGTAAGACAGGACGTGTTAGATACACCTGATATAAAGCTGCCTCCTTGTCCAGATCGTCCAGAAGTTGGTGCGGGTGTTGCCGGAGGGTCAGCAGGTGAAGCGCGAGGTGGACCTGGTGCTGGACCAGGTGTTCGAGACAATGAGTCCCATGCACTTCCATCTCAGGGAGGTCATCTTCGTCACCTACAACAAGGTGAGATCCCGGCAACACTACCGGATGCGCCGAGTGTCAGTAGACATAGTCCCACTGCTGTACACCTAGCGGTCTACCAAGACAAGGAGTGAAATGCGCCAGTAAAATCTCGCACCGAGTCGACTTCCAACTTTGAGAAGACAAATATATTTGCTTTCGTGTGTTTAAATGATCACTATGCACTACTTTTGTGTCCACTACAGCAGCAATGCATTAACGCCTTCGCGTCGACGATCAAAGAAACCATATCGCACTAGATCTGCACTGAATATAATCAAATGAGGTACAGACGACAAGCGTGTGGGATTATTACTGGCGCATTTCACCCGTTGTCTGAGTATATACTACATGAATATAGGTATATAGGTAGGTATAAAGGGCTATTAAACTCATGCCTCAAACTTCTGTTTCCTATGATACTTTATTTCATCAAAGTAATTGTGACACGGTGACATTCTTCAAAAAAGCTTCACGAGTTAATGGGCATTTCCATGGTAGATCAGATGTTGTTGGTGTTGTTTGTTGTTTTACGCCGCACTCAGTAATATTCAAGCTTTATGACGGCGGTCTGAAAATAATCGAGTCTGGACCAGACAATCCAGAGATTGACATGAGCATCGATCTTCGCAATTGGGATACGATGACATGCATCAACTAAGTCAGCGAGCATGACCACTCGATCCCGTCAGTCGCCTCCTACGACGTCGACAAGCGTGGGTTGCTGAAGACCTATTCTACCTCGGATCTTCGCGGGTAGGATAGATCTGAACGCTGTCGTTAGTGCCATGAGTTAGACTGAGATATTGTTCCTGTACCCCCACTCCAGTCGTCACGATGTCCATGAGAAATAATGGAGTTAGAATCGGTCTTGACATCCGGTTCGTAAACTGCCGTACAGATTTCAGTCGATTGCAGGATTTGCAAAGCATGTTTACCATCAACTGAGCGTCAACAGATATTTTCCAAATATTTTTATGTTTTTAATCAAGGCGCTCACGTGATTTGATGCACTTTGCGAAGTAAAAACCCTTTTTATTATAATATAGATCTTGATAATCGACCAGATCGTCTTCACTGGGCGACGCCATTTTATTTAAAGCAAATGCAAGTGAACAGAGAGGAGGAATTTGATTGGTCAATAATAGGAACATAACTCGCACTAGCCACTGGTGGCGCTTCGGTTGAGCCCAGAAACTCCACCCTAGTTCGACAAGGGTGGAAACTGGACCTTTATAGTCAGTTAACGCCCTTGCCTCGGGAAGATGCCTGACAAATAGCTAGCCCGACTTGTACATGAGGGTGATGTGTTGCTTGCTACTGTGTCAGATCAAGAGTGCCAGGACGGAGAGCCAGAGGCAGAGTATGCAGCGGCTCAGCGTGGACCACCTGGAGAGATACCTGTTGCTGATTCTCTACAACGCCTATCTCCATCACCAGGAGGGCTCAAACTGGGAGACCACCTTCTGTCAGTGGATGTGTGAGGTAGGGACACCTTCTGTCAGTGGATGTGTGAGGTAGGGACACCTTCTGTCAGTGGATGTGTGAGGTAGGGACACCTTCAGTCAGTGGATGCATGAGGTAGGGACACCTTCTGTCAGTGGAGGTGTGAGGTAGGGACACCTTCTGTAAGTTGATGTGCGAGGTAGGGATACCTTCTGTCAGTGGATGTGTGTGGTAGGGACACCTTCTGTCTGTGGATGTGTGAGGTAGGGACACCTTCTGTCAGTGGATGTGTGAGGTAGGGACACCTTCTGTTAGTGGATGTGTGAGGTAGGGACACTTTCTGTCAGTGGATGTGTGAGGTAGGGACACCTTCAGTCAGTGGATGTGTGAGGTAGGGACACTTTTTGTCAGTGGATGTGTAAGGTAGGGACACTTTCTGTCAGTGGATGTGTGAGGTAGGGACACCTTTTGTCAGTGGATGTGTGAGGTAGGGACACCTTTTGTCAGTGGATGTGTGAGGTAGGGACACCTTCTGTCAATGGATGTGTGAGGTAGGGACACCTTCTGTCAGTGGGTGTGTGAGGTAGGGACGCCGTCAGTCAGTGGATGTGTGAGGTAGGGACACTTTCTGTCAGTGGATGTGTGAGGTAGGGACACCTTCTGTATGTGGATGTGTGAGGTAGGGACACCTTCTGTCAGTGGATGTGTGAGGTAGGGACACCTTCTGTCAGTGGATGTGTGAGGTAGGGACACCTTCTGTCAGTGGATGTGTGAGGTAGGGACGCCGTCAGTCAGTGGATGTGTGAGGTAGGGACACCTTCTGTCAGTGGGTGTGTGAGGTAGGGACACCTTCTGTCAATGGATGTGTGAGGTAGGGACACTTTCTGTCAGTGGATGTGTGAGGTAGGGACACCTTCTGTCAGTGGATGTGTGAGGTAGGGACACCTTCTGTCAATGGATGTGTGAGGTAGGGACACCTTCTGTCAGTGGATGTGTGAGGTAGGGACACCTTCTGTAAGTGGATGTGTGAGGTAGGGATACCTTCTGTAAGTGGATGTGTGAGGTAGGGACACCTTCTGTCAGTGGATGTGTGAGGTAGGGACACCTTCTGTTAGTGGATGTCTGAGGTAGGGACACTTTCTGTCAGTGGATGTGTGAGGTAGGGACACCTTCTGTCAGTGGATGTGTGAGGTAGGGACACCTTCTGTCAGTGGATGTGTGAGGTAGGGATACCTTCTGTAAGTGGATGTGTGAGGTAGGGACACCTTCTGTCAGTGGATGTGTGAGGTAGGGACACCTTCTGTTAGTGGATGTCTGAGGTAGGGACACTTTCTGTCAGTGGATGTGTGAGGTAGGGACACCTTCTGTCAGTGGATGTGTGAGGTAGGGACACCTTCTGTCAGTGGATGTGTGAGGTAGGGACACTTTCTGTCAGTGGATGTGTGAGGTAGGGACACCTTCTGTCAGTGGATGTGTGAGGTAGGGACACCTTCTGTCAATGGATGTGTGAGGTAGGGACACCTTCTGTCAGTGGATGTGTGAGGTAGGGACACTTTCTGTCAGTGGATGTGTGAGGTAGGGACACCTTCTGTTAGTGGATGTCTGAGGTAGGGACACTTTCTGTCAGTGGATGTGTGAGGTAGGGACACCTTCTGTCAGTGGATGTGTGAGGTAGGGACACCTTCTGTCAGTGGATGTGTGAGGTAGGGACACTTTCTGTCAGTGGATGTGTGAGGTAGGGACACCTTCTGTCAGTGGATGTGTGAGGTAGGGACACCTTCTGTCAATGGATGTGTGAGGTAGGGACACCTTCTGTCAGTGGATGTGTGAGGTAGGGACACTTTCTGTCAGTGGATGTGTGAGGTAGGGACACCTTTTGTCAGTGGGTGTGTGAGGTAGGGACACCTTCTGTCAGTGGATGTGTGAGGTAGGGACACCTTCTGTCAGTGGATGTGTGAGGTAGGGACACTTTCTGTCAGTGGATGTGTGAGGTAGGGACACCTTCTGTCAGTGGATGTGTGAGGTAGGGACACCTTCTGTCAGTGGATGTGTGAGGTAGGGACACCTTCTGTCAATGGATGTGTGAGGTAGGGACACCTTCTGTCAGTGGATGTGTGAGGTAGGGACACTTTCTGTCAGTGGATGTGTGAGGTAGGGACACCTTTTGTCAGTGGGTGTGTGAGGTAGGGACACCTTCTGTCAGTGGATGTGTGAGGTAGGGACACCTTCTGTCAGTGGATGTGTGAGGTAGGGACACTTTCTGTCAGTGGATGTGTGAGGTAGGGACACCTTCTGTCAGTGGATGTGTTAGGTAGGGACACCTTCTGTCAGTGGAGGTGTGAGGTAGGGACACCTTCTGTCAGTGGATGTGTGAGGTAGGGACACTGTCAGTCCATGGATGTGTCTGGTAGGCACACCGGGAGCGAGAGTACCAGACTAGGGGAAAACCTTGTGGAGAGTGTCGATGGGTACGGTCAAATAAATTATGATGCTAATTTTTTGTGTGACAGATTTTTTTCAAATATTGTTGTGTAGTGAAGAAAAGTGAGATAACCACGACTTAACATAGCCATGTACACTTTTGTGACCCACCATTAGTGAGTGAGTATGGTTTTACGCCGCTTTTAGCAATATTCCAGCAATATCATGTACCCATGTCGGGAATCGAACCCGTGTCTTCGGCGTGACGAGCGAACGCTTTAACCACTAGGCTACCCGACCGCCCCTGACCCACCATGAGATAAGGGACCTTATGGGTGAACAATTACATTTTGACTTTATACAATTCACAAGCTTCAATTCATAATGTTTAACAGAGATACATGACTTCAAACATTTGGTCTCATTTTCCGACTTATAACTGTTTAAGTAATAATTCCAGTATCTAGACATAATGCCTGATGAATAGAAAGTAGACACGTATGCTGGAATGTTTTGAAATAATGTTTTTATTACATTATGAACTATGGAGAGAAATATAAGATATTCTTGTACAGTCCGCACACACTGCGATCTTCAATAAAGTAAGTTTATGTCCAACATCTTTTTGACCTCACAGTACTCATAATGTGCCTTTTCTCCTGGTAGGTCAGTCACACTTGGGGTCGCTGGGATATTGTAAACAATTGTTAAGACCCTTAACTGCCACTCCAAAAGACATATTTCGTCCTCGATGGGAGTGAAACGCTGACTCTTATGGGTTGGGCACGTAGAGGCCATAGACATAAACTTATATTTGGTTTCCTCCGCTAGGTGGCAGCACGAGTGGGCGTGTACGAGCTGTTGGACAACTTGGCCTTCTACGACTTTGAGCAGACGCTGTCTCAGTTCCGGACCCGGCGGGAGAGATGGAGGGCGCGGCGACAGAACCTCCACTTCCATGGGCACTTCATCTGATGTTTGTTGTAGATCCATGTACGTCTTACGATGCTCCGTTGTGCTTGGCCATTATATATGACAGAATCCTGAGTCACACTTATGGAAGATATGCCAAATGACTTATTCCGAGACATTTTGAGGGTGAACTATTTGCCGCCCTCACCTCAACGAGCCTGATGTCGAGAGGAACAGGACGTGTGCAACATTCTGGCTGTATGCAGCTTCCAGCGGCCTCCCTGTATGGCCTGCTTGGCCTTCTCAGTGCTGGCGACTGATGCCCCTCTGTCACAACCCCTTCAAGTCCTGTAATTTATGACCTATCCATGTTGTGTGTTGAGAAATATATAATTTTCATACACTGCGTGAGTTTGTATCTATGTTTATGTTGTGACGCGATGACACAAGCTGAGAAACCAACATCACAAGGTCATTTTCATATCACCTATGAATTCAATAAAAGGCTCAGAATTCAAATTTCGATTTTACAAATGGCCGCTTCGGAGTATGAGGAGTGGTGTTGACCAACTTGGAATAAGGGGAGTTCGAGTACATTTGTAGAGAAGCAATTATTGTCATACTCCTGTCCCCTGAGTTGAGCTGGACCCAGCCGAAACTTGGATTTTCGCATATGGATTCTCTCACAGCATCAGAGAAAGACATGTCCTTCTAACTCATGATATGTTAATATTTGTTTGTTTGTTGTTTAACGCCGCACTCAGCAGCATTCCAGCTTATGACGGCGGTCTGAAAATAATCGCGTCTGAACAAAACAATCAAGAGATTGACATCATGAACATCGATCTACGCAATTGGGATACGATGACATGCATCAACAAAGTCAGCGAGCCAGATCACCCGATCCCGTCAGTCGCCTCTTACAACATAGTCTCCTCTTACGGCAAGCAAGGGTTGCTAAAGACCTTTTCTACCCCGGATCTTCACGGGTCGATATGTTAATGAAAAGGAAACCAAGGCATTTCACATATACACGGTAAAGATCGTTAATTGGAAGCGGACCAACAAATACATCCGCAGTTGGAGACTAGCGGAAAGTCTATGTTGGATCCTAGTCCTGGCAATATTCCCTCGGAACCATAACGTATGGTCGTCTTAAACGACCCAGCGAGTTAAATGAGTTGGAGTTAGCAGTTTCCCAGCAGTAGGTAATATAAGACACGTGGGGAAATCAATAAACCCCAGCACACCACACTACACTTAGTGACAAAGCAGGATACTATCTTTGGATCCAGATCATGTGAACGAAGACAATCTTCTCACAATTTTTGTCTCCCATAAAACTAGGGTAATAATAATCCATGCCACTATTGTTACACGAACAAGGGGTCTCAAGGGGTCTCGAGGGGACATACCTTGAAGCAGTTGTCTCCTAAATATCATCAGAACCCCAAGTGTCTTCATCCCCGAAGACCTTGAGTGAATTTTGTGGCTCTTCGGGTTGTCTCCAAAATCTTCAAATATATTCCGTCTGAGTATTGCTGGAGTTAGTGTGAGTGAGTGAGTGAGTTGGGTGTAAAGCCACTTTTTAACAATATTCCAGTTATATCGCGGCGTGTCAGCTTAATGTGTGAGGAAAGCCCGAAGTGATGCAGGTCCCAGACGTTTACCACATCGGTGAAACACGGGTATGGTGCTGACAAACCTAGAAACACAATCGGAGCGAACCGGGATTCGAACCCACTATCATAGGTTTCTGTCCCGCCAAAGCGACGCAACTCTGCACAGCAAATCGTGGCTCCTTAGACGACTGGGCCACCCGTGCCCCCGCTGTGATTAGTGACGCGGATGGGTGGATCAACGAGGTTCATCACTGTAGAGATGGGATAGTGGGAATCTCGTTTATCCATTCATGGGACGGGTGGCCCAGTCGTCTATGTTTCTAGGTTTGTCAGCACCGTGCTCGTGGGTTTTACCGAAGTGGTAAATGTCTGAGACCTGCATCACTTTGGGCTTTCCTCCCACATTAAGCTGATACGCCGCGATATAACTGGAATACTGTAAAAGGCGGCGTTAAACCCAACTCACTCACTCACTCCATTCTTGGGCGTCACAAGATATTCACAAACTAGAAATTCCATGTCAGTCTTTTGAGCCATTTCTCGCAAATCGTTGAAGGAAATGACGGACAAATACCAGAAAACGACAAGTACTGTACGTCTATTTATTAAAGTGTGTCACTGTTTGCATAGAGGGCCATGACCAATCACACGAATCTACTGTATTACCGCTGGAGAAGAACAGGGAACATGTGAGTAAACTATAGTATAGAAATTGTAGGCACAAATATATCATTATAGAAGTAGAAGAGTGAGTGAGTATGGTTTTACGTCGCTTTTAGCAATATTCCAGCAATATCACGGCGGGGGACACCAGAAATGGGCTTCACACACTGTACCCATGTCGGGAATCGAACCCGTGTCTTCGGCATGACGAGCGAACGCTTTAACCACTAGGCTACCCGACCGCCCCAGAAGTAGAAGAATTGATATAAAGAGATATTCAGGAAAAAAGTGGCGATTCTAAAGAGAACAAGGGAATTGATTCATCAAAATGTCTGAAAAATCCATATATGAAAAATGTAGATAAAATTACAATGTACAAAGAAACCCCTTTCCAAATTTTTGAAATGGTGACGCACAAAGACGAGTTACTCCCCTTCCATAAGTATAGGCATTAAGCAGCTCATTGTCTTTAAAATCTGTTGACGACATCCGATAAACACCCACAACCATTACTAACTATCACTGCAAGGGAGACAGATACAGATTGACATTAACGACGTTGACTGTCGTTACTGTAGTTGTATCATCATAAGCGCAGCTGTAACCTTTCACTGACATATTTTTAATGGCGATTTGCAACGAATAGCGTTTGGAATAGCGTTTGTGATCATTGAATTGTAAGTATGCGTCACCATTTCACAAAAAGTGGGTGGCGTTTGGCGCCAAGGCCCGTGTCCACTAAAAGAAGTTTACGACTGGTGTACGTCAATGTTGACGTACAGAATATCCAAGTATTGAGGTAACGATGTTCGTAGGTCAACGTATTGATATTGACGTATACAGTGTCGACGTATTAAGGTAATCTCAGTCGTAGGTCAACGTACTGACATATAGAATGTCGACGTTCACACGTAACCTCAGTCGTAGGTCAACGTACTGACGTATAGAATGTGGACGTTCACTCGTAACTTCAGTCGTAGGTCCACGTATTGACGTATAGAATATCGACGTTCACACATAACTTCAGTCGTAGGTCAACGTATTGACGTATAGAATGTGGACGTTCACTCGTAACTTCAGTCGTAGGTCAACGTACTGACGTATATAATGTCGACGTTCACTCGTAACTTCAGTCGTAGGTCCACGTATTTACGTATAGAATGTCGACGTTCACTCGTAACTTCAGTCGTAGGGCAACGTGTTGACGTATAGAATGTCGACGTTCACTCGTAACTTCAGTCGTAGGGCAACGTGTTGACGTATAGAATGTCGACGTTCACACGTAACTTCAGTCCTAGGTCCACATATTGACGTATATAATGTCGACGTTTAGACGTAACCTCAGTCGTAGGTCCACGTACTGACGTATAGAATGTCGACGTATTGAGGTAACCATCGTCGCTTTGTGGCAGCAGCCTGTGTCAGGCTGCAGGCAGTATACAGCATACGGAATCGTGACATGATGATCATCATTTTTCATGGATATACACTAAACATCATAATCTACATCATACGTTGTGCGTCTTCTGCATTTCACTGTGTATTCACAACAACCTACACATACGCGCGTGTACTGGTTCTATGGGCACAGCCCGGTTTGCCATGCGAAATGGGACAAGCAACCCAATGGCGGAATTGAAGCGAGTGCGAACACCCGCACGTTACAAATGAGACGACCTTAGAAACCTCCCATGACATTATCTGGATTTCTGGGTTCCGTGTATAGCCCCCGGGCTTTCAAGTTCCTATCACATAATTTGGATTGAGGGTTCACGGTTCAGATACTGTTAACATCTTTCCATTTCGGGTGTGTTTTTCTTCCCACCACTTCATGATCCCATATCCTGAACAATTACACTGTACACAGCTGGGTAGTCCCTCTAGGAGACCTGGACCAACTGTACACAGCTGGGTAGTCCCTCTAGGAGACCCCGACCTACTGAACACAGCTGTGTAGTCATCCTTTGAAAGTCACGATATACTCTGTTGTCACATACTGGGTTATCATCTTGGAAAAGGGGATACTATTTCTGCAATATCCCGGCGATGTGGATCTAATTAAAGAGTTCTTACTCACAGGTGCAGTGGAAATGTCGATTGAATGATATAAGATTTTCATCTTCCTGTAATACGTTCACTACTAAAAACGGTGAAATATGCTGTCAGCTAGATATATGAAAAAGATGATATAATGACAATCTATGATAACTATGAGATAACAAGGTGTATATACGTTGTGTGTATGTTGCTGACAGTGTATATCATATGTCTCATGTTGTTGACAGTGTATATCATATGTTCCACGTTGGCGAGTGTATAACATATGTCTCATGTTGTTGACAGTGTATATCATATGTCTCATGTTGTTGACTGTGTATATCATATGATCCATGTTGTTGACAGTGTATATCATATGTTCCACGTTGGCGAGTGTATATCATATGTCTCATGTTGTTGACTGTGTATATCATATGTCTCATGTTGTTAACAGTGTATATAACATGTAACAGTTTGTTGACAGTGTATATCATATGTTCCACGTTGTTGACAGTGTATATCATATGTTCCATGTTGTTGACAGTGTATATCATATGTTTCATGTTGTAGACAGTGTATATCATATGTTACATGTTGTTGACAGTGTATATCATATGTCTGTTGTTGACAGTGTGTATCATATGATCCATGTTGTTGACAGTGTATATCATATGTCTCATGTTGTTGACAGTGTATATCATATGTTCCATGCTGTTAACAGTGTATATCATGTTCCATGTTGTTGACAATGTATATCATATGTTCCACGTTGTTGACAGTGTATATCATATGTTCCATGTTGTTGACAGTGTATATCATATGTTCCATGTTGTTGACAGTGTATATCATATGTTCCATGTTGTTGACAGTGTATATCATATGTTCCATGTTGTTGATAGTGTATATCATATGTTCCATGTTGTTGACAGTGTATATCATATATTCCACGTTGTTGACAGTGTAAATCATATGTTCCACGTTGTTGACAGTGTATATCATATGTTCCACGTTGTTGACAGTGTATATCATATGATCCATGTTGTTGACAGTGTATATCATATGTCTCATGTTGTTGACAGTGTATATCATATGTTCCATGCTGTTAACAGTGTATATCATGTTCCATGTTGTTGACAGTGTATATCATATGTTCCATGTTGTTGACAGTGTATAACATTGATGTTGTACGGGTGCATGTATATCTACATTCACAACCCACATCACAAACCGGTGTCATTCGGGCAATCAAATACACAACCTTTAAAGAGAGGCTTTAAATTTCAATGTTGAGTCACGCGCAGCTCACAAATACTATAAACCAACCCCCTTCAAAACAAATAGCTTTTTTCGAATTCTCCTTAACCCTGGCCGTTTTTGCTGCATCTCTTCCGAGTATGAATATATAGATTGGATCTGCTTCAAAACATTCTGAAAGCACATTATAATTGCAAACATATTTTTTTTTATCGCAATGAAACTTTTATTAACAATTTAACTATTTTGTTACTCCACGATTATTTCTTATACATTTAAGGAGAGGGTTTCGGTTACATTTACATTAAAGTTTCAGAAAGAGTCAGATCCAATCTATTTAAAACCAGGTCACATCACGTTTGACATTAGAACAAGGATCCCAGCTGCCAGTGTCACGTGCCACGTGACGTCATGACGTTGTGCCATGTTGTCGCTGTTGCATAAGTCTGATGTGCAGCAGGACACACACTGAGTTCGGAACAACATGGTGGTACATCCGGGTGTGCAGTCAGGACTGCACCTGCGCTCAAACACTGTTTGAGACTTCCGGTTGTTTAAACGACGAACCTGAAACATTAGTATAGATGGTTGTATGTGCTTTAAGAATGGCAACAAAATATCAGAGGTACGGAGGGTCATGTGTTATATGTGTTTTAAGCATGGCAACCCCGAATGATGCTGTTACAACGAATTTATCTTATCGACATGTTTTAATGTGCCATTATAAAAAAACTCAAAATTGATAGAAAACAGCTGTTCCATTGAGAGAAGGTTAACTTGTGCTATATCTCTGAAAAATCTTCGAAGCGGGGTATAAAGGATTTATTCTCAACGTTCTGTGCAGAAAGTGATACAAGTCCACGGCAGGATTTTCTGTAGAAAATTCAAAAAAGTGAAAAACACGTGCCGCTTGGACAGACGGAACTACTCGTGCAATAAGGGTATATAAATGATACGGACGGCATGTTAGACACTCACAATGAATAACAATCACTTCAGAATGGCCACGAGTGACACCCGAACAACGCGAGCGGGCTACGGGTATGATACAGATGAGAGCCACCAGTTCCCATACTGCGAGATGTTTTAGTTGCTCCCGTGTTTCAACTAACCTCATGCAACGTTCTGACGTGACCCCTAATGGGATGTCCTCAGATCTTTGTTTAGCGGTAGCGAGAACTGAGGTCTGATTTTAAAGAGATTGAGTTTCTTTTGGCCGTTCGTTTATGTCCCATCAGGCGGGATACATACATAGTGTTTTATCAAGATCACGTGAAACAATCTGATCTCGTCAATCTGACATGGATGATGGAAACATGTGTTGTTGGTACTTTAGACATAACAATATAACATCAGAGGTTTATTGCTTAACGCCATACTCAGATATACATGTATGACGGCGATCTGTAGCTAAGCAAGCATGGACCAGACACTCCAATGATTGGCATCATGTGCATCGATCTTCACAATTGGGATACGATGACATCGACCAAGTCAGTGAGGACTGCAGGACCACGTGTTGTAGGTGCTTTTGACAGAACAGCATAATATCCGAAGTTCGGGGGACCATGTGTTGGGGGAGCTTCAGACCAAGCAGCATAATCTATATCAGAGGTACAGTGTACTGATGAGCTGACACAGCAACATAATACCAAAGGTACAGAGTATCACGTGTTGTAGGTTCTTTATACATAACAACATAATATCAGAGGTACGGAGTATCACGCGTTGTAGGTGCTTTAGACATAACAACATAATATCAGAGGTATGCTTGCTTGCTTGTTTGTTTCTTTGTTTGTTGTTTAACGCTACACATAGTAATATTCCAGTTATATAACGGCGGTATGATTGATCAACGCAACTGGGATACGATGGCATGCATCAACCCAGTCAGCCAGTCTGACCACCCGATCACGTTATTCGCCTCTTACGGCAAGCATGGATTGCTAAAGACCTGTTCTACCCCGGGTCTTCACGGGTCATATAAATGAGACTCACCTTACAGAAATGCTCATAGTCCCTGCACTTGGTCACCATGATGTCGGTGAGGTTGGCAAGCGTCTGACAGTTCTTCTCCCTCTCGTAGCAGTCGTAGCACCGCAGGGGCTGTCTCACCGCCATCTTGCCGGTCTGGTAGCCTGGGGACACGGGGAAATCTCAGTCTCAGTCTCCCTCACAGTCTCAGTCTCAGTCTCACTCACAGTCTCAGTCGCACTCACAGATCGGGCCATATTCAGGAAATCGGCAGGTTTACATTTTCACTCTGATGAATAAATGTGCATGTTGTGTGTCTAAGTATATAATTAGCTCTCTAACATATAAACCACAAACTTCACTCAGCTATACCACATGTAGATAACCACAACCTTCACTCAGCAATACCATAAGTATATCACAACCTTCACTCAGCTATACCACATGTAGATCACCAATAACTTCACTCAGCTATACCACAAGTATATCACAAACTTCACTGAGCTATACTACATGTAGATCACCACAACCTTCACTCAACAATACCATAAGTATATCACAAACTTCACTCAGCTATACCACACGTAGATCACCACAACCTTCACTCAGCTATACCACAAGTATATCACAACCTTCACTGAGCTATACCACAAGTATATCACCACAAACTTCATTCAGCTATACCATAAGTATATCACAACCTTCACTGAGCTATACCACAAGTATATCACCACAAACTTCATTCAGCTATACCATAAGTATATCACAACCTTCACTCAGCTATACCACAAGTATATCACCACAAACTTCATTCAGCTATACCATAAGTATATCACAACCTTCACTCAGCTATACCACAAGTATATCACAACATACTTCACTTGTAGCCAGATAGATACTGTACCTATATTATGACATCTAGTTTCGATAAATATGTAGAATTCGATATCTTGAATGCAAAAGTTTGTTTATTTTAGCTAAGATCACTTTTTCAGCTATATCCCCTAGCAGCGCGTCGGAGCACGTAAACCAGCATCTTCCCGAGGCAAGGAAGTTAACTGACTGTAAAAGGGTAGTTTCCCTGACCTTTTAAACTCAGTTAACTCCCATGCCTCGGGAAGATGGTAAACCAGAAGCCTATATAGTAAGCATCGAACCTTGGGACAAAATACGACTGTAAATCAGCCAGCCATGATAGCTGGACATGGTTTGGGTACAATGACCTGACGGTGTTTCCACATACAGCTGGCAAAGGTTACACAAGAAATGTCAGGAAAAGCGAACTAGATACACCGACATATACGTATGCGCCTTTCTAACATTCTGTTCTGTTCGTGTTTCAGTGCAGACAAAACATGTGCACAATCATTCTCTATTCATCAAAGATGTTCCATGTCAATCCGTCGACCGTCTTAACCGTGTGACGGAAACAGTTGTGTATTCTCTCCAATATTTGCTCAGTGGGTTATCATGACCTGTCAGCACAAGGCTGGAGACATTAGCCATTTCCCCCGGTTCAATGAGCAGACGACACGCATTCTGATCGGAGCCGCTATACCCTGTGTCTTGAAGATCGATCCTCAGCCAGGCTAAGATACGCGTACGACTGAAAGCGTCGTCACGAATTGTGAATATTGATCTGACAATTGCCTGGAACGACAGCGCCACGGAAACAAATACGTGTTGTGTACACGATGTACACACTGACATCACACAGCTCCTTCCCGTGTGAGCCAACACGATACTTGTATGTTTGTACGCTGCATAACACACCTTGGTATACAGACGCGTAACCATCCACCTGCACGCCATCGGGTGACAAAACGGTCGCGTTTTCAAGTCATCCTGGCACATTGTGAGATGATTATGTCAGCTATAACTGCCGCGCGATATCAGCACACTACAGACCAGGGCCAGGTCACCAACAATAGCTCATAATTACACAGCATCTAGTACAGTATTTGTAATATCTCATGACTGCATTTCACAATACCCGGCGTTATGGCTATATTACATCTGAATAGAATATGTCACGATAGCATATGTGACGACATGTGTCATCAATACCCGGCGTTTTAACTGTATGACATCTAATAGAATATGTGACAACATGTGTCATCAATACCCGGGGTATGACTACTACTAAAAACAAGCAGGTTTGTCAGCACCATATGCGGGTTTCAGCAAAGTGGTAAACGTCTGAGACCTGCATCATGTCGGGGGTTCATCCCACAGTAAGCCGACACTTGAATACTGTTAATAGCGGCGTTAAACCCAACTCACTCACTAAATATATAAGATGACTGCATAACATACTATTGACCAGTTCCACGTGGGGGAGAAATAACCTTAAACATGAAGAAAAATAAAGTAGGTTTCCCGTGACTGGCATGTTGGTTTGTTTGGTTTGGTTGGTTTGGCTGGTCGGTTGGTTTGGTTGGTTTGGTTGGTTGGTTGGTTTGGTTGGTTGGTTGTTTAACGCCGCAATCAGCAATAATACAGCTGTATGACAGCGGTCTTTAAATAATCGAGTGTGGACCAGACAATCCAGTGATTAATATCATGAGCATCGATCTACGTAGTTGGCATCGATGACATGCATCAACCAAGTCAGCGAACCTGACCACAGGATCCCGTTAGTCGCCTTTTAAGACAAGCATAGTCGCCTTTTACGGCAAGCGTGAGTTGCTGAAGACCAATTCTACCCCGGATCTTCACGTGTCTATTCTACCCCGGATCTTCACGTGTCTACTCTACACCGGATCTTCACGTGTCTATTCTACCCCGGATCTTCACGGGTGTATTCTACCCCGGATCTTCACGTGTCTATTCTACCCCGGATCTTCACGTGTCTATTCTACCCCGGATCTTCACGGGTCTATTCTACCCCGGATCTTCACGTGTCTATTCTACCTCGGATCTTCACGTGTCTATTCTACCCCGGATCTTCACGTGTCTATTCTACCCCGGATCTTCACGGGTCGACTGGCATGTCCAGACTGTGGTGCAGTAACATAGTGTGGCAGTAGTCAGTAGAATCTGCGGGTGTGTCGTGTCGGATTGTGTGCACAGGTACATAAAATACCATGCTAAGTTACTGTCACCAAGGAAGCATGTCAATATCAAAGGTAATCCATATGTGATATCGCAATGTAATAGGGAATCCATACATGATATGGCAATATAATAGAGAATCCATACATGGTATGGCAATGTAAAAGGGAATCCAAATATGGTATGGCAATATTATATGCGTTATGTCAAGACTATGGTGAATCGATATGGCATATATAAGTTTTGTGTTATTTTTGTTGTTGTTTACACCAAGGAAAGCAATATTCCATCTTTGTCAATGCGGCCGGCATTTAAATGAGTCTGGATCCGACAAACAAATGACTGATACTACAAGCAACGTCCTACGTCGTCGGGATGTGAAGCCAATCAAACAAGTCACCCGAATAAGTTCGTCGCCTCAAGTATATAGGTTGTTTAGGAGCTATTCTGACTCCTCACAGAATATGAATTATATATCCTTTTTATTCGGGATATATAATGATGATTATATGTTGTGTGTCGGCATCATGTGGTCTTGAAGATGATGGCTCATTCACACATTCATCCACACAAGAGATATTAATGATGCTCACTGGTGCAGCGGACGTAATACATTCTAATTATGCTATTCCAACTCGAGTGCGATCACGTTATTCATACTTGACTTCAATTAAAGAACTTAAATGTAGCCTCTCTGCATGTGATAGTTCACTCAAAACACCATCAATCACCACTTCAAACGACGCCAATTCCCTCATCACGGCATATAAAATAGCCTCTAGCCTCTCATTGAGTATCCACAGTGCAACGTCTTCAACAACCACATCAGCATCAGCTGCAGGACTCAATGGGCATCGTGTCATCAACACAGACATATACTTAATAGGTCTGTATCTTACCACGAGGTTTAAACTGATGAAAACGCAACGATCCATCGCCTTGACTTAACGAGTTGCCAAAAAAACGCATCACAAATATCGACCGCCCGCCCTTAAGCCACTTACCTTGAACATCAGCGGCCACCTGTCGACCTACATGTAGAAACAGAGCCACGATAGGCACGAGGAGCTCGAACTGCACGTGCATGACGACAAATGGGTGTCACGTAGTTTATAAAGTCTATATCTGGCGGTGGTGGCGCACCATCAGTTTACATCCTTGAGACACGAGACACGAGAAGCCAGTGAGACAATCTGACTCTCCTACAAGAACCCTGGTCATGGGAAGGTAACAATCACCCTCCTGTTGATGACGATATCTCCTGTTGAGATACCTAACCACCCTGCTGTCACGACGACTGCAACTCCTCTGCACCTTCACGACAACATCAACACGTCTCTCCCGCCTCTTGCCACTTCGCCGTAGTCAATGGTTTATCCCGTGGTATGGCCTGATGGCAATAATCGATACTGCAATTGCTGTACCGCCAACCATTCCAGAGTGGAGCTAGCTGCTCTGCTCGCCTCTCATGAAGCGGTAACCAAGTCATTGTTCCCAGGAAGACGCAAGGACTTGAATATTCAATGCATAGTGACGATGCATCAGAACGCCGATACTATGATTAATGTATTACCCTAATGAAGTCGGTTGTGCTGAATCTGCTACAAGAAAAGGAGTGACCCACTTATGACAAACTAAACATTCCATCATCCTCTTTAATCAGTTTCAAGCCCAATGATCCAGTCTCTATGGTACGCTTTCTTTGTTCGACATCAAGTGTAATGCTCTACTTGTCAGTATTAAGATGCAACAGTTAGGTAACCGGGCGGTTATGGGTATTCTGTGATGTTTCCGAGCCCAGGGCCCATATTTCCCAGCTGGATTCAATGCCGTTAATTCCGTGGCCTAGTAATAGCCTGTATTTTATACCCCATTAAGCTTATGATTCCCGATATTAGGCACCCAGTTGGTCATTACCGTCAAGGCAGCGACAGTCTGAATGTTCAAGTACTGGATCTCCACTCTGGTGTGAGGTGTTCCCCGACCAACCAGACAGACCCGTGTCGAAGAATGAACGACCAGCGTCCTGTTTGGCCGTGTTCGTCCACAGTGTATGATTGTGTATTGATCTTGGAAGTATAGACAAACGACGGTGTTGTCTTGCGAGTGCGAATGTAAGTGTCGTTCTGTGGTCAGACCAATATCGGATATATTCACTGCGGCGTGGACGGGGTAATCGTGCTTGGAGCGGGGTAACCAATAGCCGCCCAGTAAGCTTCGGTCTGAGTCGTCTATCTCCTACAATCAGATCTGCTATCGTTCTACTGTAGTGAAGATGAATATCAATTATGCTAATATTTACTAATTACCAATTACTTCCACTTCACACTCGTACTAGGTCACGTGATAGACTATCAGTACCCAACAGTTGCTAGTACCAGGTAACGTGATAGACTATCAGTACCCAACAGTTCGCTTGTAACAGGTCTCGTGATAGACTATCAGTATCCAACAGTTACTAGTACCAGGTCACGTGATAGATTGCCACTACACACGAGCTAGTAGGATCATACCAGAGTGTTCGACTGTGTCAGAGGACGATGTCGGCCCGTGAACAGAAGGCTGGTTGCTTACCAACGTTGGCACTAGATTACTGTATTAATATTATCCATATGAAGTTAATAATAACACGACTAAGTCACATGTCCATGGTCTTTTCGTCAACTGAATTTGATCCCTGTTGTGCAATAGGCACCTTTCCATTAATTCATGTAGCCCTCAATGTCATCAGTCAGTATGTAATTCAGTTATGCATCAGTGAGTTTACATAGAACAACTAACGACCATATAGTAGTCAATGGTGGATGTTCATATATGTTCATGCGTTCAAGAGCTCCTCAAGTGGCATGGGTTTCCATCAGGAACCGGATGAAGCCATAGTAATAGGCAACGAACATCTGCTCAACACACATGCTCCTAAATATATATCTGTCCTGTTACTGCTTGCTTTAATGAAGGTTAAACAGGGCTAGAACCAACGCATCAGCCAGTCATTAACATATCATGTGACGCCCTTCTACATACAGTAGACATGACATCAGTATGAAGATAATCAGATATATAAGCTGAATATCTTTATAAACAGGGTGTCGAGGTGAGCAGAATATCTTGATAAACAGGGTGTCGAGGTAAGCGGAATATCTTGATAAACAGGGTGTCGAGGTGAGCAGAATATCTTGATAAACAGGGTGTCGAGGTAAGCGGAATATCTTGATAAACATGGTGTCGAGGTGAGCCGAATGTCTTGATAAACAGGGTGTCAAGGTGAGCCGAATATCGAGATAGCAGGGTCTCGATGTGAAGAGAATATTGAGTTAAGAAGGGTGAACATACTTTCATGGTCTGAGATTATATAACCTCACATAAACACGCCTTATACCTTTCTGTTGTAGAAGACCCGCCTCCCACCCTGCTGTTGGAGAAGACTCGCATCCCATTTTGCTGTGGTATAAGACCCCCCTCCCATATTGCTGGGTAAAAGACCCGCCTCTCATCCTGCTGTGGTAGAAGACCAGCCTCCCACATTGCTGTGGTAGAAGACCCGCCCCTCACATTGCTGTGGTATTAGACCCGCCTACCAACCTGCTGTTGTAGTAGACCCACTTCCCATCTTGCCGTGGTAGAAGACCAGCCTCCCATAATGCTGTGGTAGAAGACCCACTTCCCATATTGCTGTGGTAGAAGACCCGCCTCTCATCTTGCTGTGGTCGAAGACCCACTTCCCATCCTGCTGTGGTAGAAGACCCACTTCCCATATTGCTGTGGTAGAAGACCCGCCTCCCATAATGCTGTGGAGAAGACCAGCCTCCCATAATACTGTGGTAGAAGACCCGCACCCCATATTGCTGTGGTAGAAAACCCAAGTCCCATATTGCTGTGGTAGAAGACCCACTTCCCATAATGCTGTGGTAGAAGACCCACTTCCCATATTGCTGTGGTAGAAGACCCGCCTCCCATCTTTCTGTGGTCGAAGACCCACTTTTCCATATTGTCGTTGTAGAAGACCCGCCTCCCATCTTGCCGTGGTAGAAGACCCGCCTCCCATTTTGCTGTGGTCGAAGTCCCACTTCCCATATTGCCGTTGTAGAAGACCCCCCTCCCATATTGCCGTGGTAGAAGACCGGCCTCCCATCTTGCCGTTGTAGAAGACCGGCCTCCCATATTGCCGTGGTAGAAGACCCGCCTCCAATATTGCTGTGGTTGAATACACTCAGTCAACCTTTCATATACTCACATGCAAAAGAAACGCAAGTCGAGTATGCAGTATACATGTTATTTATTTTCAACAATAAAGACAAGAAATACTAATAGGGCAAGATTGACAAGAAATTGACTGAAGACAGTTTAATGGATTAAAAGGCAGATGACATAATTGTTTTTTTCCAAATGTTAAGGGCTTACACAGTTTCGGGTCAATACCTTAAATGTCAGTCAATACCTGGTGTGACCACCATTAGCATTGATCACTGCCACACATCTCCTGTACAGACGATTTGTGAAGGCACTAGGGATCCTCCTGCACACATCCAGAGCAGCTGTGCGTAGGCCATCGGCAGTTGTAGGGACTGGGCGCACATTGTGCAGACGCCTTTGATCCTCGCCCCACAAGTGTTCGATGGGGTTCAGATCAGGGCTGAGGGCTTGCCACGGTAGAACACGGATGCCGTATTGTTGCAGAAAGGCCATGGTAGCTCTGGCAACATGGGGACGAGCGTTGTCCTGCTGGAAAATGTGTTGTTAATGTTGTGCAAAAAATGGAACAACGTGGGGTCTGATCACTTGGTCGATATACCGCTGAGCAGTGACGCCGTGTCCCCGACCTTGACCAACATTCAGAAAACACATGGGTCAAAGTCTCGCATTAAGTCCAATCCCTGCCCATATCATGACGCTAGGTCCACCCAATGGATCCCTTTCCACAACGTTTCTGTCAGCAAAACGATCACCTTGGACGCCGCCAAATTCTGGCTCTTCCGTCTGCATGGGAGACACAAAAGCGACTTTCATCAGAGAAGATGACACGCCTCCACTCACGATGACGTCAATTGCGATGATCCTGTGCCTACTGAAGTCGTGCTTGTCGATGCCGTGGTTGGAGAACAGGACGACGTGCTGGTCGGCGACATCTGAGGTTGTTGAAACGGAGACAGTGATCACAATGTCCCGGTTAATGTGTCGATTATGTGTTCCTATGGTCTGTCGAGCACTTTCACTTGCAGTTAGGAACAGATGTCGCTGGTGTTGACGGGTAATCTGCCGATCCAAAAGGACGACCGCTCCGAGGAAGGTCATCTGTGGTCTGTGTAGCATTGTATTGATGCAGGAGACGGTAAATTGTGGTTATGTTAACGTTAAAATGACGGGCAACATCTTGGACAGACTCTCCAGCTTCCAAACGTCGGATAACCTGGTTTCTCTGAATTTGAGTTAGGCGTGGCATAGTTGACCAAGGAGTGATAGGTCGAAGAATCGGCCACAGTTTTATACCCACTACAGTTCGTGACAGTTCGTGCATTTTCGATTTCGCGAGAAATGGGTGCATGATATCCACGTATTCATTGAAATGGTGCGTTTTGGCGATTCGTTTTTTATGTTGCGTTTTTACTCGGGGCTTCCAAAATGCAACCAAAAATATTGATAACACCATCAGGCTTCACTACATGCTAAAACTCGTATCAATTTGTGGTTCCGTGTTTGTTACCTATTTGCTTAAAACCACTTGCGTTTCTTTTGCGTGTGAGTATATATACCGCCGGGTAAAAGAAGCATACAATTGACAATTGGATTTGACAAAACGATTTCACACGTTTGTAACGCTAGTAAGTGACTCGGCTGACCTGTTTTTCATTGACATGATGCATGGAATATCGCCTATGATACCCGTATCAAATACATCACCGTGGAATAACCATTTCACTTTTATGCCTCCATCAAACATGGTGGATACTTTCTTTTGCCAGGCAGTGTACTTGTCGCAAGACTGATCAGAAGACGCTGCGTTTATTGTGTCAGGGTCGACTGTCTGTATCATCTTGTTCTGTGCAGTTCTCCCGCTTAACAATGGGGTTCCCATGCTCTGAACGTTCGGGATCATAGTTTTGAATAAAACTGCATCTGGTTTTGGAGCTGTAGCTAACAAACATCTGATCTTGTTACAAAATCCCAGACGATCCACCACCCCACCCATTCCAGAATATCATAATGGTTGGTCCTCCCTAACATTCTCTCGCCAAACAATGGCGTTCCTGTCTCCATGTAAACAAATAACTTATCTCTATTCCTACAGGTCTAAGTTTTACTTCAGAGCGTGTGCTGTGACAGCTACTAAGGCCAAGTGTGTAACGTATACCTAACATTGTACCAAACAACAAACAGTGTTGTCATGCGCACTATCGCGATAAAAACATAACTAAACACTTAAAGTATGCAATGCAGTTAAACATCTAGATAAAGACATATACTGATGTCAGTTGGTCTGTTATCAGCGTGTTAAATTACAATGACAATGTCCAGTCTTAAAACTTTCCGCTTTACAACAGAACTAGATTTTACTGATCTCGCATTGTCCTATATATGAGTCTTGCGGTTGGAGCAGTAATGGATGCCTGCTGTCTAATATGGTGTCCGCGAGAAAGTGACAAAGCAATAACACGAGACGAGAAAGCGATAGCACAAGAAGAGAAAGCGATAGCACAAGATGAGAAAGCAATAGTACAAGATGTGAAAGCGATATCACAAGATGAGAAAGCGATATCATAAGATGAGAAAGCGATAGCACAAGACGAGAAAGCAATAACACGAGACGAGAAAGTGATAGTACAAGACGTGAAAGCGAGAGCACAAGACAAGAAAGTGATAGCACAAGACGAGAAAGTGATAGTACAAGATGAGAAAGCGATAGTACAAGATGAGAAAGTGATAGCACAAGAAGAGAAAGCGATAGCAAATGACGAGAAAGCGATAGAACAAGACGGGAAATCGATAGCACAAGACGAAAAAGCGATAGTACAAGACGAGAAAGCGATAGTACAAGATGAGAAAGCGATAGCACAGGACAAGAAAGCGATAGCACAAGACGAGAAAGCGATAGTACAAGACGAAAAAGTGATAAAACAAGAGGAGAAAGCAATAGCACAAGACGAGAAAGCGAAAGTTCAATATGAGAAATTGATAGTACAAAACAAGAAAGCGATAGTACAAGATGAGAAAGTGATAGCACAAGAAGAGAAAGCGATAGCACAAGACGAGAAAGCGATAGTACAAGACGAGAAAGCGATATCACAAGTGGAGAAAGCGATTTTACAAGATGAGAAAGTGATAGAACAAGATGAGAAAGCGATAGAACAAGACGGGAAATCGATAGTGCAAGACAAGAAAGCAGTAGTAGAAGATGCGAAAGCGATAGCACAAGAAGAGAAAGCGATAGCACAAGACGAGAAAGCGATAGTACAAGACGAGAAAGCGATATCACAAGAGGCGAAAGCGATTTTACAAGATGAGAAAGTGATAGAACAAGATGAGAAAGCGACAGAACAAGATGAGAAAGCGATAGCACAATATTGCTTTCTCGTCTCGTGTAATCGCTTTCTCGCTTTCTCGCGGCCGTAACTAAAGGCGATAACGCGACGTCCCTGAACCCAAGTCTATCACATAATTCCTGAACATTTCGATAATTTGTGCACCTGGAGTTGGCGGCTTCGACAGGCTACACAGCCATGGAAAATATACTGAGTCAAATTAAAACACATTTTTAAAAGTAATCCCATATATGATATACAACGGAAAAATGTATAAGAGAAGGTAATTTTTAATCTTTAATGTTCAAAGAAGGATTTTAATTAACGGTGGTAACCATAATTTCTTCCAAGTACCTACGGTATTCGGTAATAACATCAACAGTTTAAATCATAAGTCCCAAGCACGAGAATCTGATGCTTGTGAACTCATGATTGGGAAGACGACGCCATTGTTGCTGCAAAATGGTGCCAAGATCTTGCAAATTCTGTGGTTGGTTCTGGAGAGTGCCAAGAGCATCCCAGACGTGTTCGATGGGATTGAGGTTGGGAGACCTTGACGGCCAGTTCATGACGTTGACTCCCGCATTCTGAAGGAAATTCCTTGTCAAAATTGCTGTGTGGGGTCTGGCATTGTCGTGTTTGAAGATCACACCGGGTCCATGTGCTGCCAAAAAAGGCAGAAGTTCTGGTGCCAGTAACTGGTCGCGGTAAGCAGCAGCGTTGAGGTTGCCACGGATGACAAGAAGCCTGGAACGTGCATTGCCACAGAAAGAGACCCACACCATGACACTTCAGCCTCGAAATCTGTCAACTTCCTGTACACAACACTGGGCGTAACGTTTATGACGGCGCCTCCACACCCTCGCCCTACCATCAGCAAATCGAAGATTAAATCGGGATTCATCACTGAAGACGACTTGATTCCAATTCCTCTGAGTCCATCGTAAGTGTCGCTGTGCCCACAATTGACGTTCACGTCTGTGTAATTGAGTCAGAATCGGCCCGCAGTATGGCCGTCGTGCTTGAAGGTGACAAGTTTATCAGACGGTTTCGAACAGTTTGCGCACTCTGTCTACCCCTAAACAATTCATTTCTGGTTGATGTAGCCGTCAAAAATCGGTTACGGAGGTGACGGAAGACAATCTGACGATCCTCTGCATGTGACGTCACACGTGGTCGACCTGGCCGAGGGCGATCAGCGCTGGTACCCGTTTGCTGTAGACGCGTCTGTAAATCATAAACAGTCAGTCGACTACAACCCATCGTCATTTCGACTTCAGCTACGGACGTTCCCGTCTGCAACATGCCGATGGCAAGTTGCACATTTGAAAGGCGTGGCATGACAAATGGCCGTAAAGACTTTTGTTTTCTTGTGTTTTTCTGAAGTATGGCTGAAAACACGTGCGGTATTTTGGGCACGTGACCAGTTGCACGTGAAAAAACACTTTTGCCACTATAGTGCTGTGCACATGATTTTGATCGATTCACCTGCACAAAAACGGGTGTTATCTGAAGACATTACGTGGCCATTACTGTTTAAATACACAATAAGGGCCCACAATGATAACTGGTCAAAATGTTAAAATTTTAGGACTGTGAAGTTTTTAATTTGGTTCAGTTTATATGGACATAGAGAGACCGTATAATTAACGAAATTTCAAAATGGTTCAATGTAAAAATAACATCAATACACTGGGAAAAGGATAAAAACAACTTTCAATGGCATAATATAATGTCCTCACTCGTCCGGTATCGGCTGGAACGTCTCCCCAGCACCTCCACACACGTCAGCCCAAAACAGATGTCAACTTCAGAAACAACTTTTCCCCAATGACGTGGACGCACATTTCATATCACTCCCAGGAGGGATTTTATTGGAGCTTCTGTCACTTTGAATCTGCCATGAACGGTACGGCGAGGGCGGCAGTGAAGTGGGACGTCATGTATTGCACCAGCAAAGTCTGGAAGTTAATTTAAGGTACCGACGTTTACTACAATATCTGAAAAACTATTGGACCTACTCCTGTCATAGTTGGTATGAGATTATTAAACAGTCATACATAACTGGATATTACATTTTAAGACAATCGGTGCATGAATAAAAAATCTGTCTATTTAGCTATCACTATATTTCATCAACAACCAGACCTGTTCGTCACGGGTGGAACGAGCATTCATTGTAACAGCCATCTTCGTAATGCTACCCCTGCGTCACCGGGCCATATGACACCGTTGAACCAATCAACTCAACTCGAAAGGTCCACGGGAATCACGCACGCACGAATACGGTGTTAGCGTTGGGCGTCTCAAGCAGTTATTTAATAATATTTATCTTATTATTTTTGCATTCTTTTTCAGGTCAGTGTTATTGACTTGAATGTATCATTCCTTGCCACATTATTATATTTCATGCATCATGTTATTAGGTGTAATATATCATACGTAATTATTCATTCAGACAAATCATTGCTTAATGGTTTCGAAAAAAATATTTTAATATTTTCGTAGATGATTCGAGACTTTCGGGGCTGTTTCGGGTAGAAGAGAATCTAATTCTCTGTTAAGAGTTGCACAAAGTGGACAAGATCTAATTACGACTTGTACTGCAACCCACGAACCTGAAATTCGTAGTCGATTTCTCGAAATTCTTTGATAAACAATTTTTTTCTCACGAATCCTACGAACAACAAGAATGTTTAGGAATCAAATAAGATATATTTAAGATTCTTAAGAAATGATTAAGAATGTGTACGAATATACGAATATGTAAGAATTCATATCCGTGGTAATTCGGGCTATTACATGTCGTAGTGAAACAGGGGTACAAGTATTGCACTATTCTTGGTCCGACGAAATGCCCTCGTCGTCAGATTCGGAGTCTGTGCTGCCACCTAAGTGAACAACAACAGGCTTGACAGTATCTGGTCGGATACAGTCTTGTTTCCAATACACTTCCATGTTGGACACAGTTTGCCCAACGTGCATCTGTAATTTCTCCCATCCCTTTCAAGACAATCTGCTTGACGTCGACAAGCTTGAAGGTTTTATTTTGCTGTGCGACCATATATTTCAAATCACCCCAGATTAGTTCGATGGGATTCAAGTCACAATGGTAAGGAGGAAGTCTAAGCACTTCGTGACCGTGTTCTCTCAACATGTTGTCAATCAAATAAGAGGGCGGGGGTTTGTTCTGAAGAACCAGTTGGTAGTAGTCAGTTTTTTGGCTTTGGTGGGCCGAGCAATGCGGTTGTTGTCCAACCACTGACATATCTCACCTTTGGTGGAATTTGAGGTTGGACAACGGTTAATGGGATCTCGACAACTGTGATAGGGAGCATTGTCCATAACTACCAAGGATTTATCAGGCAGTGCTAAGAGGAGCTGCTCCTCAACATACGCAGTGAAAACCTGACTATTCATCTCGGTATGGTAGTCTCTGCCATCTGTAGATCTGGATCTGAACACTAGATCACACCCAGGGAGGAAACCTCTGTGGGAGCCTGCATGGAGGACAATCAGGCGCTCCCCTTTACCAGGGGGGATCTTGCGCTGTGGCTCTCTGGTATCTGGGTGAGACCATTGGTAAGCCACTGTGTGGCAGGCGTTAACCCAGGTTTCGTCCAAATAGACAGGCTCATAGCCTTCATCTCGTTTCTTTTTGATAGTGTGCAAATAATTGATACGCAAACGAATGATATCTGGTCGTTCACACATTGGTAGTTTCGACCATTTCGTCTTTTTGTACTGATATCCAAATTTGGAAAGGAGTTTACAAATGGTCCATTTGGAAATATCTAAGTCATGCTCTGTAAGGAGAACTTGTATTAGTTTTCGTGTTGAAATAAATTCATTTTCTCGTGTTAACCGCCGAACTTTCTTATCAAAGGAATCTCACTTTAATTTCCTATCCTGTTTTGAGATGCCTCTAAGGGATGTGCAGGGGAGCATGTGTTTTTATGAGAGTTCAAAATCTTTACTATCGATTGTTTTGGAAGCTGTAACGCATGAATTGTTCTTTTCATGTACTTTGAAATGTCAAAGAAGGGCGAACGTCTTTCACTTTCAGCCTTAAAGTATTCAAATATTTTAACAACAAAACCTTTTGCATCAGCGGAAAGATGCTTGCGCTGAGACATCATGAAATCTAATGCTAACACCGTATTCGTGCGTGTGTGATTCCCGTTCAACCTTTCGAGTTGAGGTGATTGGTTCAACTGTGTCATATGGCCCTGTCACTCAGGGGTAGCATTATGAAGATGGCTGTTACAATGAATGCTCGTTCCAACCGTGACGAACAGGTCTGGTTGTTGATGAAATTTAGTGATAGCTAAATAGACAGGTTTTTTATTCATGCACCGATTGTCTTTATATGTAATATCCAGTTATGTATGACTGTTTAATAATCTCATACCAACTATGACTGGAGTAGGTCCAATAGTTTTTCAGATATTGTAGTAAACGTCGGTACCTTAAATTAACTTCCAGACTATAGTTGATGAGGCTGTCAAACATCATGCACAGTGCAGGTCAAGTGTATCTATCGACACAGTCTCAGAGAGAGTCTGACACAGAAGTAGAAGCAGAATGCGTGCAGACTATGACTACGCTATTATGCAAACTCATTTCTTGTTTAGCAGGATGTACAGGATGTTGTATTGTCTGGTTGCAAATTGTTTACCCCAGGCAAGTGACGTGTACTATAAACTGACACCAAGCTGGATGAGATGCTTTGGTCTGTTCTGAAAGCGCACTGAGAGGGGTCCTACATGAGTTCAACTTATAAAACATGACAAGTCGACCATGACGACGTGACATTGTCATCGGCGATATCAGAATCGTGAAGCATACAGTTCATGTAGATACATACTGCTCAAAAGAAGTTAACGACCGCCAGTTTTTGTCATATCATTGTAATTAATCTGTCACGACATTGCAGGTTAACAAAAGAAATATGAAAGAGTCGGGTTGCCCTCAGCCTTGAGTAATTAATGTACTTGTCTCGTGAATACAAACACGCGCGACAACTGGTGAGTGAGTGAGTTGGAACGGGTCTATCCCTCAACACTGAATCACAGATGGGGCCATCAAGAATGGGTTTGACACAGTGTTCTCATGGTAGGAATCAAACGCTGAATGTCGGCGTGACGACCGTCAACCACTTGGCTATCCAACAGTCCTTCAAAACAGTCAAAATCGTATGCTTCACTTCCCTTTCAGACACATCAGCGGATAAACATCGGTGCCGGAATTCGGAGTTTCGTCCCTTACTCATACAAGGATTCGATGATCGGGATGTCTTGGTCTGTCATACCCGTGTTCGTGGCTTTCTCCAAGTCTGCTTCATATATGGACGGTCCTATGCGGAGACTCGAGGCACCTTACCGGTACTTTGAATGAAGATGAGAAGTACGTGACCCAATAGATAAGTTGTGGAACGTGACTTTAGGAGAAGATGGGAAGTGCGTTGCGCTATTTGTAGATTAAAGCATTTGACATGGGGTGTAGACTGAATGTACGTGCTCCAATATGTGGGTAGTGCCGTGTAAACATGGGCGTTCTTTGCCCTGTTATGAATGGCAGAATACCCACTCAGACACAGTACACTGACTCCGAGCCGAGTCTTTGTTTTAGCCCCTTAATGCCGAGCGCCAGGCAGGATTACAAATTTCCACGTCTTTTGGTATGACGAGGATCAGATCCCCGACTTCCCGCCCTCCGAGAGAAGCTCTGGCCACTGCACGCTCTAAGGAGTATCTAGGTCAATCTACCTCCGCCTGCTCTACTTATGCATGTAGATACTCGGGTGAGAACCCTGCACATTGTTGTGTAATGTCCCTCCATGTACCTTGTAAACAGAGGACACTGATCAGCAATGTCCACACCATTGGACAACGTGACTCAGCATAATTGATTACACTAATGATACATATATATATAAATATCTGAACGATAAAATTGGTGTGTACTCTCGGACAGTTTTTAACAGATTGTCAAGTCTTTTGAATTTCGGAAACATATACGGCAGTTCATTCACAGTTAAATCCTACAGTCATTCATGTCACGTCGTAATCACCGATGGCCACGTTAAGCGGCGCAAACTAATGCAGGGGACATGGGGATCGTGTACCTGAAGGATTTACACCTGTACTCTCTTTGCATAACTAGATTTCAGATATTTTCCGCATAATTCAACATAAGTACGATGCTCTATTTGAGAGGGAAAAGGGGGAGTAAACTCGATGTCCTCCTTATTTACGCCGTTACTGATGACGTATGCAGCTTATGCCCCTAGCAGGAGTCGGCCTTCATCGTCACGTTCACCAGACAAGTGGGTTAAGTTTACAGAGCACCAGAGCAGGTTGGTGCATTAGCCAGCCCCACGACCATCCCTTCAGCAGTATATGCACGTATTACCTCAGATTGGAGATGTGACAATGATGGCGTTTAAGAAACAAATCCGTTGTTAAGCCCACAAGCCCTCTATGAGCTGTGAAAGGTTATTTGTTAAACTGTCTCTGGTTGTCCGAGTCCGTAACGGTGAACCCTTGACACGGGATTTCACGCACAAGAGACATTTCAAAAGTGACTGTGCATGTTTCCTATGATATGTGCTTCAACGTGGCATAAAGACGACCAGAGACGGTCTGGGGGCGTACACATGCCGGAATGGTTGAAATCAAACCTGTGGGTGGCGGCAGGTTGGGCAACTGTAACGCCTCGTCAACCTGCAGTGGACAACGCACTTGACTGAGAATGTTTTGCACAAAAGATGCTCAGTCTAAGATGCGGTAGATTACCAATTAGCATAGATCATGGAAGATATTCCAAGCCTGCCCCAAAGTCTCCGATCTGCTACGCACTGTCTGTGTCAAGCAGTTGAAGATAAAACCCAGTTTGTATCGGAATGTGACTTTTAAGATTATTTTATATTCGAATTTATTACAATTGCAAATACTAGGCTAAAAACGTCTTATATTGTCTCCACAGTAGGGGCGGGTGTCTTCAGAGATCATGTGTCTACATCGACTAGGTGTCTACTGATTAGGTGCTAACATCGACTAGGTGTCTACAGAATAGATGCTTATATCGCCTAGGTGTCTACAGACATGGTGTTTATATCGACTAGGTGTCTACAGACATGGTGCTTATATCGACTAGGTGTCTACAGACTAGGTGTTTATGTCGACTTGGTGTCTACAGAATAGATGCTTATATCGACTTGGTGTCTACAGACATGGTGCTTATATCGACAAGGTGTCAAATGATTAGGTGCTTATATCGACAAGGTGTCTACAGAATAGATGCTTTTACTAGGTGTCTAAAGAATAGGTGCCTATATTGATTAAGTGTCTACAGACTAGGTGTTTATATCGACTAGGTGTCTTTAGAATAGATGCTTATATCGACTAGGTGTCTACTGATTAGGTGCTTATATCAACTAGGTGTCTACAGAATATATGCTTATATCGATTAAGTGTCTACAGACATGGTGCTAATATCGGCAAGATGTCTACAGACTAGGTGTTTATATCAACTAAGTGTCTACTGATTAGGTGTTTGTATCGACTAGGTGTCTACAGAATAGATGCTTATATCGGTAAGATGTCTACAGACTAGGTGTTTATATCGACTAGGTGTCTTTAGAATATATGCTTATATCGACTAATTGTCCACAGTCATGGTGCTTATATCGACATGGTGTCAACAGACAAGGTGTATATATTGACTAGTCGCTACAGAATAGATGCTTATATCGACTAGGTGTCTACTGATAAGGTGCTTATATCGACAAGGTGTCTACAGAATAGATGCTTATATCGACAAGGTGTCTACTGATTAGGTGCTTATATCTACTAGGTGTCTACGGATTTGGTGCTTATATCGACTAGGTGTCTTCAGACATGGTGCTAATATCGGCAAGATGTCTACAGTCTAGGTGTTAATATCGACTAGGTGTCTACTGATTAGGTGCTTATATCGACAAGGTGTCTACAGAATAGATGCTTATATCGACAAGGTGTCTACTGATTAGGTGCTTATATCTACTAGGTGTCTACGGATTTGGTGCTTATATCGACTAGGTGTCTTCAGACATGGTGCTAATATCGGCAAGATGTCTACAGTCTAGGTGTTAATATCGACTAGGTGTCTACTGATTAGGTGCTTATATCGACTAGGTGTCTTCAGAATAGATGCTTTTATCGACTAGGTGTCTACAGACTAGGTGTTTATATCGACTAGGTGTCTACAGAATAGATGCTTATATCGAAAAGGTGTCTACAGACAAGGTGCTAATATCGACAAGGTGTCTACAGACTTGGTGCTGATATCGACAAGGTGTCTACAGACTGGGTGTTTATATCGACTTGGTGTCTAAAGAATAGATGCTTATATCGACTAGGTGTCTATAGACATGGTGCTTATATCGACATGGTGTCTACTGATTAGGTGCTTATACCGATAAGGTGTCTACTGATTAGGTTCTTATATCGACTAGGTGTCTACAGAATAGATGCTTATATCGACTAAGTGTCTACAGACATGGTGCTAATATCGGCAAGATGTCTGCAGACTAGGTGTTTATATCGACTAGACGTCTTCAGAATAGATGCTTATATCGATTAGGTGTCTATAGCAATGGTGCTAATATCGACAAGGTGTCTACAGACATAGTACTTATATCGACTAGGTTTCTACAGTATAGATGCTTATATCAACAAGGTGTCAACTGATTAGGTGCTTATATCGACTAGGTATCTACAGAATAAATGCTTATATCGACTCAGTGTCAACAGACATGGTGCTTATATCGACTGGGTGTCTACAGACATGGTGCTTATATCGACAAGATGTCTACAGACTAAATGTTTATATCGACTAAGTGTCTACAGACATGGTGCTTATATCGACTAGGTGTTTACAGACATTGTGTTTATATCGACAAGGTGTCTACAGACTAGGTGCTTGTATCGACTGTGTACAAACACGGTGCTAATATCGACTAGGTGTATACAGAATATATGCTTATATCGACAAGGTGTCTAGAAAATAGATGCTTATATCGACAAGGTGTCTACTGAATAGGTGCTTATATCGACTAGGTGTCTTCAGAATAGATGCTTATATCGACTTGGTGTCTACTGATTTGGTGCTTATATCGAGTAGGTGTCTTCTGATTAGGTGCTTATATCGACTAGGTGTCTACAGAATAGATGCTTATATCGACTTGGTGTCTACTGATTTGGTGCTTATATCGAGTAGGTGTCCTCTGATTAGGTGCTTATATCGACTTGGTGTCTACAGAATAGATGTTTATATCGACTAAGTATCTACGGACATGGTGATGTAAGAGTGTCTATCCCTGAATATCCAGCGTCTTTTATTACATATACCCTAGACCTATTAGCAACAATTATTTCTATGGAGTCCGATTCGAATGACACGAGGATGAAAAAGACATTTCACAGAGCGAGAGATATCATGTGGGAAACTGGACATTAGAGATATCGAGGCGAGACCTCTACGGTGGCGAATGTGTCCAGGGTTATTGTCATAAAGAATTGATATATAATGCCCTGGACAATCGAGGATGACCCCATGACGTCAAGCTGACCACCATGACAATGATTATTGACTGATGTGTTTTTACAGTTTCTAGATTATTATAAGATACATGTAGCAAATGTTTCTTAGTAAAATAAATAAAATCTCATCCTCGTCTCTTTTGATATGAAATATATCAACACTCGTTGATAAAAGTGGAAAACTTTCCACTTTTATAAACTCATGTTGATATATTTGATATCACTCGGGTGAAATTCTCTATATCATCCAAACTTATTCTTCCAGCTTTTCCAATTTGTAGACAGTAATAAGCAGTGTCTTATGTATAAAAAGTTCTGCTAACAGCTTAAGTAGTAGAGTCATTAGTGATGTCATTTGATTGTGACGTCATGGTAACCAACGACGTCACAATGGTATGCAAATCATTGTGATGCAATTTCACGATATCTACAATGGAGATCTCACCCAAGCGATATCTCCTGTGGGAGCCAGTTTGGGATGATAAATCACAGTATCCCATGACTTTTACATTCTCACAACACTGGTCAGCTGCATAACACAATGTCTCACTGTCTAAGTTTTCATTTCTCATTCCACCAATGTCAGTCCCATATATTTCTTTATGCCGTCTTTTCATTATGATAAGCATGTAAGAAGTACATACTCACTTGCTAATGGCATACATGTACCGATAACAAAGCTGGCCTTATAGACGTCCGCATATCTTACATGCATTCACACGTGAAGTTCTCATTCTTTTACATACACGTCTGTAGCAATCTGTCCCATCGAGGTGAAGAATGCATGCTAACGATGTTGTGTTCCTCATATGGAGGTGTTTAAGTCCCTAATGATTTCCCGGGCGTGTGAATCCTACACGCTGAATGAAAGAGTTGATTGTGGCCATGGCGACCACCGCAGCTTTCTACCCAGGATCCACAGTACAGATCCATATCGCGTGACATACTTTAACACAGCTATTCTCGCTCATACACCTGCATTGCGAATCCAACAAATGTCACGTCACTTTAAATTGTCAGGCTTTAGTTGAAGGGTTGTTACAATAAAGTTTACTCCCAACAAGATGGATCAACACTGACAGTTGCTTAAAATCCATTCTAGACGATGGATCAGAATCCGAACACCTGCCTGGGATACATGTGTTGAGGTGTGAATAGTTTGTGGTAATTTTAGGGCTACAACCTTTAGTCCTGTGAAAACACGTAGGTAAAACTAGAATATGTTATCGAAAAATGTGATATATATATATATATGGATTATTTAACTATTATTCTGTGTTCCGTCTTTTTGGCCAGATAAACGACGTATCAAGATGGCCTCCTCTTGCTGAATGTGGTTGTTGGAGGCAAGGACACGGGCTCTGTCATCCTTGGAGTGTTAGAGGTTGAGTGAAAATACTCTTTCGGAAAGCCGAGCCACATTGCCGTCGCAACTGTGTCCATTATCCCGTTTAAATGTTGTCACCTTTATCCGTGTCTACATATTCGTGGATTAAGGAGTGCACACATGGATCTGAACACAAACGTCACACTCGATTCACACCCACAGCTGGATATTTGTCAACCTCGTGGTACATGCAGCTCGGGTACATGTCGACCTCGCGGTACATGCAGCTCGGGTACATGTCGACCTCGCGGTACATGCAGCTCGGGGACATGTCGACCCCACGGTACATGCAGCTCGGGTACATGTCGACCTCACGGTACATGCAGCTCGGGTACTTGTCGACCTCACGGTACATGCAGCTCGGGTACTTGTCGACCTCACGGTACATGCAGCTCGGGTACATGTCGACCTCACGGTACATGCAGCTCGGGTACATGTCGACCTCGTGGTACATGCAGCTCGGGTACATGTCGACCTCACGGTACATGCAGCTCGGGTACATGTCGACCTCGCGGTACATGCAGCTCGGGTACATGTCGACCTCACGGTACATGCAGTTCGGGTACATGTCGACCCCGAGGTACATGCAGCTCGGTTACATGTCGACCCCACGGTACATGCAGCTCGGGTACATGTCGACCTCAAGTTACATGCAGCTCGGGTACATGTCGACCTCACGGTACATGCAGCTCGGGTACATGTCGACCTCACGGTACATGCAGCTCGGGTACATGTCGACCTCACGGTACATGCAGCTCGGGTACATGTCGACCTCACGGTACATGCAGCTCGGGTACTTGTCGACCTCACGGTACATGCAGCTCGGGTACATGTCGACCTCGCGGTACATGCAGCTCGGGTACATGTCGACCTCGCGGTACATGCAGCTCGGGTACATGTCGACCTCGTGGTACATGCAGCTCGGGTACATGTCGACCTTGCGGTACATGCAGCTCGGGTACATGTCGACCTCGTGGTACATGCAGCTCGGGTACATGTCGACCTCGTGGTACATGCAGCTCGGGTACATGTCGACCTTGTGGTACATGAATCTTGGGTAATTGTCGACCCCGCGGTACATGTAGGTCGAGTACATGACGACCACCCGTTACATGTAACCCAGGTATTTGTCGACCTCGCGGTACATGCAGCTCAAGTCCTTGTCGACCACGCGGTACATGCAGCTCGGGTACATGTCGACCTCGTGGTACATGCAGCTCGGCTAATAGCCAACCTCACGGTACATGCAGTTCTGCTACGTATCAACCTCACGGTACATACACCTCAGGTACATGTCGACCTCACGGTACATGCAATTCGGGTACATGTCGACCCCGAGGTACATACAGCTCGGGTACATGTCAACCTCACAGTACATGCAGCTCGGGTACATGTCGACCCCGAGGTACATGCAGCTCGGGTTCATGTCGACCCCGAGGTACATGCAGCTCGGGTTCATGTTGACCTCACAGTACATGCAGTTCGGGTTCATGTCGACCTCAAGGTACATGCAGCCGTTTATAGGTTGGATTTCAGTATCAGAACCTCACCCAAGTTAGACTGCATCAGAGCTTTAACCTGTGATCTACCGTCGCAGCCCCCGAGCATTGCTATAATGAAATGATAATATCCAGAACTGTACTCACAATTCGTGTACAACAACATGGTAAAGCAGGAAGGGAATTGAAATTTCCTTGATAAAAAACACCAACAAACCCCACTTTCAGCTTAACAGTTTAAATAATAAAGAGGATGTAGAGTCATATTTATTACTTTCCATAATATATGTAATAACAGGTCCAATTATTATCGCTAGAGTACATTTGAACAGCGACATTGTGACTGATGATTGCCACCTTCGACTGACACATGGTTGCCATCTTCGACTGACATATGGTTGCCATCTTCTACTTACAGATGATACCACCTTCTACTGACAGATGATACCAACTTCTACTGACAGATGATTGCCACCTTCTACTGACAGATGATTGCCACCTTCTACTGACAGATGATTGCCACCTTCTACTGACAGATGATTGCCACTTTCTACTGACAGATGATTGCCACCTTCTACTGACAGATGATGCCACCTTCTACTTACAGATGATTGCCACCTTCTACAGACAGATGATTGCCACCTTCTACTTACAGATGATTGCCACCTTCTACAGACAGATGATGGCCACCTTCTACTTACAGATGATTGCTACCTTCTACTGACTGATGATTGCCACCTTCTACTGACAGATGATTCCCACCTTCTACTGAGCGATGATTGCCACCTTTTACTTACAGATGATTGCTACCTTCTACTGACTGATGATTGCCACCTTCTACTGACAGATGATTCCCACCTTCTACTGAGCGATGATTGCCACCTTTTACTTACAGATGATTGCCACCTTCTATTGACTGATGATTGCCACCTTCTACTGACAGATGATTGCCACCTTCTACTGACTGATGATTGCCACCTTCTACTGACAGATGATTGCCACCTTCTACTTAAAGATGATTGCCACCTTCTACTGACAGATGATTGCCACCTTCTACTGACAGATGATACCACCTTCTACTGACAGATGATACCACCTTCTACTGACAGATGATTGCCACCTTCTACTTACAGATGATTGCCACCTTCTACTGACAGATGATTGCCACCTTCTACTGACATATGATTGCCACCTTCTACTTACAGATGATTGCCACCTTCTACTGACAGATAATTGCCACCTTCTACTGACAGATGATACCACCTTCTACTGACAGATGATTGCCACCTTCTACTTACAGATGATTGCCACCTTCTACTGACAGATGATTGCCACCTTCTACTGACAGATGATACCACCTTCTACTGACAGATGATTGCGACCTTCTACTTACAGATGATTGCCACCTTCTACTGACAGATGATTGCCACCTTCTACAGACAGATGATTGCCACCTTCTACTGACAGATGATTGCCACCTTCTACAGACAGATGATTGCCACCTTCTACTTACAGATGATTGCCACCTTCTACTGACAGATGATTGCCACCTTCTACTTACAGATGATTGCCACCTTCTACTGACAGATGATTGCCACCTTCTACTGACAGATAATTGCCACCTTCTACTGACAGATGATACCACCTTCTACTGACAGATGATTGCCACCTTCTACTTACAGATGATTGCCACCTTCTACTGACAGATGATGCCACCTTCTACTGACAGATGATACCACCTTCTACTGACAGATGATTGCCACCTTCTACAGACAGATGATTGCCACCTTCTACAGACAGATGATTGCCACCTTCTACAGACAGATGATTGCCACCTTCTACTTACAGATGATTGCCACCTTCTACTGACAGATGATTGCCACCTTCTACTTACAGATGATTGCCACCTTCTACTGACAGATGATTGCCACCTTCTACTGACAGATAATTGCCACCTTCTACTGACAGATGATAGCCACCTTCTACTTACAGATGAATGCCACCTTCTACTTACAGATGATTGCCACCTTCTACTGACAGATGATTGCCACCTTCTACTGACAAATGATAGATGATTGCCACCTTCTACTGAGCGATGATTGCGACATCCTGTTCTTAGTTTTGTATTGTGTTGGATAGTTGGTTGTGTTTAGGGTCAGGTGGCTGGCTGTGTATAGGGTCATAAAGTTGGTAGTGTATAGGGTCAGGTGGTAGTTGTGTACAGGGTCAGATGGTTGGTTGTGTAAAGGGTCAGATGGTTAGTAATGCATAGGGTCATAGTTGGTTGTGTATAGGGTCATATAGTTGGTTGTGTACACGGTCAGGTGGTTGGTTGTGTATAGGGTCAGATGGTTGGTTGTGTATAAGGTCAGGTGGTTGGTTGTGTACAGGGTCAGATGGTTGGTTGTGTATAGGGTCAGATGGTTGGCTGTGTATAGGGTCAGATGGTTGGTTGTGTATAGGGTCAGATGGTTGGTTGAGTATAGGGTCAGATGGTTGGTTGTGTATAGGGTCAGATGGTTAGTTGTGTATATGGCAAGACAGTTGGAGATGTACAGGGTCAGACTTTTGATTCTGTTAAGGTCAGCAGACAGTTAGTTATGTATATAGTCAGGAAGCCGGTTTTGTATGGGGTAAGACGGTTGGTGAGGTATGGCGTAAGACAGTTGGTTTTGTATTGGGTGGGGTGGTGTAGGGTGGGGTGGTGTAGGGTGGGGTGGTGTAGGGTGGGGTGGTGTAGGGTGGGGTGGTGTAGGGTGGGTCGGTGTAGGGTGGGGTGGTGTAGGGTGGGGTGGTGTAGGGTGGGTCGGTGTAGGGTGGGGTGGTGTAGGGTGGGGTGGTGTAGGGTGGGGTGGTGTAGGGTGGGGTGGTGTAGGGTGGGGTGGTGTAGGGTGGGTCGGTGTAGGGTGGGGTGGTGTAGGGTGGGTCGGTGTAGGGTGGGGTGGTGTAGGGTGGGGTGGTGTAGGGTGGGTCGGTGTAGGGTGGGGTGGTGTAGGGTGGGGTGGTGTAGGGTGGGGTGGTGTAGGGTGGGGTGGTGTAGGGTGGGGTGGTGTAGGGTGGGGTGGTGTAGGGTGGGGTGGTGTAGGGTGGGGTGGTGTAGGGAGGGTTGGTGTAGGGAGGGTTGGTGTAGGGTAGGTTGGTGTAGGGTAGGTTGGGTGGTTTGCATGCTGTTGTTTTCTTCCTTTTGGGAGAAAGGGGGGAGGGGGTGTTGCGAGGGTGGCGTCTATCTGCACTTGGTGGAGTATTCACTGATAACTAGTTTGACACGAGTGAGTTGTCCTCACCCGAGCAATGATAACACACCGGACGTCCATTATGTAAGTTCTAGTGTTTGAATGACATAAACCTTGATGTGGAATTAGATAGTTGTTTGTTTTTTATATTCAAGTTGGCATTTCAGCTATTCAAAGTGTGCAGTGATGCCATCTTATCAACAGTCATTTCTGACATATAAATGCAAAGTTTAAAATATTATGTCCACTCGCCTTTTTCGCATTTGACGCGCTAATTTCAAGATTTACAGTATATACTATTCAAAAGAAGTCTGAGAACATCCGATTCTTTCATATGACTAGAAAACGATAGAGCGAGAAAGCGAGAAAGCGAGAAAGCGATATCTCCCATAATGCCGAACATTAAAAAGTGTTCAAGCGATCCATTTCTACAATTCTCACCGCTATTATGCCTCTTAAACCTAGAATATTTCAACACTTTGTAGTGGATAAATACGTTAGATATAGATACAGAATGCTATCTCGCATAGTTTTCGGTGTAGTAAATTAGCAAGATTTACACATACTACAACAGAAAGTCTTTTACATTTACTTTATTTCGCAAAAACTCCACAAGAAATTCCACGGATTATTTGCGAAACTTAATTGCCCCTTATAAAGGATGAACACACAAAGCCATTTAGAAAGTAGTCAAACGTAAAAAAATGTTATATTTGGGATAACACCTTTTTGGTTAAGTACAGATTCTCGTACTAGGATTCGAACCCACAGCGCCAAAGTGAGGCACCTAATCGCCAGCCACCGAGCCTTCCACAACATGAGTCCAACAACTGATAGTCTAGATCAGGTACTTTGTGTACCCCTCTGACAAATGTAAATTGGCACGGCTCCCATGGCTGAAAGCTATGAACCAACAATTCCAATTATGAAGTGGTCAAATGTAACCAATGTTATATTTGGGATAACACTTTTTGGGTAAAGTACTGATTCTCGTACTTTTTGGGGTTGAATCCCGTCTGAAAACAAGTTAAAGAACACCCACAATTATGACATTGTGTTTTGCAATACAATAAGCCATGACTGATTAACCATAGTCATATAAAAGAATCGGGTGTTCTTTAACGTCTTTTGAAAAGTATATATTCAGAATTTAACCTGATTTATCTAGAGCATAGTGTCATGACCCGCCATGTGGTGGTCACATAAAACTCCTAAATCAATTACATTTTACGCCTAAATCCGTGAATTGTTTTAAATCACCTACGTTTGTAAAATACAAATATCGACACTCCCTCCCAATTGAAACAGATAACACATGCGACCCCTATAGTGGTCAAGGGGCGATATTGTTTTACCACGAGAAAGCGATGTCCCCTCTCGGCCACCATTGGCAGTTGTATGGCGTCAGGCGGTTGGTTAGGTATAGGGTCCGGCAACCAGTTCTGTGTGGGGTAAGGCAGTTGGTTATGTGCAACGTAAGACGGTTGGTTATGTATGGCGTCAGGCGGTTGATTAGGTATAGGGTCCGGCAACCAGTTCTGTGTGGGGTAAGGCAGTTGGTTATGTACAATGTAAGACGGTTGGTTATGTATGGCGTCAGGCGGTTGGTTAGGTATAGGGTCAGGCAGCCGGCTCTTTGTCGGGTAAGGCAGTTGGTTATGTAGAGAGACGGACAAATGCTTCTGTCTTTAGACAGATTAGACCGTTTGATCAGTGTGGGGTAAGGTAGTTGGTTCTATATTCGGCTCTGGGCAATGGCCTGGTGAAGTCGAATGTCATGTGGTGGTATTTCAGTCCAAGTGAGTCTGGCTGTACGAGGGGGCCGAGCAGGGACGTGGCAATGGGGGTCTCTCTAAAGACTGTCCTCTCGTACTCTTGTTTGCCGAGGAGAACTAGACCAAGGCCGTACTCGGTCCGAGCTGCTAGCCATTCGATCTTGAATACCATCATGTTCAGGTGAGAGTTGAATTACTCTCGGGCCAAGGTCAATGGGCATTCGAAAGGACCACGTTCACAGTCAACATTCACAACCATACTTGTTAACACGCTTAGACGTGAACTAGAAATAAATAAATCGTAAGCCATTACACAAGGAACACTGAGAAATATATTGACACGTTAAGAGTACAATTACATGCACATCTGACACAGGTGTGTCACGTGATGTACGAGGAGGCCTTCGGGGCACACGTCAATCAAACCTCTTAAGGTGCGCAGACAACGCTAAATGTGAAGTGGCAGGTAAAGTGACAGGTATATTGAGAGGGGAGGGGCGAACGTGAAATCGGGGGCAGGGAGGAATCAGCGTATGGGGTAAGCGCTATGCACAACACGAAGCAGAGCGTGACGAAACAAAATCTCTGAAATAAATCAGCATCAAATTCAGAAGGATCGGTTTCACGACAACAGTAGTTTGCTGTGGCGTGTTTTGCAACTGTCTGGAAAGTAAAAAACGGGTTCTAGGTTGGACAAATTCATACTTGTTTAGTCCATGCGTGTTCTTGTGTGGCAGTAGAGACGGAAACATCTCCCCGTACCTTGTTTTCCGTTCTTCATCATGGCGGAAGGCTACAGTTACCAAACTGGAAAGCGGAACACTTTCCACGTTGTCGACTATGTCATCTTCGGCGGCATCCTTGCCATATCCGCCTCCATCGGTATCTTCTACGCCATCCGCGACAGAAAAAAGAATAATATCCGCCAGTTTCTGATGGCAGGGAAGGATATGAACCCAATTCCCGTGGCGTTATCGTTGTTGGCGAGCTTCATGTCGGCGATCACGTTGCTTGGGGCGCCGGCGGAGATGTACAACTTCACGACGATGTACTTCTGGATCGGTCTCTCGTACTTCTTCGTCGTTGCCGGAGCTGCTCACATCTTCATTCCGATATTCTACAACCTTAAGGTTACCAGTGCTTATGAAGTAAGTTCCATTGTATGCTTCTCTTGTTACAGCAATGCCGGGGGGCGGTCGGGTAGCCTAGTGGTTAAAGCATTCGCTCGTCACGCCGAAGACCCGGGTTCGATTCCCGACATGGGTACAATGTGTGAAGCCCATTTCTGGTGTCCCCCGCCTTGATATTGCCGGAATATTGCTAACTAGGGCGTAAAACCATACTCACTCACTCACTCACTACAACAATGCCGGCAATGTTACGATGTGACTTATACGGACGGCAATGTTAGGATGTGAGTCCTACGGACGGCAATGTTAGGATGTGAATCATACGGACGGCAATTTTAGGATGTGAGTCATACGGACGGCAATGTTAGGATGTGAATCATACGGACGGCAATGTTAGGATGTGACTCATACGGACGGCAATGTTAGGATGTGAGTCATACGGACGGCAATGTTAGGATGTGAGTCATACGGACGGCAATATTATGATGTGAGTCATACAGGACGGCAATATTATGATGTGACTTATACGGACGGCAATATTATGATGTGACTTATACGGACGGCAATGTTAGGATGTGAGTCATACGGACGGCAATGTTAGGATGTGAGTCATACGGACGGCAATATTAGGATGTGATTCATACGGCCTTCATGTGGCTTTCAAGAGAATCAGTTAAAGTTCCATCGGCTCACTTGAATTGTTTTTCTCCATCACTTGATTGTCTGGTTTGTTCACAGCCCGGCGTCGTGTGGCAGGTGTACTGCTGTGCAACGTCAGGCTACAAACGCTTACTTTTTTATGCAAATTGTGCAAAAGTGGCGGGTGCTACCCGTAGGGCAGGACATGCTTACCCTTTTCGCGATCACCCGGTGTCATCACTGATTTTCACAGCTGTATTGCCTTTTGCGCCAAATGGAGTCTATTTCGGCGCATGGTTGAGACTGGTCATTTTCGTGCGTTGACGTGTTATGTTAAAGTGGTATATATGACGTGACCAACAGTGACGGTAGGGGTTGTATGACGTAACCAACACTGACGGCAGGGGTTGTATGACGTGACCAACAGTAACAGCAGGGGTTGTATGACGTGACTCACAGTGACGGCAGGGGTTACATAAAGTGACCCACAGTGACGGCAGGGGTTGTATGACGTGACCAACAGTGACCGAAGGTGTTGTATGACGTGACCAGTAGTGACGGCAGGGGTTGTATAACGTGACCAACAGTAACGGCAGGGATTTTATGACGTAACCAACAGTGGCGACAGGGGTTATATGACGTGACCAACAGTGACGGCAGGGGTTATATGCCGTAACCAACATTAACGGCAGGGGTTATATGACGTGACCAACAATAACGGCAGGGGTTATATGCCGTAACCAACAGTGACGGCAGGGGTTATATGACGTGACCAACAGTGACGGCAGGGGTTATATGAAGTGATGATGTGGCAAGGACATGTTACATCGCCGTTGGTCACGTAGACGTTTGCCAAACTGTGTAACGTGACGCGTGAGGGTTGTAACATGACGCGTGAGGGTTGTAACGTGACGCGTGTGGGTGCTGGTACTAGTCGGGACTAATGCTGGCTTTATAGTGCTAGCCCATTGAGAGACCATGCCACAGTTTTTTAAAACATGGATACCCCACTCAGACACAGTATATTGAACAGTCCTTGTTTAGCCACCTAATGCCGAGCCCCAGGCAGGGTAACAACAAGTACCATATTTCACCATCTTTTGGTATGACACTGCCGGGGATCGTGCCTTCCGCTCCCCGGGTAGACGCTCTATCCACTAGGCGACAGTGGCGGGCATACAGATGTGTACAATGATCTACATTCTGTTCACTTAACCTAGTACTGAAAACGATATAAACAGGTTCGCTCGTCACGACGTAGATGAGTACATTGTGTGACACCCATCCGCGGGGTATTTCTAAAGCGGTTGAAAACAAAACATCATCTTATTTTTTACATTGATGATAGTCGATGGTTGCATGAGTGAGAGAGTGGATCAGATTTTTGCACATGTTACCATTCTAAACATGGACGAATAAATAAACCAGGTCGAATAAATCCAAATGGTGAAGGGTATATGATTACGTACGCGCGATTTAAACTTCGACAAACTAGCTTGTTGCAATTTATTACCAAGAAACTACCCGTCTAATCTCATGGTTACTTTCTCACTACATCATCTGGGAACACACTTCATCAGTTCAACTGAATCAGCCGCCGATTCTTGTCATTAGAGGCGACAAGCGAGATCGGGTGGTCAGGGTCCGTCACTTTATTGATGCATGTCATCGCATCCAATTTGTGTAGATCGATGCTTGTGGTATCAACGACTGGATTGTCTGATCCAGACTCGAAAATGTACAGACCACTGTCATGAAGCGGGGATATGGCTGAGTGCGGCGTTACACCGCAAACAAACAAACAAACAAACAAACCACACGCTGGGTGTAGTAAACGACCCCCCTCCACCGAAGGCCATGTCGTCACATCTGCACCAGCCGTCGTGTTTATTTGGTGGGATATAAACAGTACAGCAAATGTTTTCTCTGACACTGATCTCACCTCAAAAATAGTCCACAACACCAGAAAGCAATTGAAATATGTTTAGGATTATATTCATTTTGAACAGCTTGACAAGAAAGTAACAGTGTTCGTGAAAGCGTGGCGCGGCCACCTAGCATGCTTTGTGAGGTGCAGAGCTTGTCTAAACACTATCCCTCAATGAACCGGTAAGTGTGCACTAAAAATACTGTCTGAAAGCATCGCCTCGCGCTGGCTGTGTTGTTCGCGAAAGCACTTGTCTTGAGGTAAACGGGGACACGGGGGACCCAGTCGTCTCAGACGCCGCGATTCGCTTTGCAGAGCTGCGTCCCTTGGGCCAGAAACATATGATTGTGGGTTCGAATCCCGGTTTGCCCCGATTATGTTTCTAGGTTTGTCAGCACCATACCCATGCTCGTGGGTTTCACCGAAGTGGTAAACGTCTGAGACCTGCATCACTTCAGGCTTTCGTTCCACATTAAGCTGACACGCCGATATAACTGGAATACTGTTAAAAGCGGCGTTCACCCAACTTACTCACTCACTCACTCTTGAGTTAAACCTTCCCTTAGATTCTCAAGGCTCCATTGTGTTGACGTCTCTGATAACTGTTTCTGAGTAGTTAGAATTCACATATGTTTTAATACGTTAATCAACAGGTCGAGGGCAGTCTTCAGTGAACGGGGCTATTGATGACAGTTGTATTGTTTACCATTGTTATAACTATATGGATGACTATCATTCCGTTGACAGCCAACCCATAGCGTCTACACAGTTATAACACATCCTCCTATTGCTCATGACTATGTGAGCATGCAATTAAATATAGTAGTCGTAACTGCTTGGCATTATTTTGAGGACACAATCAAGATATATGTTCACAGACCATTAATGCTTGCATATATACTCACCGACAAAAGAACCATACGTGAAGACTTACTCATATTCATATTATAAGAACTATTACATTAGTTCGATGCACGAACGAACATACTCGTATGTTGCTCATGAACGCATCACATAGATCCATGACTCTATGGGGTGTTTGGTGTGTGGGGGGTGGGTGGGGGGTGTGAGGGGAGGGTGTGTTTGTGTGTATTAATTCAGGATCTTCACGAGAGCCAATTAAGTCACAAGAAAAACTAAACAGCATATTATTAAATCTAAACATATGTATAAAGAATATTGGTTCTAAATTGGGTTTCGCAGCAAATACCAATCGTTGGAGGGTTGAGCAAAATTCACCCTGTAAAAGTTTGTTGACAAAAAACATTTCAGTGGGAAAAGGTTGAGGGGCACTGCTCCAGCGGGCCTGTTCATAGATACTGCAAAACATCTGCTAAGTCATCAAGGCAGTCATTCACTGTTTGTCTCTGTGGGTCTTTTAGCTTTCAGGGGCAGGAGTGTTTGATCAGGCGGTATCACTGTCAGGGACAACATGGCGGTGTTGACACTGTGATCACGTCCCCGACTCGCTACTACATGTAACCCATGTGTTTGCCGCGTGTGTAGGCATACAAGTATATGCTACCCACAACCGTCGTTGACCTGCTGACATTTCACCTTAGCCATTGACTTCCATCTCACGCTGTCCGACAGTGACATGTCAGCAGCTGAATCATTAGCTACGGTTTCATGAAGACGAATTGAGCATAGGGGATTTGTTTCAGTGAATAACCCACAGGGGGTATTTGTCAAAGCTATTGTAGGTAGCAGGGTCCTAGTGTATTTCAGATGCCAGGGGTAAAGTGGCCTGACTGGTTGAAAAGCCCATCAGCGTATGCTGGGAGGACACGTCCGGTCATTTAGCTGGCCGTTGACATGCCCTGTGCGAACAGCACGCCTCGACGCTGCTTAGGCCGGTTGTCCTTACAGTAGCCCTGCCAATCCATGACATGAGAATGTTTCGTTGGGTGCCCACTTCATCAACGACACCGGACAATGGTTGCCAGTAATCAAGTACTTCCAAAAGTCAAATGATAGATATGATTTGGAAGTATATTTATGCCCGAGCAGGCAATATTATTGCGTTTATGTTTCCACGCCCACTAGCGTACTGACTGGCTGTTTCCTGATTGGTTACTACTATTATGGGCGAGGCTTGGGGTACATTATTGCGCTGAACGATGCCGCTGCTTTTGTTGTCCACTGGGTTTTGTTGTTGTTTATCGAGCAGCCTTGGAGATGTTATAGTTATAAGATGCGACTTCGATAGGTGGATTTACACAAAGTGTGCACACCTGAATGTACCTCAGTAACTCCCTTAAAGGAAAGAAATACATTAAAAATGTCATGTGACCTTATGTGCTTTAGTAAACCGGTTTTCGAAGCCCCAGGACTATGAATCACAGCTTCTACTTGTCCCCGCCAAGACATATCAACAGAGACTGGAAACATGATGCATAAAATAAAGAGGGGTGTGCAGCAGAAAATATATACTTTCATCACAGCTTTTTTTCAAGCTCTGCCCTGGACAGCGTGTTGAAGTGTACTGACAACCCAAGGTGGATCTTATGTTTCGGTGATGCCTTTGAAATAGCATACAGTGTAACAATATACATAACACAGTGAAACAATATACATAACACACAGTGTAACAATATACATAACACAGTGAAACACTATACATAATACACAGTGTAACAATATACATAACACAGTGAAACAATATACATAATACACAGTGTAACAATATACATAACACAGTGAAACACTATACATAATACACAGTGTAACAATATACATAACACAGTGAAACAATATACATAACACACAGTGTAACAATATACATAACACAGTGAAACAATATACATAACACACAGTGTAACAATATACATAACACAGTGAAACAATATACATAACACACAGTGTAACAATATACATAATACACAGTATAACAATATACATAAAACACAGTGTAACAATATACATAATACACAGTATAACAATATACATAAAACACGGTGTAACACTTTACATAACACACAGTGTAACAATATACATAACACACGGTGTAACACTATACATAACACACAGTGTAACAATATACATAACACACAGTGTAACACTATACATAATACACAGTGTAACAATATACATAACACACAGTATAACAATATACATAAAACACAGTGTAACACTATACATAACACACAGTGTAACAATATACATAATACACAGTATAACAATATACATAAAACACAGTGTAACAATATACATAATACACAGTATAACAATATACATAAAACACGGTGTAACACTATACATAACACACAGTGTAACAATATACATAACACACAGTATAACAATATACATAACACACAGTGTAACAATATACATAACACACAGTGAAACACTATACATAACACACAGTGTAACAATATACATAACACACAGTGTAACAATATACATAACACACAGTGTAACAATATACATAACACACAGTATAACAATATACATAACACACAGTGTAACACTATACATAACACACAGTGTAACAATATACATAACACACAGTGTAACAATATACATAATACACAGTGTAACAATATACATAATACACAGTATAACAATATACATAAAACACGGTGTAACACTATACATAACACACAGTGTAACAATATACATAACACACAGTGTAACAATATACATAATACACAGTGTATCAATATACATAATACACGGTGTAACAATACACATAACACACAGTGTAACAATATACATAACACACAGTGTAACACTATACATAATACACAGTGTAACAATATACATAACACACAGTGTAACACTATACATAACACACAGTGTAACAATATACATAATACACAGTGTAACACTAAGCATAATACACGGTGTAACAATATACATAACACACATTGTAACAATATACATAATACACAGTATAACAATATACATAATACACAGTATAACAATATACATAAAACACGGTGTAACACTATACATAATACACAGTATAACAATATACATAACACACAGTGAAACACTATACATAATACACAGTGTAACAATATACATAAAACACAGTGTAACACTATACATAATACACAGTATAACAATATACATAAAACACAGTGTAACACTATACATAACACACAGTGTAACAATATACATAACACACAGTGTAACAATATACATAACACACGGTGTAACACTATACATAACACACAGTATAACAATATACATAATACACGGTGTAACACTATACATAACACACAGTATAACAATATATCTAACACAGTGTAACACTATACATAGCATACGGTGTAACACTATACATAACACACAGTGTAACACTATACATAACACACAGTATAACAATATACATAACACACAGTGTAACAATATACATAAAACACGGTGTAACACTATACATAATACACAGTATAACAATATACATAATACACAGTATAACAATATACATAAAACACGGTGTAACACTATACATAACACACAGTGTAACAATATACATAACACACAGTGTAACAATATACATAACACACGGTGTAACACTATACATAACACACAGTATAACAATATACATAATACACGGTGTAACACTATACATAACACACAGTATAACAATATATCTAACACAGTGTAACACTATACATAACATACGGTGTAACACTATACATAACACACAGTGTAACACTATACATAATACACAGTGTAACACTATACATAACACACAGTGTAACACTATACATAATACACAGTGTAACAATATACATAACACAGTGTAACACTATACATAACACACAGTGTAACACTATACATAACACACAGTATAACAATATACATAACACAGTGTAACACTATACATAACACACAGTGTAACACTATACATAACACATAGTGTCAGAAAACCCCATTCCCCACCTTGGATTACAGTTTCCAGTCATAAAATATATACGTGCTGTGCTTCTCAATCATGACTGTAAATTCGCGGCTCTTTAGACGCAATGTAACGAAGGTGGGCTTTATGTTGGCAGAGTGCTTCAGTTATCTCCTTACTGGGGAAACACGTCCTCCAGTTATCTCCTTAATTCGGAAACATGTATTTCAGGTATCTCCTTTCTTTTGAGACATGTCCTCCAGTTATCTCCTTACAGAAGAAACGTAATTCAGTTATCCCCTTCCTTGGGAAACATGCAATTCAGTTATTTCCTTTCTTTGAAATATGTCCTTCAGTTATTTCCTTCCTGGGAAAACACGTCCTTCAGTTATCTCCTTACAGGGCAAGTCCTTCAGTTATCTCCTTACAGACGACACATGTCCCTCAGTTATCTTCTTACTGTAGAAACATGTCCTTCAGTTATCTCCTTACAGAGGAAACATGTCCTTCAGTTATCTTATTGCTGTGGAAACATGTCCTTAAGTTATCTCCTTCATGGGCAACATGTCTTTCAGTTATCTCCTTACAAAGGAAACATGTCCTTCGCTTATCTCCTTACAGAGGACACATGTCCTTCAGTTATCTCCTTAGAGAGGAAACATGTCCTTCAGTTATCTCCTTACAGAGGAAACATGTCCTTCGATTATGTCCTTACATAGGACACATGTCCTTCAGTTATCTCCTCACAGAGGAAGCGTGTCCTTCAGTTATCTCCTTACAGAGGACACATGTCCTTAAGTTATTCTTACAGAGGACACACGTCCTTCAGTTATCTTCTTACAGAGGAAACGTGTCCTTTAGTTATATCTTTACAGAGGACACGTGTCCTTCAGTTACTTCCTTACAGAGGGAACATGTCCTTCAGTTATCTTCTTACAGAGGAAGCGTGTCCTTCAGTTATCACTTTACTAGAGAAACCCGTCCTTCAGTTTATCTCCTTCCTGGGGAAACATGTAATTCAGTTATCTCCTTCAAGGGGAAACATGTCCTTTAGTTATCTCCTCACTTGGGAAACCCGTCCTTCAGTAATCTCTCTACAGAGGAAATACGTCCTTCAGTTATCTCCTTACCGGGGAAACATGTCATTCAGTTATCTCCTTACAGAGGAAACGTGTCCTTCAGTTATCTCCTTACCGGGGAAACATGTCATTCAGTTATCTCCTTACAGAGGAAACGTGTCCTTCAGTTATCTCCTTACCGGGGAAACACGTCCTTCAGTTATCTCTTTTCCGCGGAAACACGTCCTTCAGTTATTTCCTTTCCGCGGAAACACGTCCTTCAGTTATCTCCTTACCGGGGAAACACGTCCTTCAGTTATTTCCTTTCCGCGGAAACACGTCCTTCAGTTATCTCCTTACCTGGGAAACGTGTCCTTCAGTTATCTCCTTACCGGTGAAACACGTCCTTCAGTTATTACCTATCTGGGATAACATGTCATTCAGATATCTCCTTACTGAATTAAGATGTACTCAAGGCTTGTGCCACAAACAGACAAATGACACGCTGCGCTGCTGTGTTTGCAGATCAGGGGACAACAGTTTCGAGTTCTAATGCGTGTCGACTTGAAGGGATGGGGCACAACGCGCTATGTATATATTTCTTCTTTTATACAGGCGTCTTGATATAAAAAGGGCACCAACTGACCACTGACCAACAATGCCCAAATGTCGTCCTGGACATCAACACGATCCACTCAATACCTGCACATATCACCTTGTTATTGTACCAGCATCACAGCCCCCGGGCAATGATGACAGACATCACGTTTATAACACCTCTGTCGGAGTCCTCATGGCGCATTGATCGTCGGAAACACCAGCCTTGAAACCACTAGGTCCACCTATTCACAATCTTCATTGATCATCTCGACAATAATGTCTTCAAATTGTCTCTAATAATGTCTTGTCAGTCATTCATTTCTGCAATCACCTTTGTGTAAATTGATTGTTATAAACATATTCGCAATAGAGTCAGTTGCTTTGCTTACTTTGATGTTTGACCTTGAATCGACCTTGATTTGAGAATCCCAATACATCTTTTATTTGAGACATCGTTGACACTATCTGGTGCAGGACCTAAATTACACATCACTGATGCTCTGTCTACATTAAAACATGCCCCAGGCGGCAGAACGAGCCTGTAGGCTCGGAATCACGCCGTGTTTTCGCGTCCATCTATCACATTCTCACAGCAGTTGAAATGGACTGGCTGACACCATTAACGGTATAAAAACTATCCCACGTCATACGTGTCAGTTTGTGATGTCTAGATGTAATCTTCGTGGGCGATGGGTGATGATGTCACGCCACCTGCAGACTTCCTTCTTCCGGACAAAAACGTACATAATGTACATAAACAATTGCGCCACTTATCAGGGGATATAACTCCGGATTACTGCTGGTATTTGGTGGGGCGAGGGGAGGCGGGGATGGGAGAGAGAGAGAGAGAGAGAGAGAGAGAGAGAGAGAGAGAGAGAGAGAGAGAGAGAGAGAGAGAGAGAGAGAGAGAGAGAGAGAGAGAGAGAGAGAGAGAGAGATGAAATATGGTTTAAATGGGTTGTCGGTCTTATTAAAGAACCACCGACAATTGTATTTTAACTGTATAATTGTCGCTTAATGTTTACGAACATCATATCTATTTCAGTCATTAGACTTTACTCGCATATTAAAGAGGCACGGGAAGTGTGTAGTACTCCATCTTCGTACTCCAACGGTAAGCGGGAACCCTCAAAGAAAATTAGGCAAGACTAGCAAGGTGTACACTGCACGTCACTGTTTGCTCAGGGAGTTTATATAAAATTCTATAGACACCAAATAGTTTCACAGGATCGCCTTTCTCTCATACACTGTTCAATGCGACAAAAACCCATCTCAATCGGCCACACACAGCCTCCCCAAGCCCAAATGGTCTACAAACTACAACATTACCCACACAGGAAACGCTTATCAATGCTCAATGCCCTTTCAATTTTAACTGCCTCAGTCCGTGCAGTCGGCGTTAATCTGCCGGTGAAACAATACCCGCACGTCTTGGCGCCACACAATGTTCCTGTACGAATGCATAAATACCACATCAAAACCCGGGGCCCATACGACCTACTTCCAGTCATGGATTCGGGCCGTTAGTTTACTATCAGTCTCATGTTCAATCCGAGCCGTGAACAGTTCGTCAGATTAATTGTATTCCCGTATATTTGTTTGTTTGTTGTTTAACGCCGCACTCAGCAATATTCCAGCTGTGTGACGGCAGTCTGTATATAATCGAATCTGGACCAGACAATGTGGTGATTGACATGAGCATCGATCCACCCAATTGGGATACGATAACATGCATCAACCAAGTCATCGAGACTCACCACCCGATCTCGTTAGTCGCCTCTTAGACAAGAATAGTCGTCTTATATGGCAAGCATGGGTTGCTGAAGACCTATTCTACCCCGGATCTTTACAGGTCAACAACTAAACATGTGCATGCTGTTGACAAACCTACGGCAGCCAGGTCAGTTCGGAATTCGACTCCGGAATGGCTTATGTTGGGATTACCTCCCTTACCTGCCGCGAGCAGTGTTTTCGAATCCCGGTTCAACCCGATTATGTTTCTAGGTTTGTCAGCACCATACCCATGCTTGTGGGTTTCACCGAAGTGGTAAACGTCTAAGACCTACATCACTTCGGGCTTTCCCCCCACATTAAGCTGACACGCCGCAATATAACTGGAATACTGTTAAAAGCGGCGTTAAACCCAAGTCAGAAGATGAAGAAGAATAACTTAACATCGGCAGAATTTCTGAACAACCCCACGAACCTCAACGACAAACATGACACAATATTTAAGGGTCCTTTCCAAAGCAAACAATCTGAGCGTGAAAAAACACTATCCTCTGTAGTATGTATCGGGTTGCCTGGTTTGATTTGTCACCATCTACTGTCACAGTTGGCCAAGCCCCTCTTTGTGTACTGGGTGACCGGTTTTGATTTGGCCACATCTACTGTCACAGTTGACTAAGCCTCTCTGTATGTATTGGGTGATCGGGTTTGATATGTCTACATCTACTGTCACAGCTGGCCAAGCCCCTGTATGTATTGGCTGATCGGGTTTGATATGTCCACATCTACTGTCACAGCTGGCCAAGCCCCTGTATGTATTGGCTGATCGGGTTTGATATGTCTACATCTACTGTCACAGCTGGCCAAGCCCCTGTATGTATTGGCTGATCGGGTTTGATATGTCCACATCTACTGTCACAGCTGGCCAAGCCCCTGTATGTATTGGCTGATCGGGTTTGATATGTCCACATCTACTGTCACAGCTGGCCAAGCCCCTGTATGTATTGGGTGATCGGGTTTGATATGTCCACATCTACTGTCACAGCTGGCCAAGTCCCGCGTGTATTGGGTGGCCGGGTTTGATTTTCCCCCATCTTCTGTCACAGTTGGCCAAGCCCATGTATGTATTTGATGGCCTGGTTTGATAGGTGGACATCTACTGCCACAGCTTGCCACGCACCTATATGTGTATTGAGATACCTTGTCTGATATGTCCACATCCTCTGTCGCACCTTGTAAAGGCCCTGAGTGTGTATTGAACTTACTTGTATGATAAGTCCTAATCTGATGTCACAGCTGATCACGCACCTGTGTATGTATCGAACTACCTTGTATGATATGTGGACATCTGATGTCACACCTTGTCACGCACCTGTGTATGTATCGAACTACCTTGTATGATATGTGGACATCTGATGTCACACCTTGTCACGCACCTGTGTATGTATTGAACTACCTTGTATGATATGTGGACATCTCCTGTCACAGCTTGTTACACCTGTGTATGTATTGAACTACCTTGTATGATATGTGGACATCTCCTGTCACAGCTTGTTACACCTGTGTATGTATTGAACTACCTTGTATGATATGTGGACATCTCCTGTCACACCTTGTTACACCTGTGTATGTATTGAACTACCTTGTATGATATGTGGACATCTCCTGTCACACCTTGTCAAGCCCCTATGTGTGTATTGAACTACCTTGTATGATATGTGGACATCTCCTGTCACACCTTGTCACGCCCCTATGTATGTATTGAACTACCTTGTATGATATGTGGACATCTCCTGTCACACCTTGTTACACCTGTGTATGTATTGAACTACCTTGTATGATATGTGGACATCTCCTGTCACACCTTGTTACACCTGTGTATGTATTGAACTACCTTGTATGATATGTGGACATCTCCTGTCACACCTTGTCACGCACCTGTGTATGTATTGAACTACCTTGTATGATATGTCCACATCTCCTGTCACACCTTGTCACGCCCATATGTGTGTATCGAACTACCTTGCTTGATATGTGGGCATCTCCTGTCACACCTTGTCACGCACCTGTGTGTGTATTGAACTACCTTATTTGATATGTGGACATCTGCTGTTTCAGTATCTCGAGTACCGGTTTGGGAAAACAGTCCGTACTGCTGGTTCCATGACATTCGTGGTACAGATGGTAAGTATCTCCGGGCGTTACCCGACTACTCGTAACACAAACATATCACCAGTCAAAATATATACTCAAACCGCCTGTTATACTACGGTTGGCTGCCAACGTTTGTTTCATATATTTTTAATGCTAATATCATATTGTTGTAAAGTTTCTTTTCGCATAGCAATGTATCTACATCTAGTTCCTTATAGCGCCCATTTACTGAAAACAGTGCTACAACGAGCGGTGACTTGACATATATATTATCAGACACTTCTGAAACATTCTGAAAGTGTGTGATGTTTCAGGTGCTGTACATGTCCATTGTGCTGTACGCCCCCTCCCTCGCGCTGAACGCCGGTAAGTAACTCCAGGACATTGTGCTGTACGCCCCCTCCCTCGCGCTGAACGCCGGTAAGTGTCTCCAGGACATTGTGCTCATGAAATAAGTGTCTCCAGGACATTGTGTTCGTGAAATATGTAACTCCAGGACATTGTGTTCGTGAAATAAGTAACTCCAGGACATTGTGTTCATGAAATAAGTAACTCCAGGACATTGTGTTCGTGAAATAAGTAACTCCAGGACATTGTGTTCATGAAATAAGTAACTCCAGGACATTGTGTTCATGAAATAAGTGTCTCCAGGACATTGTGCTCATGAAATATGTAACTCCAGGACATTGTGTTCATGAAATAAGTAACTCCAGGACATTGTGTTCATGAAATAAGTAACTCCAGGACATTGTGTTCATGAAATAAGTAACTCCAGGACATTGTGCTCATGAAATATGTAACTCCATGACATTGTGTTCGTGAAATAAGTAACTCCAGGACATTGTGTTCGTGAAATAAGTAACTCCAGGACATTGTGTTCATGAAATAAGTAACTCCAGGACATTGTGTTTATTACTATAAGTAACTCCAGGACATTGTGTTCATAAAATAAGTAACTCCAGGACATTGTGTTCATGAAATAAGTAACTCCAGGACATTGTGTTCGTGAAATAAGTAACTCCAGGACATTGTGTTCATGAAATAAGTAACTCCAGGACATTGTGTTTATTACTATAAGTAACTCCAGGACATTGGGTTCGTGAAATAAGTAACTCCAGGACATTGTGATTACTACTATAAGTAACTCCAGGACATTGGGTTCGTGAAATAAGTAACTCCAGGACATTGTGTTTATTACTATAAGTAACTCCAGGACATTGTGTTCGTGAAATAAGTAAATCCAGGACATTGTGTTCGTCAAATGAATAACTGCAGGACATTGTGTTCATGAAATATGTAACTCCAGGAAATTGTGTTTATTACTATAAGTAACTCCAGGACAATTTGTTTGTGAAATAAGTAACTCCAGGACATTGTGTTCGTCAAATAAGTAACCCCAGGACATTGTGTTCGTCAAATAAGTAACCCCAGGACATTGTGTAAATAAAATAAGTAACTCCAAGGGATTGTGTTCATAAAATATTTCACTTCAGGACATCGTGTTCATGAAATATGTAACTCCAGGACATTGTGCTCATGAAATAAGTAACTCCAACATATTGTGTTCATGAAATAAGTAACTCCAGGACATTGTGTTCATGAAATAAGTAACTCCAGCACATTGTGCTCATAAGATAAATAACTCCAGGACATTGTGTTCACGAGTGTGTGAGTGAGTTAATGCTTTACGTCACATCGGCAATATTTCAGCCATATCATGACGAGTTGTGTTCATGAAATATGTAACTCCAGGACATTGTGTTCATGAAGTAAGTAACTCCAGGACATTGTGTTCATGAAATAAGTAACTCTAGGACATTGTCTTCATGAAATAAGTAACTCCAGGACATTGTGTTCATTAAACATGTAATTCCAGGACATTTTGTCTATTACTATAAGTAACTCCAGGAAGTTGTGTTCATGAAGTAAGTCACTCTAGGACATTGTGTTCATGAAATAAGTAACTCCAGGACATTGTGCTCATGAAATAAGTAACCCCAAGAGATTGTGTTCATAAAAAATTTAATTCCAGGACATTGTGCCAATGAAATAAGTAACCCCAGGACGTTGTGTTCATGAAGTAAGTAACTCTAGGACATTGTGCCAATGAAATAAGTAACTCCAGGAAGTTGTGTTCATGAAGTAAGTAACTCTAGGACATTGTGCCAATGAAATAAGTAACCCCAGGACGTTGAGTTCATGAAATAAGTAGCCCCTGTCGGATACTACACACCAACATGATCGACACCCGATTCTTTCATATCTACGACGTAAAGGCAAGACAGATTAACTATAGTAAGAATCGGGTGTTCTTTAACTTCTTTTGAGTAGTATATATCAAGAACTGAAATTCTTTCCAGTGTGGAAATTCGACGCGGTACTACAAGACGTGACAGTGATGTGTACAATCCACTACATTCCTGCTCTGTTTCAGTGACCGGTTTTACCCTCTGGGGCTCCGTCATATCCGTCGGAGTTGTCTGCACACTCTACACAACACTCGTGAGTTATCCCCCTTTATGACCTCCTGAAAACGAGACCTAGGTATAACTTAGAGAATTTATTGATGACAACTTCTTTATTACGAGGAACACAACCTTTTTTGAATTCACGTGATGAAGGAATAAGTCTGTACTCCGAAGTTTTGTGTTTCTCATAATAAAGAAGTTGACATCCATAAATTCTCTTCTTTATGCGTGTCACATCTTTATGCCTTTCAAAGACTTGAGAGCTTAGACATATCTGATGGCACAAAATACGGTGATAGGTAGAATTGTGATTAAGGAGTTCGATTACCCAGATGTTACATTGCTTGAAACCCATTCTTGATGTGATAATAATGGCGTAATTTATTTTCAATCACTCACACACTCCTTCACTCACCGCCGAGATATTCCTCCGTCTGTTGCAGGGCGGGATGAAGGCGGTGTTGTGGACAGACACCTTCCAGGTGGGGATGATGTTCGCAGGGCTGTTAGCGGTCCTCATCAAGGGGTCCATGGTTCTCGGGGGGTTCTCCAATGCCTGGGAGATCGCCGCCCGCAACGAGAGAGTCATCTTCGATGAGTACGTCACACACCTGCACACTTGTATTTAACTTGCCAAACACACATCTAGACACAGGGACTAGAGTACGTCACAGATCTGCCTTACACACATCTTGGCACAGGGACTGGAGTACGTCACAGATCTGCCTTACACACATCTAGACACAGGGACTAGAGTACATCACGCACCTGTCAAACACACATCTAGACACAGGGACTAGAGTACGTCACAGATCCCCTTCTTACACATTTTGGCACAGGGACCAGAGTACATCATGCACCTGTCATACACACATCTTGGCACAGGGACCAGAGTACGTCACGCATCTTCGATACATACATCTAGACACAGGGATTAGAGTGCATCACACAACTGTCAAACACGCATCTAGACACAGGAACTAGAGTACGTCACGCAACTGCCAAACACACATCAAGACACAAGGACTAGAGTACGTCGCGCATCTTCCATAGATACATCTAGACACATGGACTGGAGTACGTCACACATCTGCGAAACACACATCTAGACACAGGGACTATAGTGTATCACACAACTGTCAAACACGCATCTAGACACAGGGACCAGAGTACATCACACAACTGTCAAACACGCATCTAGACACAGGGACTAGAGTACGTCACAGATCCCCCTCTTACACATCTTGGCACAGGGACCAGAGTACATCACACAACTGTCAAACACGCATCTAGACACAGGGACTAGAGTACGTCACACATCTGCCATACACGCATCTAGAAACAAGGGCTAGAGTACTTGATGTTTATGCCAAACATACACCTAGACACAGGGATTAGAGTACGTCACGCAACTGTCAAACATACACCTCTTAAACCTGCCGTACACATCAGGGAACTGTCAGTAAAACTACGATGTCATCAAGTTTTGTCCTCGTGACTTACGTTTCCAGTCTGTATTTATCCGAGAGACTTAAGAACTCACTTCAGGGGACACACCATCAAAATATCTTTCCGGTGATAGTTTGGGTTCCAGAGATTATCACCCGGATGAACATGTTTCCGGATTAAGGAATCATGGGTACGGAGTGATCTCCCTTTGTTAATATGTAGACGTTCCAACCGACTACTTCAGGGCTTGCAAGATTCCACTGTGTTGAGTTATCGGGCAGTTTCATAGGACGGGAATTTGTACCTGTCCTAAAGTGTTGATATACCTTCAATGTTTATGTTGTTCTTGGGGCGGTCGGGTAGCCTTAAAGCGTTCGCTCGTCACGCCGAAGACTCGGGTTCGATTTCCGACATGGGTACAATGTGTGATGCCCATTTCTGGTGTCTGGAATATTGCCAAAAGCGGCGTAAAACCATTCTCACTCACTCACTCATGTTGTTCTTTTCAGCTTCAGTCCTGATCCATCCGTTCGTCACAGCGCGTGGGCTCTCGTGATTGGTGGATACTTCACATGGGTGGCCATCTACGGAACCAATCAGGCACAAGTTCAGCGTGCGTGCACGTGCCCCACTTTGAAGAAAGCTCAGCTGTCAGTACCACCTTTTTCTTAATTTTTTAGTTCGATATTGCAAACCGTTGAAATTAGTATTTTGTAGCCTAATTGTCAAATAAACCTCCTTAGTATATATGTGGACATCCGTCCTCATCTATAGTCAAACGCAACTCGTGTAACACGATTCATGATTAGAACTACTGCCATAAGAAATCCAATTTATCGACACCTTCTACCATCGTTCTACCTCCGGTAGCCGCATGTCTGAGCTGCTACAAGTAAACAATTTTGATTTTGACTTGTCCCTACACAGAGCAACGGGCTGTTCCATGGTGTTTTCCTGACATGTTCTTGATCCAAAACTATAGCGCATTTTACATCTCCAACAATGTGCATGCGTTGCGATCTAACAGCTAATACAACATGATTCACTTCCCAAGACACTTACCTTCAAATACGTGTACTTATGTTTTACATTGTGCAATAATATATTGACTGGACCGCACCTGTAATGATGGCGGTCAAAACTCTTTCGATGATTCCAAGCTGGTATAACACATTGAAAGTTACATGCTTTAAAATAGAAGTACACATATTTGAAGGCAAGTGTGTTAGAATGTCAGTCGTGTTGCAGTTTTCGTGGGATTACGATGCCCGTACATTTTGGCAGGGTTGTTATAGCAGGGTGGCCGAATTGGGAATCCATAATAAAAACCCAACGGAGAAGCCCTTAGCTCTGTTTAGCATGTCAAAACCAAAATCGTTTATAGGGAGCAGCATAGAAACACGGCCACCGCAGCTACCTATCCGCCCTGCTACTACCTCTTAACCTTTCGGCAACCACTTTAACTGTTTCTGCAATAAACTTAAAAGGCTTTGCGTGTCATGGTATCACAATGAGAATGGTCTTCTGCCATGTCTTCCTTCTTCCACAGCGCCATGTGGATCAACTTTCCCGGCCTCTGCTTCATCCTCTACATCTGCTGCCTCATCGGCATCGTCATATACGCCTTCTACAGCACGTGCGACCCCATCTCCTTCAAACTGGTCAGCGCATCGGACCAGGTAACCTTTCATATATTACCTGGACATCGTTATTCCAAATGATGGTTATGTGCGTTGCGGGCAAGTAAAGTGAAAAAAATGATTGCGATTTTTCTGCGAATATCAATTGTCCCAGATATATTAAGTTAAATCCCGAGAGAAAAAATATCGTAATATTCGTGAAAAGTATTCAATCGCTCTGTAATCAGATTCTAAAAGAAAACTAAGGGTGGGGGGTGGTCGCCTTGGGCTAAAGTATCGGCGCAAACGTTGCAGGGATGTTTTCATTGGCTTGTATGCTGGCGGGCTTGTGTTGCTTGGCAGCTAATCGGATACGTCAGGAAGCGGTCATTCTAAAAGTGTTGTTATTTCTGTTAATCCTAAAAAAATACACTGCTGAGTCTGTGAAACAACCTTTGGTCTTGACATTGTGAATAACTAAAATATAAATTAATGTCTGTAACTAGCTTTTTAAGACTGACATCCTTTTGGGTTCCATAAACGTTAACTACCTACTTGTCCAGCTTATGGTCATGGAATAATCCCTATCGTGTTTGTTTAAGCAACATACATTCGTACATTCAGCATTCGTTTAAATATAAAATAGACAATTGATGAAAAGAATGAGCCCTGTATAAAATCTTCTTATTTGTCCAATTTCACATTTAGCATTTTCATTTACATAATTCAGAGTCTAGATGTGAAACAACATTGTTATAATCGTTCACTTGTTCCTGGTTGGCAAAGAAGTCAGTCTCTTCTCCCTCTCAAGGGCAAAGTCTAGGTTTCCATACTTCTTGGTGGCATCAAAGTACATGACTTGTGACCACATTATTATATAGCACAACCTGCAGTATCTCAGTGACATATACTTGTGCTTCGTGACAAACTCATCTTTGGTGTTAATGGTGGTTGGGGTTAATGGTGGTTGGGCATCATGTTTGGGAACATTCCCAATGAGTGGAAGTTTGACGTTTGGTCTTAATCGTAAATCTGTTTCCGGCAAAAATCAAGTGCCGATCCCTCTTACCATTGGGAATACACTGTAAATCAACCCGCACATTTGCCACAGTGGAATACTGTTGTCTGTATTTTTTATAATCGTCCTAAATGATTAATATGTTAACTCACTCATCTCCACGCTTGGGCGAATCTGTACCCATGACAATAGGCGCTGGGCATGTAGGAAGACCCCCATATGAACCAGCAGGCAGACTGGGCGCTAGCCGGATCGTTGAAATTACGCAGCGCATCAAACACCGGTAACCTATTTTAACCTCCACTAAGCGGATTCCCCTCAATGGCGGAGTTTATAGTTTGAGGGACGTCTGTTTTATAGTATTCCCCTTAAGTTTTTTGATTCCGCATAAGTGCTACGTCGACTTTACTTGCCCTTGAGGGACATTGAAGCGTTTTCACAATGTAAATGTATTTTTCGAAATAACTCCTTAAAGTCAAACCAAAAACCATTTTTATTGATAAGATACCTGGAAGACCAAATACGCAGCACCGAAAAGTGTTTTTGAAAAGTCAAACGTGAATAACAGAAAGTAAAGTGAGAATCGACCGCAGATTATTTCCACCGCGGAGAAGATATCACCGCGGCCTATTATATTCCGACCACAGTATAAATATTCACATCACGGGGAAAATCGTTTTTGATATTTTTTCTTTACAAAATTAGTTTTAGTTCTACTTTTCGATATTCTCACTGATTTTTTCCAAGTCTCAATGTATTCCTTTCCGTCTTTTTTTCAGGGTTCCCTGATAATTCTATTTTCCCGTTTCTGTTTCTGAAACATGAGAAACAGTTCTTGAAAAACTCTAAACATTTCGAAATGTACCATCGCAGTATTCAACATAATTGTTACTGTTGTAAACGTCATATCGGATATCATGGTATGAGTTCAAAATCCCGTAGCACATTGGTGTCACTATTTACTCTATAAACAGTGGACAGTGTAATACGCTGCAGTCAGCACTTCTTCCAATTGCGTAGGCGGTGGATTGTCTGGTCCAGAGTCGATTATTTACAGACTGCGGTCATATGGCTGGAATATTGCTGAGTGCCGTTAAGCAACAAACAAACAAACAAATCCAATGTCATCTCTTCTCCAGCTCCTCCCCCTGTTTGTGATGGACGTGCTGGGTGACATCACGGGACTTCCGGGTCTGTTCGTGGCCTGCATCTTCAGTGGCGCCCTCAGGTAGGCTTAGGCATCTCACCAGTCGGATGAACTTGGCATGTTCCGTTACCTACTCATTAATTTGGGCAGCAACGGAAAGATATATATCTTGCAGTAAAGAGGTTATCGGACACCCACCCTCCCCCTGCATATATGTCGTACAACAGAGCCGCCGATTCAGATAAAACGTTATTTTCTAGGAAACTTTTGTCATGTGGTAGTCACGTATTCCTCCAAACGCTGGTTGAATCTGGAAAGACCTATGATGGGCGTGTGTGTGAGTGTGTGTGTGTGTGTGTGTGTGTGTGTGGAGGGGGGGGGGGGGGTATTTACGGGATAACTTATATGAATAGATGTATGTGACCCATGCAACAGTGTCTTAGAACAAACTTTGACATTGTCATTGAATCTTTTAAATACAAGTAAAACAGAAATGGCAAGAGTAAACGTTTACATGAAAAGCAATACCAATTGATGCAAATTTCGATTCAGCCATAAAACCAAGGAAAGTATTCTTGCTTCACAGTCGCAAAAGAAGCCGCAATTCACTGTGCAGAGTTGTATATCTCGGACTCGCCAGAAATCTTTGATCGTTGGTTCGAATCCCGGTTCAACCCAATTATGTGTCTAGGTTTGTCAGCACCATACCCGTGCTCGTTGGTTTCCTCAAAGTGGTAAACGTCTGAGACCTCGCTTCGTGCTTTCCTCCCACCAGTAAACGCCGTGATATAATTGGAATACTGTTCAAAGCGCACTCACTCACTCCCTCTACACGTGTAAGAAGCTATACAAGCGGTATTCCCTCACTATATCTGTTGTGTTGCCAGCACCGTGTCCTCGGGGCTCAACTCCCTGGCGGCAGTCCTCCTGGAGGACGTGGTCAAATCCTACATCGCCAAAGACCTGACTGAAGAGCGGGCCACCCTCATCTCCAAGATCATAGGTCAGTGAGGGCCTTGGGGGTCAGGTAGAGACAAACGCCTGGTGGGTCGGATGTGTGGGGCTGTCTTTATTTTCATCGGTCGAGAAGCGTTATTTCTTCACTTACACTGGTCTAAATACGTGGTATCTATACTACAGTGTCACCACGTATTATTTCAAGGTTATAATATGGCAGTCTTCATATCATACCCATATAAACAGAAGGCCGCAGAAGGCCAGAAGGTTGATTTTTGGTTCGAGGGTTGATATGGGGGTCGAGGGTTGATATGGGGTATGACATAAAGACTGCCACATAATAACCTTTTTATCATGTACCATAACACCTGTTTGTAAAATGCATCTATTTGGAAGTCAATGCAAAACATTTTCACCTTCCAAAGTCATTGTCACGGGAAAGCTGGCTTAGCAGGCCTGCAGGCGACGCACTGAGGGACGTAACTCTATTTTCTTACCACCCAGGCTGATATCGATCGCCCAGCCAAAATGCATTACAAGCCATATCGGCCCGGCAGGGGATATAACACAGGTCTGGTTATTACACCCCCTGTGATATGACCGTCTCCATGTTGGTTCTATCGCACATGCAAAATGCTTCATATCATTAACAGCTATATGATAACGGTTTCACCACTTTATAGCTATGGTAACTACATTCTCGCTGACCGCCACCCTGGTCTAGTTGTATAGAGTCCGCCTGGAGAGCGGGGGTTCGATCCCTGGCCGCGGCCAAGAGACGTTAAAAATGGTACTTTATGTTACCCTGCCTGGCACTCGGAATGAATGGGCTAAAAGAATTTTGGTCGGCTTGACATCAGCATACTGTGTCTGAGTCTGATATTCATATTAAACTGCGGTATGGTATCTCAGTGGCTAGTGGCTTGTCCGGACCAGTACAAGCAGTACACACACACGTGTATGCACTTCGCTATATAAGTGCAATATTCTTGAACGCGACGTTAAACCCAATTTCACCTTACATACAGCCTCACATTTTATCTGTTTACTATGTTTTCAAGGAAAGTAAAGTCTCTCTCCTAATATGTTTACTACGGTTCCGCCATGTTATAACTATGTTTACTGCGGTCTCAATACGTGATATCTGTTTCAGCACTGGTTTTGGGCGTCGTGTGTTTGGGCTTGACGTACGTTGCCTCTGTCCTGGGTAGCGTTCTACAGGTCAGTACGTCAGTACGTCATGGCTACCCCAGTTGTGTAACCCAGCACAAGCTTACTAAAGGCTATCGAGTGTGCCCACCCAGTACAAACACTTGTCATTTGTTGATTCTAAAGATGAGGCATAGTTTATGAGGGGCTGTAAAAAATAAATATAAACAAGTTTTGTCGTTGTAAACATAATCTCAAATGCCAACATGTTGTCCGAATGTCACAACTGTCATCACAACGGCTCTTGGACAATATGACGTCACATTCCGGTAGTGTACGGAAGAGAAAAATAAAATGGTTCTGGGTGATGGATGCGTGGAAATTGGGCGACGTCATACATTGTATAACGTATAATCTTCGTGAGAATGTGTCAATAACATCTATTGGGCATTATACCCCAACTTCTGGTCTTGTTGCCATGGTTTCTTATGTGTAACCTGTAGGTGTACTGACCGATATACAGGTCAGTGTAAGTTCACACTACTGCTTTTCATCTCTCGCGATATGTGAACATTGTTGCTTATTTATATTGTTCCTATCCTTGACTTAAATTAAAATCAAGGTCAGCTGTTTTTCTAAATTAAACAAGGTCACTGAAATCATCGATCTGTAATTGCGACAAAACAATTGGAGACGCTTTGGGGAATTATTTAAGGCTTTTGGGCTAATTTGTCTGAAGAAGATTTATGTCTATTTCATAAGCTTTATTCAGCATGGATACGTTAACCTCACATTAAATGGAAGAGGTATATAGGCGTCTCTTGTCCGAACTGAGGTATAACGAGCGAACAAAAATGGTGATGTTGTGGCCGATACACCTTGATCAGAATTGGCCGGCCTGTCACACGAGGAATGGCATCTTAGTGAGTGATTCAGCTATATTCTATTCCCAGGCGGCGCTGTCTCTTTTCGGCATGATTGGCGGACCACTCCTCGGGCTGTTCACGCTGGGGATGATGTTCCCCTGGGCTAACAAGTGGGTAAGTCAGAGCTCTGTACGTGATGTTCCCCTGGGCTAACACTTGAGCAAATCAGAGCTCTGTACGTGATGTTCCCCTGGGCTTACACTTGAGCAAGTCAGAGCTCTGTACGTGATGTTCCTCTGGGCTAACAAGTGGGTAAGTGAGAGCTCTGTACGTGATGTTCCCCTGGGCTCACACTCGAGCAAGTCAGAGCTCTGTACGTGATGTTCCCCTGGGCTTACACTTGAGCAAGTCAGAGCTCTGTACGTGATGTTCCTCTGGGCTAACAAGTGGGTAAGTCAGAGCTCTGTACGTGATGTTCCCCTGGGCTAACACTTGAGCAAGCCAGAGGTCTGTACGTGATGTTCCCCTGGCTAACACTTGAGCAAGCCAGAGGTCGTTACGAGATGTTCCCCTGGGCTAACACTTAAGCAAGTCAGAGCTCTGTACGTGATGTTCCCCTGGTTAACATTTGAGCAAGCCAGAGCTCTTTACGAGATTTTCCCCTGGGCTAACACTTGAGCAACTCAGAGCTCTGTACGGGATGTTCCCCTGTCTAACACATGGGTAAGTCAGAGCTCTGTGCGTGATGTTCCCCTGGCTCACACTCGAGCAAGTCAGAGCTCTGTACGAGATGTTCCCCTGGGCTAACACTTGAACAAGTCATAGCTCTGTACGTGATGTTCCCCTGTCTAACACATGGGTAAGTCAGAGCTCTGTACGTGATGTTCCCCTGGCTCACACTCGAGCAAGTCAGAGCTCTGTACGTGATGTTCCCCTGGGCTAACACTTGAGCAAGTCATAGCTCTGTACGTGATGTTCCCCTGTCTAACACATGGGTAAGTCAGAGCTCTGTACGTGATGTTCCCCTGGGCTAACACTTGAGCAAGTCATAGCTCTGTACGTGATGTTCCCCTGGGCTAACACTTGAGCAAGTCAGAGCTCTTTACGTTATCTTCCTCGAGGCAAACACACGGGTTATTCTACACACATTGCGTTATCTTCCCCGGGGCCAACACGCGGGTAATTCTACACACATTACGTTATCTTCCCCGGGGCCAACACGCGGGTAATTCTACACATATTACGTTATCATTCTCGGGGCTAACATGCGGGTAATTCTACACACAATACGTTATCATTCTCGGGGCCAACATGCGGATAATTCTACACACATTACGTTATCATTCTCGGGGCCAACATGCGAGTAATTCTACACACATTACGTTATCATTCTCGGGGCCAACATGCGGGTAATTCTACACTCATTACGTTATCTTTTCGGGGCCAACACGGAGTAATTCTACACACATTACGTTATCTTCACCGGGGCCAATACACGGGTAATTCCACACACATTACGTTATCATTCTCGGGGCCAAAACGCGGGTAATTCCACACACATTACGTTATCTTCCCCGGGGCCAATACACGGGTAATTCCACACACATTATGTTATCATTCTCGGGGCCAACATGCGGGTAATTCTAAGTACATTACATTATCTTCCTCGGGGCCAACACGTTTATGTTTCTGGTGAGTTTACTTTTTCCCCCATCACATGACAGGGAGCCGGCGTCGGTCTGGGCACAAGCCTCGTCATGTTGTTCTGGATCGGTATAGGAGCTCAGGTGCACAAGCCCCCTCAACCCAAGCCACCTATCAACACCACGGGCTGCAACTGGAACCTCACTACCACAATGGCACCTGTCACCGTGTCTGGTGTCATGTCCTCCATATCCACCGTCGCCACGACCACAGCCAACAACGCCACAACCATAGCAGCTACCGTAGAAAGGTACGGCATCTTTATCAGGTGGTTAAAGGGAGTTGTCTTTGAAGCCTTGGGTCGTCGGCCCAAACAAAAGTAGTCACTTCAGTTTCGTTTTTAAGTGAACAACTAGGAGTAAATACATCCTCTAGTTCCAATATGCACTTTTATGACATGTGACAGGAATGTCAGAAAATGTAAGTTTACATTTGATCTTTTAAAAAGGATATTTCATTAGTATTTTTTATATTCAATTTCTTTCATTTCCTAATAGCAATTATCAGGCTTTGTTGTAATAGGAAGGTTTACAGCCTTCCTGATTTGTAGGGTCGGCGTATCCGCAAAGCAGTAACGAGTCGCCGACCCTTTTCAGCTGGTGTATTGCCAGTCTGCGAGTACACCTCCAGTAAAAATACATTTTTACAATAATTGTATATGGTATTCTATATGTTGAGATCTCAAGTCGATTGCTGCAATTCCTTCTAACCGTATTGACAGTCGCATTTGGGTACTGTTATCGTATCTAGTCTCCACTAATCTATCTTTAATTTTAAATCGTATGCTATATGTCGAGATCTCAAGCCGAGTGCTGCAATTCCTTCTAACCGTACTGAGTGTCGTACTGTTATCTTTTGTAGTCTCCACTAATCTGTCTTTGTGGCGATGACCTTAACCGCCGGTAACGTTGTCGTATTACGTCACAGGTCGCCTGACTACTACCTCTATACCCTGTCCTATCTGTGGTACAGCGCCACCGCCGTCCTCATCGTCGTCGTCGTCGGTCTCGTCGTCAGCTTCATCACGGGTACGTCTCGACTACACGCAAAGTACAGTTTGTCACACGCACATCACCACCCTGTAGCTGTCGACACGAGTAATACTTTAATACTCATTTACATCATTCATTGTGAAGACATATCTTCACATGTCATTATTGCCAATATCACCCAATCGGGCGGTTGTGTAGACTTGTGATTTAAGCGGTCGATCGTCACTCAGAAGTCCAAGGTTCGAAGGCACAATGTGAGAAACCGATGTCCTGATATGGAATATTGCAAAATCGGTTAAATATATGCACCATTGAGGGTAACCATTATTGGACAATGACGATGACATATTTGACTGTTGCATGTTCCAGGCCACACGAGGGCGTCCGACGTCGACCCCCGCCTCATCTGCCCGATCTTCGACATCCTCTTCCCCTTCAACTTCCTCCCAGAGTCCATCAGAAAGCCGCTGCGTTTCGGCATCAACCACGAAGGGGTGAGTACGTGACTTCAGCACTGAGGTTTCGGCATCAACCACGGACGGGTGAGTACGTGACTTCAGCACTGAGGTTTTGGCATCAGCCACGAAGGGGTGAGTAAGTGACTTCAGCACTGAGGTTTTGGCATCAACCAAGAAGGGGTGACTAAGTGACTTCAGCACTGAGGTTTCAGCATCAACCACGGACGGGTGAGTAAGTGACTTCAGCACTGAGGTTTCGGCATCAACCACGGACGGGTGAGTAAGTGACTTCAGCACTGAGGTTTTGGCATCAACCACGGAGGGTGAGTTAGTGACTTCAGCACTGAAGTTTCGGCATCAACCACAGAGGGATGAATTCATGACTTCCGCACTGAGGTTTCAGCATCAACCATGGAGGGATGAGTATATGACTTCAGCACTGAGGTTTCAGCATCAACCACGGAGGGTGAGTACATGACTTCAGCACTGAGGTTTCAGCATCAACCACAGAGGGATGAGTACATGACTTCAGCACCGAGGTTTCGACATCAACCATGGAGGTGGAGTACATGACCTCTGCTCTGGGGTTTCGGCATCAACTACGGAGCTGTGAGTGTGTGACTTCAGCACTGAGGTTTCGGCATCAACCATAAAGGGGTGAGTGCGTGACGTCAGCACTAAGTTCATGGCATCAAACACAGAGGGGTGAGTACGTGACTTCAGTACTGAGGTTTCAGCATCAACCATGAACGGGTGAGTATGTAACTTCAGCACTGAGGTTTCAGCATCAAGCACGAAGGGGTGAATATATAACTTCAGGACTGAGGTCCGAATAGACGTCTCACACCCAACAACGAGTCATGTTTTCATGAGTTTAGCTGTTACATAACTGCAGTGCTGTTCAAAGTGACATTAAACCAAACTCACTCACTCACTCACTCACTTACAGAAGTATGACCGGCCCAGCTTGTCCTGCAACAAGACCCCTGCGGAGTTGAAGGCCGGCGAGCAGTACCGACACAGCGGCGGACCGGTGCCCATCGGCATACACGCGGCAGAGAAAGGGGAGGGGCTGGACAAGAACGGACATGCCATGAACGGGCTGGACAGGGGGTCCGACAATCCAGGATTCGACCCACCGCCGTACAGCGAAACGTCTGAACTACCCAGTACGCGGCTATGATAACGACTCTATTGGCGCATAGTATACATCAGTACCGTCACACATATATTCGACATCTCTAACAAATCCCCGTGACTGCGGCATGTGCGACTACCCATAGTATTGTTACGGCGCTACGTGTACACTCGGGACGAGGGCCTGTGATGTTCAAGGTGTGATGGCCGGACGTATACCAGCATGGATTCAGATGATGGCGGTGTTGCTTGGTGTTAGATTAACAAACGGAGCAAATGCATCTACATGGAAAGGGGGCAGGTGGTGCGTTTAAAGGACGAAAATGTCGGGAAAATTTTACGTTTGTAACAATGACTCTTAATTTGAAAGAAAATAAGTCACGAACTGATTTAGTTATGTATCTTTGTATACGTCATCAGTCAAACAAAAGGGAGGCAGCGCGTATCCCCTGCAGCACCCCCCCCCCCCTCCCCCCACCCCTCCCCACCCCCATCACCACCACCACCCCCGATCCCAGCCCTATGTGTTTGTTCATCCTTAAAACAGAAACTCTTCCTAGTGTTTGGGACTCTTCCAACACATGATCTGGAATGAGTGTTTTCAACTCATACTGCAATGCTCCTGTATATACAGATATAAGTCGCTTGTGTAATTGTACATCTAAAGAAAGTTTAAATACATAGATGATGTTTTGAGGTAAAGAGACATTAGACTGCCTACAACTGAACTTTGGTTAGATGTGGGACACGCCCACTTCAATGTCCATGCTGTCATGTCACCAGTCCCACTGCGTTGCAGATTTGTCGGATTTTACATTCTTATTTTTAGATATGTTCACTCTGTATTGTTTTATATTTGGAATAAAGTGTATTTCATTAGTTTCAATTTATTCTGAACATAGCAGTTACCAGCTTAATGAGTACATGCTATAACAATGTCAATTTCTATGAAAATAATAATATGAACTGAACATTTCTTTCGCTGACAAAAATGCAAATTGTGATGTCATCATTAGATCGTGGGGCAATCGAAATGACGCCCTTTAACAGACAACCAATAAAAAGGACCTTCACGCAAGCCAAGGTGAGGTGAAATGGGGTTTAACGTCGAGTCCAATATCATTGCACTTATATAGCGACGTGTATGTACGTGTGTGTGTTTGTGTGGCTGCTTGTACTAGTCCGGACTGATGCCGATTTATAGTCCTAGCTCACTGAGATACCATGCCGCAGTTTAACATGAATACCCCGCTCAGACACAGTATACTGACTCCGAGCCGACCAGTCCTTGTTTTAGACCCTTAATGCCGAGCGCCAGACAGGGTAACAACAAGTACCATCTTTCAGCGTCTTTTGGCATGACGCGGCCGGGGATCGAACCCCGGACCTTCCGCTCTCCGGGCGGACGCTCTACCACGAAGGCGGTCACACAAGCCAAGGACAAACATAATTTATCATCCAAAACTGTCTCCCACAGGAGATATCGCTTGGGTGAGATATAGAGAATACTACACTCATTCTCGTTAGATACCATTTTTACTTAACGAGTGGACTTTCTATGGTATCTGACCGAGCGAAAGCGAGGTCAGATACCATAGAAAGTTCACGAGTTTCGTAAAAATGGTATCTAACGAAAATGAGTGTGGTATTTTATTTATTACCCACGTTAAATATATATTTAAGTGTAAATTCATAACAACTAGCGTTCGTTGACAGACCAAACTGAAACCGGTTGCAAAATCTGGTTGCGCATGAATATTGATATATGACCAAATATGGGCATTGTTGACATGTTTATGCATACAGATTAACAACATGCGCCTGCTGATCTGTTTGCAAACAAACCAGCACCGACGCTCAAGATCCTTTTGGAAGAAAGTCTTCAACTTATGGTAATTCAAGCGCCATCGTATTAAGTGTCCATGGACGCAGGACACCGATAAGAAAATTTGAAATGTCACATTAGCGCCGCGCTTTGAATATCGGACCAACAGTCACACGCATCACACTGACGGGGTCCCGTCTGTGCAATCAAAATGGTTCGGTTTCCTTGATCTATCAGCTGAATTTATATCATGTCCGTACCATTTTGGAAGAGGGAAATCAGAGTGTTCACCATAGACATTCATGTTAACTGTACCACCCTTTACTGAAGACGTGAAAATCAACAAACTCAAATCTGCTTGCATGTCAGTGACGGCTTCGAACGATCGAAGGGCAAGGTCGCCACCGGAATAGGAAAAGACAACCGCGATCCACTCACAGCGTTTTACGCTAGAGAATGTTACTGTTCACATTTGTGATGTTTGGGGCCACAAAATCAGAAGTCAGGCACACTTCCACGGAGTTTTCGAATGATTTGTATCGGAACTGTGAACTTTAGGTGATCTGGTCGTGCTGTCGTGTTCGTTCATTCATGAACAACACTTCCCGAAACAGCGCCACATACATACGCTTCAAAGGGGACACCGATGGCACAACCGGATCATCCCAAGTAAGTCTAGATATCTGTCCAGATAGTTTAAACAGACTTCATTTCACCACGCTTATCCTTTTACGTTAAATCAAATTGAAAGTTGCGAAAATGGTCGGGTGCGTCACGCTCAAGGGACGCGCTCGATCGGCAGTTGTACATTGTAAATCGATTTATAGATCTAGCTCGATTATACGTCTGTAGGAGCTCTATGCATAACTTATATAGAATGCAAACCGATTTTGATGCGTGTGACTATGTTGTTTGGTTTAATAAAGTGTTTGTAAATATCTCTCGTTCTCGTGAATTTCTTCAGTTCTGCCTTGTAATCGCAAAATGAATGACGTCTCGCGATTTTTTATGAATGAAAAAAGTAGTCCCGGTGTGACAGAGGTCACGGTTATCCAATCAAAACGAATAAAACAAGGTCAACCTTGTACGACACACGTGTGACGTACGGATTTAGTATCTTACCACCTGTATCTTCACCACGTGGGTAATAACAAGCGATATCTACACTGTAGATATCGCTGCAATGAAATGGCATCACAGTGCTTTGCAGACCATTGTCACGTCATTGGTTACCATGACGTCACAATCAAATGACATCACTAATGGCTCTGCTACTGAAGCTGTTAGCAGTACTTTTTACACTTAAGACACTGCTAATTACTGTCTACAAACTGAAAAAGCTGGAAGAATGATGTTGGATGATAAATAAAATCTCACCCTCGTGTCTATTGATATCAAATATATCAACACTCGTAGATAAAAGTGGAAAAAATCCACGGCAAGCCTCGGAGTTTTCCCACTTTTATCAACTCGTGTTGATATATTTGATATCGAAAGACACGAGGCTGAGATTCTCTCTATATATAATATTTGTCCACCGACATGATAGGACCCAATCATGATTGTTGGATAAATTGCATTTTTAAAGGTGTTTTGATGTTGAAAATATAAGAATATGTCCCCAATACTGCGACTAAATTGGTTCGACCTGGGCGCTCAGTGACTTGATTCACTGCTTGTCGTCGTTGTCCGACATCGTTGGACGTTGCTCTTGATATCAACCATTGGTCTGGCTGGTTGCACGTCGCTATATAAGTATCAATTGACCTCACCTCACTTAACACCCACAATCTGCATTGGCCATACAGCCGATGGTTACTCTTTACCACTATATACCCCGTGTGTTGCAACACAGATTCGACTAACGGTACACTGAAAGGCCTCAAGGTGTGTATGCGAACCCAGTGGGCGTACCAGGCACGAATTACACGTGAAACTAGGGCGGTACTTTTCTTCAATTAATTGTGGAGATTATTTTGAATGTTTCCTACAGGTGTATCTATCTATCTATTGTCCTGCACCATATTGTGGGCAGATATTACAATATACCATAGAGAAAGAATCCCGCCAACATCGCTGAAAAAAGTGTATCAATGTGGAAGGGGATTATATTAAAAATTAATGTCTTTGGGACACAATTAACAGTATGACACCAGACACTAGTTGATGTTGTGTAGATCGTAACGCCCTAGTGTCTGGGTCAACACAAACAGTGTCGACACCGCTCGTGTATGACAGACGTCATTCAACAACACATTGACATGTCTGGGTCACGTGTCTAGTCTCGTGTGCCAAGCAAAGACACGTCTCAGAGCAGTCATGGGCTGTTGAAGACATGTTCTAACCCGGATCTTCACGAGGACCAATATATTATGTGGATACAGTATTTTAAAAATGGTTAGTATGCTTGAAAGATGAGTAAGGGTGTGTGTGTGAACGCACAGAACGCTCAGAACGTTAAGGTTGGCAAAAAGACAAATTGTTGAAAATAACTGTCAATGGTAACAGTTGTAGCAAATTCTATAGCCTCGTGTGGCTGCGTTAAGGATTACTTGTGTTAAGGTGAGGTGAGGTGAAATGGGGTTTAACGTCGCGGCCAAGATTATTGCACTTATATAGCGACGTGCATATGCGTGCGTGTGTTTGTGTGGCTGCTTGTACTAGTCCGGACTGATGCCGATTTATAGTGCTAGCTCACTGAGATACCATGCCGCAGTTTAACATGAATACCCCACTCAGACACAGTATACTGACTCCGAGCCGACCAGTCCTTGTTTTAGCCCCTTAATGCCGAGGACCAGACAGGGTAACAACAAGTACCATCTTTTAGCGTCTTTTGGTATGACGCAATCGGGGATCGAACCCCGGACCTTCCGCTCTCCGGGCGGACGCTCTACCACTAGACCACGGAGGCGGTCACTTGTGTTAAGATTGAAACACCAATGTCAATATCAGATTGTTGTAAGATGTCAATACCATTATTTTTACCCTGGTGTTCTCACCATCTGGGGGGTTCTGGGTGAACATACGTAAAATACATACATGACATCACTAATGCGATTGAACATTTATTTTGCAAATATAATGCATATGCTGTTTTCTGAGCAATTGGTGGCAACATTAAGCTAATGAATGTCTAACTAATACTACAATCCCAACTGTTACACGACCAAAATTAGGTATTTTTACAATAAGAATGCTGAATGTTTGAAAATCAGGAAACACATGGTGAAGGTCTGTTGCCGAAGCCCATGTTTTAGGCAACGCAGCGACATCAAACGAAGTTACAAATATCATAAGATCTCCACTTTGTTTTCTGAATTTGCAAGTCCATCTATGCTCCATGAGATAAATGACACATTTCCTTTAGACTTGGGTCCCTGGCAACACCTCTATTTACGCGACTTGGAGGAGGTCCTCACAGTGTCTTTCGAACCTGATCGTAGAGGGGCGGTCGGGTAGTCTAGTGATTAAAGCATTCGCTCGTCACGCCGAAGACCCGGGTTTGATTCCCGACATTGGTACAATGTGTGAAGCCCATTTCTGGTGTCCCCCGCCGTGAATATTGCTGGAATATTGCTAACAGCGGCGTAAAACCATACTCACTCACTCACTGTTCGTAGAACCCGTCTGTTGTTTCCATCAGTATATCCCCTTGCTCGGATACTCTCGGATAGAGTAGCCTCTTATATCCTCCACAATCAGCTTGTTTCCCTTGTAGTTCTGTTCTCGTGAGCTGAGTAACTCGTCTCTTTGGTTCCTGGTCAGATCGTTGGCAATACCAATATTTCTTTCATTCAAATCCTTGCGAAGAGTTGATTTTTGTGTCATTGCTGGCAAATCGTACAATAACTGGACGCGATTTGCTCTCAACTCATACACCAAGTCCATGCGCAGATGCAATGGCAGTTGTCTGTATTGTAATCCTAGCAAACTGAGTTCGATATCGTATTCTTATTTTCATTCGATTTCCTAAAAGACATGCTTAAGTGCCTCTATTTGTTCACTAAAGATTGTCGGTCCTGGGTTTTGTTCAGTGTCTCAAGCACAAAGGAGTAGACGTTTCAGAATAGCACTGTTTACCAGGTTACAGAAAGTGAAAGGTCACCACATGTATACGATGACCTATGGTAAAACGGAGTAGGCATTTTCGAGAAGTCATATGCCACCTCTAAGTGGTCTTCATCTATACACAATACACCTCAGGTCAACACGAGTTGATAACACTGGAAAAACTGGAGTTTTTCCACTTTTATCAACCCGTGTTGATATAAACTGACGTCCAAAAGAAACTTTACCAGAGTTTGAAATCACTCAAAAACAACAAAACATACATGCATGAAGTAAAGTGTATTGAGAAGATCAATATATCAACATAATCAACACTGAAAAAGACAATCATACAGCGGCCGAGAATGACGTCAGAGCCCCCCAAAGTTGGGTGTGGTACAAAACTCGAGCTTTCAGAATCATGGACAATAGGCAGAGCACATAAACAATCGCTCACGTTCAATAACAAGTCATTAGTAGCGTGTGTGACCACCAAATGCCTCAATACACGCAAAACCTCTTCGACGCAGAGAAAAAGTCAGTCGTCTGATGAGGTCACCTGGGATTTGACGCCATTCTTCTTGGAGGGCCAAGATCAGTTCTTGCCGGTTGGTTGAAGAGTGTGGTCGTTGTCGCACACGACGATCCATCAAGTCCCAGAAGTGTTCTATGGGGGACATGTCGGGTGAGCGTGCAGGCCACGGCAGGACGTTGACGTTGTTGGCTGCGAGGAAGTTAGTGACAATTCTGGCTGTATGGGCTCTAGCGTTGTCATGCTGATAAATGACACCACGTGGCTGCTGTTGGAGAAATGTTAGGACAACTGGACGAAGAATGTTATCCATGTAACGCTGAGCTGTCAAGTTTCCGTAAACGATGACCAGCGGTGTCCTCTCCTGCCCACAGATCCCTCCCCACACCATGACACTCCCTCCACCATATGGTACGACCTCCTGCACGCAACACGCCGCCGTTCGTTCACCCCTTCGGCGGTAAACACGTTGTCTTCCATCAGCCCTAAACATACAGAATCGACTTTCCTCAGTGAAGACAACCCTCTGCCAGTCACGTCGTTGCCAACGTCGTACAGTCCGGTCCCATCTCAATCGCAGACGACGATGTTGCGCTGTCAATAGCTGTCCTCTGTATGGCCTAAAAGCCCTGATTCTCCTGGCCACTGTCTGTCGACTAACCCTGTGACCTTAGGCATTTGTCGCCGATGACGTCACTGTCAGGAAGCGATTTCGAAGGTGCAAGTTACGCAAGTACCCGTCATCATGGGGCGTGGTCACCCTGGGTCTGCCTTTTCTTGGCCTATCAGCGGTCCGCCCTGTCTGTCTGTAACGTTGCATCATGTTGGTAACGGCAACACGGGAGCAACCGAAGGTTCGTGCAATATGGGCGTGGGTGGCTCCCATCTGTACCATACCCAAGGCTCGTTCACGTTGTTCGACTGTGAGTCGTGGCATTTCTTTTGTGTGTTTTTTTATCACTGTGGATGTCTGACTTGCCGTTGCAATCGTTTTATACACTTGTGGGCACGTGCATTTGCAGTTGTCCGTGCTGCAAGTGTTTTTTACTTTTTCGCGTGTTATCTCGCAAACATGTAACAGACGATTAACATTTTCTGCATACACTATTGTTGTATTTAGGTTATGCGTTTAAGATAGACTTCATTGAAAAAAAATTATACTTTGTTTGAAATTTATATTTTCAGTTGGTAATGTTTCTTTTGGACGTCAGTTTATTTGATGTTAAAAGACACGCGGGTGAGATTTTATTTATCATCCAACATCATTTTTCCAACTTTTTCAGTTTGTAGACAGTAATAAGACTTAAGTGTAAAAAGTACTGCTAACAGCTTCATTAGCAGAGCCATTGGTGATCTCATTTGATTGTGACGTCATTGTAACCAATGACATGATGCAATTTCAATGTAGATATCGCTTGATCTCACCCAAGCGATATCTTCTATGGGGGCCAGTTTTGTATGATAAATTATTCAATACGACCACAGAACAGTTCCCCTTCTTGAGTTATGTGTGTACAAAGGGCGAGTAATGAGGGAGGGAGGACAGAACTGCAACAATTTCCTGTGGGGAAGTAGATTGCAGCTCTGCGTTAGATAAACATACTATCTTAATGAAAAAAATATCATAAAAAGGAACCCCGAAAGTCTCTTAACTGCTATCTAGACGTCCAACTATTTATAGACGTGCATGCCCTGTACAGGATTACAGCTAAAGGGAAGTAACTCATGTCTCCTTGCAAGGTTAAATTGGGAGACTGGCTTCGGCTGTGTGCGAGTGTCGTGTGCGGGATGTGTTGCTCGTTGGGGTTTATGTAGGGTCATGCGTAGTCACTATTCTGTCTTTCGGAATTGTATCATCAGAAAATAAGGATATTGTCAGTCAATAATATTTTGTTCAATGTATTTTGCCATATTATGCCACGTTGGATGCGCTCCAGGTGGCGCGTCAAAGTGGTGGTTGCGTTTTGGCGAGCTAGCCGCCATGTACAGCGATGTACAGCGATATTGAAGGCGAACACATTCGAAGAACCTTCCACAGACGCAAATTTCCTGAAAATTACCCGACACTGAAGTAATGAAGCGCAATCACATTGACATGACATGAGTGTAACAACGTATCTCATGCCCCAGTGAAATCAGTGCAGATGCTTACTCCTGTTTACCCTAGACTTACCCGACGCTTCGTTCCTCCAGACATTAGGTGCCAGAACTATCAACATTTTGGTCACATTTCCTCACAGTGCCAAAAAAAAGTGCCCGTGTGTACTAGATGTAACGGTGATAAGGTTGAAGATTGTGAGACAGGGGGACTTCTAAATGTCGGAACTGTGGGGTTGATCACAGAGCTGTTTACAACGTCTTTGAGAAGGGGGCTATGCATTTGGTTCTCTTGTAACTATCGGATCCATTAACCAATCACAGATCAAGGACCATCGGCTCAAGCACCAGTTATATGTAGTTCGGCCCTGACATTCATGGTTTTCTTGTTTGAGGTCAACACAACCACTAAAGAAGAGCAAACATTTGAATACAACACTAGTTTTATATTTCTTAACCTTTTTGCCCTGGCATGCTCAAAGTCGTGTTGCCCATAGTGAACAGCTTAAACACGTTCTCTCAAACATATAATTTCCTTTCAGGAAACTTTATTGTGACCACAAAGTAATTTCCAAATAAATGGTTAAGTCAGATGTTGGCAGAACAGATGACAAGTAATCCAATGTAAGCAATCCCTATAGAGGGGGCTGTGATGATTTTGTCAAATGTAATTTGTCTTTCAAGGAACTAACATTGCCAAGAACAGTCTTTGAAGCATACGCTGTAATGATGTTTTGATGACGATAACAAGAAACCAAGTGTAAATAGAAATTGTTGAGGCATCTGGCGACCTATATGTGATGATATCGCAAGTAGTCTGTTCGTCCATCGAATAAACCTTCAGCGTTTAATGTTAAAAGGCCAACATGGAAAGGAAAATGGCTTATAGGAAGGCACACTCTCCCGTGTGATTTGGCGACACCTTACATGTTACACCTTACTTCACTCTCAGCCAATGCTAGCTTATTATGTGCATACCAAATTTTTATTATCAGATTATCTGTATCATAAATTGCACGTATTTGAAATATTAATACATGTTTCTTATTCCTAATAAATGATATTTACGATATGGAAACAGACGAGGTTAATAATCTCTCAAGATATATTATCATTTTTACAATAATTGATGTTGGAGATGTTTTTTCACTCAATGAAGAAGCTTTAGAAACCGCGTATGTATACAATTTGTGAGTGAACCGCCCAATTTGTTACATATTGTGCCATATGACTTACAGGGATGGGGGAGATCCATCATGAAAAGAAACATTTCCATTTTTGCCAGTAACTTGCGGTCATACTTCCTCCTTCTGTTGGCAAAAAGGGGAATCCCTCCAGAAGAGACTATTCATCTGACCTGAAGCGTCCCGAAAACGCAATGTGGATCGCCAGATACTTCAGGGTCATGGCTCATGAAGTACATGTTTATGCAGACTATGGTGTCTTTGCTGATGCTGTAGTAGGGTGGACTCTGAGCTCTGTGTATACCAACCGACCTCTGCCCTGGGAGCCCGGCCTCTGTCCTGGGTACCCCGCCTCTGCCCTGGGTACCTGGTCTCTGTCCTGGGTACCCCGCCTCTGCCCTGGGTATCCGGCCTCAGACAAATGCCCACAACTTTTTCCATCTCCGTTTGCAGCCGTTTCTGAACTTCCGGGTAGGCTGCCATCACCTGAGCTACCCATTGAATGGTCAACGTCGCAGTGTCAAAGATGCGCCAGACATGTCATCAAGCATTCCTAGCAATCTCTCTTGGGCCAGACCCCTGGTCTCTCACTCACTACCAGCAGCCCGTCGCACATACTGTCGATGGAGAATGTCACGATGTGCTCATTGACCTTCTGAACTCTCTACTGGCTGCAAGAAGCCTGAAAAATTTCAGACAGCATCATACGACTCTTGTGCAAAGTTGTTTGATCAAAATGACAACATTCAAAGCCTCAGCAAAGCTTTCAAAACGTTTAATGGAAGACATGTGGATTTTAAAAAATCAGATTTGATGCTTCAGGGTCAAGAATGATGTCTGATGCAATTTTGATTTGTACCATAAGTTCCCGTGTTTCTTAGTTAAACGGGGGCGGTCGGGTAGCCTAGTGGTTAAAGCGTTCGCTCGTTACACCGAAGACCCGGGTTCGATTCCCGACATGGGTACAATGTGTGAAGCCCATTTCTGGTGTCCCCCGCTGTGATATTGCTGGAATATTCACCATACTCACTCAATCACTCAATCACTCAAACTCACTTGCCTTCGGATGTGTTTGTGAAGGGTGATGTGTCTTGAGAAAGTCAAAGAAGTTGTTGCAAAGTATAAACGACCTCGGAACTACACAGACCTTTTGGCTCCTCGTGTCAATGAAGAAATCTGGAATGAGGCCACATCTCGTACACTACAAGGCATTAAGGCTCAACACATTCGAGGTTTGCTTGCCAATGTTACGATTCCCATTACAGAAATGGTGAACAATATCATGTCATCTCTGTTGGTTAAAAATGAAATTGGCACCAAAGGCAAAAGATGCCTTGATAATTCCGATTGCAGCTCAGGCTGATAAGAGTGTAAAACGTAGTGAGGCAGTTAAATCACATCTCAGAGGACCATTCAAAAGGCAGTAAGTATCCAATAACAGCCTACCTGAACAAGAAGACAAAAGACAAAAGTGAGACAAGGCAACTTATAACCAAATGCTTGGCTGGAATAAAATCCCACAAAAGTGACTAGGGTAACAGCTTGAGGAAGATACTCGGGCATGACATTGATAACAGGTTTCACTTTATCCTATCTCATCTTGGTACAGTCCACGTGGTGGGAAGAAGAAAAATTACCATTCTGGGAACTCACTCGTAGACATGGACATGTTTTTTGCAGCAAGGGGTCTGCACAACAGTCTTTTTTAGACAGGTGCCCAAGAGAAACAGCTGCAGATACACAGGTGAGCAGGTTGGCAGGCAGTTGCCATTATACAATTAAGAATACTTCTGAAAACTGTAGTGCTGGGAAAACAAGGTTTCATGAATCCATTTGACAAGACGTTACTACTGATCCCTGGTTGTTGAATTGTGTAAAAGGGACTGACCTCCCAAATCAGCAGTTTGTGCACAAGTCAATTCTATTTAGAGATGACGAACATACCTCAGGTTCTGTTAGGAAAATCATGTTTGCCAAATGGACTGAGTACCGCCCCCAGAATTTTTCCAAAATGTCTTACGCCAACTTATACTTCTCTGATGGGACAAGGTTTCTCTAACTTGGCTTATATAGATGACTCGTTTCTTGTGAGGATTTTGTATCGAGATTAGATTTTTCAGCCACAGCCCCAAAACCAATGAGCTTAAATATTTTTTTTATGAAAAACACCTTGCAGCATTTTTTTGTGACAGGGATATTTCTTTCTGTAACACATTTCTGAAGCCTCGTTATTTTTTTACAGATATTTCCAGGACAATATATGTATATGTATATATTTCGATTTTTTTGGCTTGCTTTAAAGACCCTTTGGGAGTCAGAGAAGAATGTCCATGTTAGACTGCTTTTAGATAAAACCACAACAATATTGTAGGTTAATAAAATGGGAGGAATAAAACAGTGTTGCAATACTTTGGCTGGAAACCATGTGATTATTGTGTAAGAAAAGGAATATTTGGTTGTAAAAACATATTTGTCTGGAGCAAATTGGTGTTCTTGACATTTTTTCAAATGACAAAGAGTAGAAATTAGATAGAGGTGTTCACCACACTTTTTCAACAATTTTCGGAAGACCACAGCATGACCCGTTTGCATCACGAGTGAACAATCAGTTATGTATTTTGGTACCACGATTGGACACAATTGGCGCTTTTCCACTGTTTGGGGGAAACTCATTTTACTATATCTTTATCGCTTTTAGCAACACAGGCTGAGTAACTCAAAACATCCAGACTGAGCAAGCAGAGTTTCTGATGGTCGCCCCCATTGGAGAATACAGTATTGGTTCAGCAAACTTCTCGAGCTATTGGCCGACTCTCCAAGGATCTTCCCAAAGTCAGCATCCCTCCTGACCTTGGCAAGTCAAACCACAACAGTACACCATCTTCAGCAAAAGATAAGGCAGCATTCAGGTTATCAGGAAAGACCTGGAAAGTGAGGGCATAGGAGAGACAGTTGCAGACATTATATTGTGCTCATGGCATGATTCAACACAGTCACATGGGTCATATATCAGCAAATGGATGTTGTTTTGCGCGGAAAGGGCTTCTGATCTCATGTTTGTACAGGCACGGCCTCAGTAATTCAATACTGCTTGATCTGTGGTCCTCAGTCGCGACTGAAGAGAATGTGAAGTTTGATGGCACTCCAACGTAGTGAGGTTTATGAAAGGGGGAAAATAATTTATTGATGTCTGCTTCTTTATTATCTTTATTATGAGGAACACCATGTTTGGTGTATATACTTACTCCTTCATCAGATGAATAAATGCTTTGAAACAGAGAACATATATATTAGGGCTGGACGAGTCCAAATTTACTACCCGGGTACCCACCCCCTATTACCCGACCCTACCCGGGTACCCACCCCCTTTTACCCGACCCTACCCGGGTACCCACTGTTGGCCTCAAGAGATAAAACATTTCCGATAATTTCCGAATTTTGTTTTACAACAGCACATGTATTAAATGATCAGGTCATGCATACACTGAAGTTGACTTAAGTTATATCTTTATTCAACCATATGAAAAGTCAGAAAGACTTGGTGCATAGTCAGAAAGAAATGCAAGCATTCCTGACTTGCTGTGTAACCATAGAGTTCTAGATACCTTTTGTCATTAAACAATATATCACATGACTAACCAGGGGCCGGGTTGTCCTGTGGGTACCAGGGTCCTACTCAGTACCCACCCGACCCGGGTACCCGAGTTACCCGTCCCAGCCCTAATATAGATGTACATGTAAGAACAACAAAAGTACTAAGATAACAAAGGTGGAAACTTAACAAAGGAAACCCCCAGTTAATTGGAGCTGATGAGTGATTAGCAATGGACAAATGGAGGCCAACACTTAACAGTGATATCGATAGACATCTAGAAGGCAGGAAAATTCAAAATATTAAATTAGCACTGATTGGTAATAGCTATTAGACAATTGGAAAACGGGAGGCCATGGGTAATAAGCACTGACAGGTAAACGAAGGGCAATGGCTTTGGACAAGGCAATGGAAGCCAGTTTGATAATTAGCACAGACAATAATCAAAGCAATAAGTTCCCTGGTCACGGTTCATGGCTGGCTGGTGTCACCTGATGTCAATGGCTTCTTATTGTTTTCTTTTGGTGGCTTCCCAATTGATTAAAGGGGTATTCAACATTAGACGTTCTTGCCAAAATGCAATGTTACATGGGAGCTGTGTTTTTTTGCGACGGTCTTTTCTGTCAACAACATACGGACCATGCTACCAGGCACATAATGGTTGACAAAGGATAGGCAAAAACATTGAGACTGAAATTTCTTTCTCTAGATGTTTTGTCATAATGTACAAGGTCAAAAGAACTGAAACCTAAGGACTCCTGAACTGACTCCCTCACAGCAAACAACAACAAATGAATGCCTTCACCCCAATCCTTCTCAGTCTCCAAACTGTAAGCCCTCATCATATTCTTAAGAATCTGATGAAAGCCCTCTATATAGCTATCTGGGATTCAGGATAATATGCACTGGGCTTATTCTAAGTTATGCCTAACTGGCACACAGCCTGTTGGAAAACACCTGACATGTAATTAGAGCCCTGATCAAACTGAATAGTCCTAGGCAAACCAACCATGGTTAAGAACTTTACCAAAGCCTGGATGATAACCTTTTTTTCCGTAAAGGAATAGCCTCTGGAAATCTTGTGGAAGGGGTGGATTTCGGCAAAGGACCAACACAATCAATAATGACCCTGCTGAAAGGTTCTTCAAAAGCTGGAATGGGTTTCAAAGGAGCGGTTGGGATTTTCTGATTGGGCTTGTCAACCATTTGACACACATGGTATGTTTTGAAATTTCAGCCACTTCATGTCGCAAATAAGGCCAAACGAAATGGAACAGAATTTTATCACAAGTTTTGATAACACCCAAATGACCTGCCAAAGGAATTCCATGTGCCAAACTCAAGACATTCTTACGATATGAATTTGGAAGAACAATGTTATAGAAAAACTTCCATTCATTATCAGGAGGTACATCTTTTTGCATCCATTTCCTCATCAAAATGCTATCCTTGACATAATAGCAAACTGGAACCTTGTCAGCTTCTTCTAAAGAGAGTGCCCTGTAGGAAGAACTTTGAGTTCTGGGTCCTCCCTCTCTAACTAAACTATACCTAACAACAAAAGTTCACGTGACACCGATATTTTAGTGTAAAGTTTGATTTTCAATATTGTAGTACATGTATTGAATCAAGTCACAAAAGCGCCACGCGTAACCAATAATCGACAAGACAACTGGATTCGAACAACATACCTACGAAATCGATTCCAGCCAGCAACAGTGACTGCAAGAAGCATCCCTGGCCTTCGACGAATATCTTCACAAACCGTACGTCGCCGCCTCAGATGTGCAGGGATTGTCGCCAGAAGACCAGCCAGACGTCCCATTTTGACAGGAAACCACCATCAAGCACGTCTACAGTGGTGCACACAGCGTCTACGCTGGACGGCCATACAGATGGGACACGTTCTATTCACTGACGAGTCTCGTTTTCACCACAGCGATGGACGGATTGGAGTGTACCGACGTCGAGGTGAAAGTAACGTCAATCATTGTGTCATGGAAAAAGATCGGTTCGGGGGCGGCAGCGTTATGGTATGGGGTGGGATTACAGCAAGACAGAGGACCCGTTTGATACTGGTAGGGGGAAATCTCAATGGATAGTGCTACCGCGACGAGATCATCGGCCCTGTTGTTCTAACGTTTTTGCGTCGTCGTGGCCCAGGCATTATCTTTCAACATGACAACGCCCGGATTCATATTGCTCGACTTGTTCAGGAATCTCTTCAACAAAACAACGTGAATGTCATCCCCTGGCCGGCTCGCTCCCCTGATCTCTCACCAATCGAGCACATGTGGGATGAGATGGATCGGCGCCTTCGACGTCAACCACGTGTTCCACAGACACTCTAGGAACTTCGCAACATGCTCCAGCAGATATCCCACAGGACTTTGTGCAACGCCTGGTCCATTCCATGAGATGAAGATGTGTTGCTTGCATCGCTACCAGAGGTGGACACACACGCTATTGATTTGTAAATTGACATTTTGGGATGTTCATGTTTTGTTTTTTATGAAATCACGCATTTTCTGAAGTCAGTATGGCAAATTAAACCACTTGAGCACTAGTTGTCTTTAATCTGTTGCAAACCGAAATTGTTTCAGATTTGGTAAAAAACATAACTTTGCATTAAATCTTATTCAATGCCACAGGAACTTTTGTTGTTTTAGTATATTTTCCCAAAAGATTGGGACACGGGGATTATTATCCCAATGCATATGAAAGTATCCTTCTTAGAAAAGGATATTTACAGAGCTATTATTTTGTTGAGTATTCTTCATAGGGTCTTTACATCTATTCTGAATGAGAGAATGGTATTCTGGGTCGGTGCATTCGACAAAATATCGGAGAGTCAATCTGGGTTTATGAAAGGGTATTCAACCACTGACAACCTAATTGTTTTAATTGCTATTATTCAGAGATATAGATCTATGTCGGGCAGACAATTATACGTAGCTTTCATCGATTTTTCGACGTTCTAATCTGTGGGAAGTGCTATTTATGGTCGTGTCAAAGAATAACATAATATCAGAAACATTAGAATGTAATTTAGGTGTTAGACAAGGATGCGTCTTAAATCATTTCATATTTCAGTTCTTTATCAATAACATTGTACACTCAATAGAACAGGAAGGAATAACCGGAGTACAACTACACACAGGGATAAAATAAACTAATGTCCAAAAGAAACGATACCACACATTTTTCTAAATATTTTATTATGAAGAGTTAATTTTCGTCTGAAAAAGTACTTTTGCGTATCCTACGTTCCAAACCAAACGTATTCGGTCGATAAAACCGGGAACATTTGATCAATTGAGAAAAAAACGTGCAATTTGCCCAAATGACGTTCCGTCCCGTAACACGAAATGCACGTGCATATCTTCTGTATAAAACTGCTGACCCGACACGTTGGGATCACAGCAACAAAAAGCACACAAAAGAAATGCCACGTTTGACAGCGATTGAGAGAGAGAGACGTAGGAATGCTCCAACAGGGAGCTACGCACCGCGACGTCGCCAGAAGGTTAGAATGCGCGCGCATAACCGTCACCACGTTAATGCAGCGGTTGTGTCAAACAGGTCGGACAGCAGACAGGCCGAGAACCGGGAGACCACGGGTGACCACGCCTATTGAAGACCGCCACATCCGGGTACTTCACCTTCGGAACCGCTTCGTAACGGCACGGACGGCACTGGGACACGTGATAAGTCGACAAACCGTGTACAGGAGACATGGTATCCGAGCACGTCGCCCCTACCGCGGAGCGTTCCTGACACCTCAACACTGACTCAACAGACGGATATGGGCCAGGCGACTTCGACGGTCGCAACGGTGGAACTGGGCACGTGTCATGTTTTTGCATCATCAGGAACGACGGCCGACAGCGTGTGTAACGAAGAGTAGGTGAACGTTTGGCACCGAACTGCATCCATCAAGTCAGGCCATGTGAAGGCGGAGGTTTAATGGTTTGAGGTGGAATCTGCGGTGACGTCAAAACGAGACTCGTCGTTATTCGAGGAAACCTGAATGCGCAGCGTTATCGTGATGACATCTTACAACCAGTTGTGGTGCCATTCATCCAACAACAGCCTAATGGTATCTATCATTTTCCAGCACGATAATGGGAGGCCTCACACGGCAAGGCTGACCCAGAACTTCCTAGCAAACATTCACGTATTACCATGGCCGGCATGTTCACCGGACATGAACCCAATGTGGGACATTCTCGGCCGCAAAGTCAGGAATCGCCCTGTGCCTCCAGTTAACCTCCAGGAATTGGAACAATGCCTCCTCAATGAATGGCAACGTATCCCCCCCAACGTCATCAGACGTCTGACGTCATCAGCTCGTAGACGTGTACTAGCGTGTATTGACGCTCACGGTGGACATACCCGGTACTAACGTGACTTTGAGACGTGTGTTGTGACATTTTCCACACTTGACTCATTAACTGTGTTCAAATGAAATTTTCATTTTGGACCCCCCGCGTCTTTACATGTCTGTCCTCATGATTGTGATTACAATGAATGTTTGTACACATACTGTGAAAACATTACTCACAAGTCTTATACCAATTTGAAATGTCTGTGTCGTTTAGGTTTTTTTTAATGTCCTTTCAAACACGTGGTATAGTTTCTTTTGGACATTAGTTTAGATATTTCTACCTTATTTTCAGATACTCTTAATGGACTACAAAAGGGGCTAAATAAATGAATGATTGGAGCATGTCTGTTAATATTTCTAAGACAAATGTAATATTTAGATAAGAGTAGGCGTGAGAAATGGTATTTCAATGGACAAATTATGGACTTACACAAGGTTATAAATACTTGGGTTTACATTTTAGCCACAGATTATCACGGACACATTCTTTGAATAATATTGCAGTCTGATGTAAAATGACTTGTTACTCTACTGAAAAGCATCACGTCTTCAACCTTATTCGCCTAGTTTTTCTTTAGATTGTTTTAATTGTAAAATATTACCTTTGATAGTATATGGCTCCGAGATAAGTGGGTTTCATAAAATGGAAGCTGTCGAGAAAATTCAGTTATATGAGTGTAAATCTTTTTAAATGTTATACATAAAATAATGCTGTTTCGGATTAAAGTGGTAGATTTCCCCTCTATGTAAATGCAATGATGAAAGCGTTTAAGTACCACGTTATCAAATATGCCATGTACACGCTTACTCAAGACATGGCACAATATGTTAGTCTTGTATGACAGTAATGGTCAAACTGACTGGGTCACAAACATAAGACTAACACCGTTTCTCTTGGTTTCAGAAATGTATGGCTTTCACAAGCTCCAGGAAATGATCATGTATTTACACTTATGCTTACACAACACTAAAAGATAATTTCCAACAGTTATTGGTCAGTGCTTTACAACAGAGTTAAGAAATGTCATTCAATACCCAATATACCATAACTTTAAACTATGAAGAGTAGTTAACTTGTATACATATTTGTAAATGTCGCACATGTTTATCTCTATTTAGATGCTGTTCACATTGGCTTGAAAATGAAACTGGCAGAAGAAATTGTGGAAGACAAATTTCATTTTCTGCATGTGTGTCCTGCATTTGATCATTTACGACAGATTCATATTCTAACTTTATATCATATACTTCCGAATATTAGAAATAATGCTTCTTCTACAAATAGAAATTTGATTCTTTCTAAATGCTTATACTACTGCAAACAAAAACGAGCCTGTATATTGTCAAAAAAGAATTCTGGTTGGTCGTTTGTCTCTCCTCCCTTTCAAGGGCACTGGGTGGCACGGGTGGCCCAGTCGTCTAAGGCGCCGCGATTCGCTGTGCAGAGTTGCGTCCCTTGAACACGCCAGGAACCTGATTGAGGGTTCGAAACCCGGTTCGCACACCGATTACATTTGTAGGTTTGTCGGCACCATACTCATGCTCGTAGGTTTCATCGAAGTGATAAACGTCTGAGACCTGCATCACTTCGGGGCTTTCCTCCAACATTAAGCTGACACGCAGCGATACAACTGGAATATTGTTAAAAGCGGCGTTAAATCCAACTCACTCACTCACGGGCACAGTCTATGTTTCGATACTTCTGATCGTAGGATAATCTTGGTCAACCTGCAGAATCTCAGTGAATGTGTACATATATGGATTCCTTCCCTCGAGACGATTTGTTGGCGTTGACCCACTGCTCAGTGACATATAATTGTGCTTTGTGACAAAGTCTTCTTTGGTTTAAATGATGGTTGGGCATCCTTTTTGGGAACACGTCTGGTCTTAGACAAGAACTTGTATCCGGCAAATCCCAAGGGCCGATTCCTGTTTGACTTAAGAATAGACTGTAAATCAACCTGCAAGTTTGCCACAGTGGAAAACTGTTTCTTGTCTGCAATTCCTTTATGATTACGTTCACTCACTCATTGACATGCATTTTAAGAGGATTCATTTAGTACAGTGTATGTGAATAGTGTTCACTAATCAGTTGTGTTGTTATATTTTGTGAGATATTCCCCAATTAGTTGTGTCATATGTGAGATGCCTCCCTTGATCCCCTATTGTCTTACCAATCACCACTCTCGGGTGAATTTGTACCCGTAACACTAGGTGCTGGACAAGAAGGAAGACGCTCAATAAAACACCAGGCAAACTTGGGGCCATGCCGATCTTGAAATTCCGCTGGGTGTCAAGCACTGGTAACCCGTTTTAAACCCAGTAAGGGGAATCCCCTCAGTGCCTAAATGTTTCGTTTAGGGGACAATTTTGCCTCTTGTTTTTATCTTCCGTTTTACGATATTTTCCATTTCAAATTTAATTTTAGTCAACTGATTGTATTCTGCAACGTTGCAATGTTGACTTTACTTGCCCTTTTAAAATGTAGTAACATGAAAAAAGTAAGAGTATGTGAAGATCAAAGATTAAAGCTGGGTCAATAATCCAAATTCCACATCATACATTTTTTTCTGGAAAATAAATATTTTCTTCCTCAGCAGCTGCACCAGGTGATTGATTGCATGATGATACAAATCCAACTCATGAAAAGAAATAAAGATATTTTCCTTTTTATATCCCTGTGATAATTTGATGTTCCTAAACATGCGGGAGTACCAAACCATTTGTTTTGAAACCTATGTATGAATTTTTCAATGTTACATATTCAGCGTTCAGTTAAGGTTTCTTGTGGGAGCTTGTCATAATGCCACCATTCAATTCCCAACAATTGGTGAAACCCATTCTCAGTGTACCACTGTGAATTGCCTGTAAACTCTCTACAAGAGATGATTATACAATTATTTTAAAAAGAAATAAACACCACACTTCACTCACCATGGAGGAAACAACTGAAGAAACAGTGGAACAAGGAGGGTTTTATCTACGTAGTTTAATCAGAGTTCATATATCGCCTTAAATTTCTCTCCCACTCTTTATCTTTCCGTTCCCGCCTCTTGATGGCTCGACGGGACTGTGACCTCAACGACTCTCGCCTCTCCCCACGCGGCTTTACCGTTGCAACAGCTCGAACATCCCGCGGTGGGAAATGAGTCACTCTGGGCGTGCTCTTTTGTTCACCCCCGAGTCCCTCACGGTTCCTCTTCAACACAGTTTTTACTGGGTACTTTTGGCCCTCTTCTCGAGGTCCCAGACCTCGATCTGCATTCCAGCCACTTCTCAGCATCATCTGATATCCAACATTGGACTCTGAGATGAGGTAGCTTGGCTTCTTAGGTTTTAGTTGACAGTTAAACAAATGGACCGTGGAGGTTTTGTGAGAGCGTTCTGTCCCTTCAGAAAAATGTCTTTTACAAATTTCACAGAAAAAACCTTCCTCATTTGTGACTCGTTGGTTGGAGCTTGATCCATCATCGGAAAATTGAAAGTCAGCTATGGTATCATCAATGAGCTTCACAATACTGCCATGACCAACCTTATTAGCCAGATCCCTGGCTGTCCTCCCCTTCCTCTCACATAGACCCCAGTCTGCTCCAAGGCCAAGGAGGATCTGAACCACCCTCATGTGGCCAGCATAGGCGGAGCACATGAGAGGCGTCCACCCATACGGGTCCTTAACATTGATATTAGCCCCGGATGTTGCAGCCTGCTCTACACCACGTACATCACCTTCCTGACTCTTGTGCAGCAGCCGCAGCTCTAACCGTGTCATCTTCATGTCACTATCTCTCGAGATGCTTGAGACAGACATTTGTTGAACATTTGAGACTGAATGTGCATCGCTAACATTACATTGGTCATCAGATTTCTCCCTAGAAACACAATTTGCTACAGATCGATTCACAGTATTTGTTTGTTTAGCTTTTGAGTCACATATTTTTGTTCTCTTGGTCTGCTGTGAAGAGGTTTTTGGAACATGAGGAGTTGTCTCAGAAATGACAGCTTCATAAAAGCCACGCACATCCTCCCCACACAATGGGGTGTGTCTGTCTCTGATCTTAGATCTCCCATTCCAGTTCCTGGCTGACGAGCCTCTCTCATTACTGTGCACAAACTCAATGAGAGGCTCAAATCTTGGATTTGCCATGGTGTAGTACAGCCGATTCTGTAAAAGAAAATGTACATGTTTGTTAAGGTATGATGACGATCATGACGACAAGATTGAACATTTCTTATTACATGCGACATTATGGAAGAGTTATGGTATCTAATACAGGGTTATGAGACATACAATGTACTATATTCCGATTACAGAGGGATGCAGAAATGTATAGCTGGTATGATTATTTAAACTAATCAAAATTAAACTGCATGTTAAAATTAATTAACATATTCTGGTAAGAAATACATGCATTTTTCAGGGTGTCAATGGTTGATTCTCTTCAAGCTCACAATAAAATCCCTGTCTGTAATAGGGTAAAGAATTCCTATGCAAATTACAATGATATGACATTCAATAAAATTCCTATCTGTAATACAAGATTGCATGATGGCCCCATTTTGTATAAATTGTAACACCAAAGGTCACAGTGCAAACCAAAACACCTGTCCAAACAAACAACAACACATTCTTAAACTCAACAAAAACATACACCAGACAGACCTACCAAAACCTGCAATCATACCCCAATACATACCTCACACGAAGAATTCATTCCACTTCAGACCAAACGCTAGGCTCTAGAATTGGTTCCTCCCATTCCCTTCCCCCAAACCATAAAGACAAAAACCTTAAACAAAACAAATACCCACCTCTTGACTTCTTGACCCACCTCCACACACACAGACATCGTAGCTGACATACATCCCCCAGGCCCCAACAAACCCAACACACAAATAAATACACCCTACCCACCCAAATCCATACCCCGGCCTCGACTATAGTCAATACACAGGCCCAAACCCAACTTAAATCCACCCTCCCCATACCAATACCACCCTACCATCTAGGGCTGGGACGAGTCCAAATTTACTACCCGGGTACCCGACACCCTATCATCCTACCCTACCCCGGTAATCACTGCAGATCTCAAGAGTTGGAAACAAAATGTCTGATTGGTAATTGTTTTACCACAGCCCTGGCCAAACACTATTTAGATACATGTATCAAACAATCAGATCATGCGTTCACTGAAGTTGACTGAAGCTTTATCTTTACTCAAACATTTTCAAGTCCAAAGGAATGTGTGCATCGTCAGAAAAAAATGCGTAAATTAGCAACTTGTAGTGTAACCACTGAGCCATAGTGAGTTTTTGTCATTAAAACAATATATCACGTGACTAACCACGGGTGCGGGTAGTCCTGTGGGTACCGGGGTCCTACTCAGGACCCACCTGACCCGAGTACTACCATCCCCCATCACTACCCACATTCCCAACAGCACCACAGCCACCCAAACTCCCATACAACCATAACCCCACTCACACTACCCAGCAAAAGCAGAAAACAATTCCTAGCTAACAAAATTCAAAACTTAAAAACACCATCAGCAACCATAACCATAAAAAAAAATTAACAACACAAACAAACTCAAAGAGTTCATAGCAGCTGCCCTCCTCATTAGACAACTCACTGCAAAAAAATACCATAGCCCTGCTCACAAGTCAAAAGTCTACCAAACATCTTTTGCCAGCTTCCTAAATGCCACCCACAGCTTAAAAATAAACTAAATCATATCACCAAACAGCACGATGACAAATATCGCTAGCTATATCAGCAGACCTACATGAAGCAAAAAACTAAATCAATCCAACTTTCTTATAATTTGAATAATTTCTAATAACAGAAAATGCAATCACTGCCACTCCCTGGAGGACCTTATTCATGTTTGTAACAGCTGTCCTGTCTATAAGACCTTTCACTCTCCACTCTATCAGCCTATCCCTTCTCACAATAAAAACAACATTTCTCTACTCTTCAGCCCCTTTAACCCTCCCAGAATCTCCAACACTATCATAAAATTCATCCACAACACTAACATCACAGAAATATTTTAGACCATCTCAAATAAACCCTGCCCTAAACTTATCTGAAATAACAACAATATTATATTAAGGATCGGGATCAAGATTTCCAGAGTGGATGGTCTTCTAAAAGTTAGTAAAACATACTAATCACCCACATCCATACCACTAAAACAGAACCCTGAAAACCAGCTCAGCCACCAATGTCAAGGACAACCACCACATACTCACTCGCACGAGGCCACACAACCCCAAACAACTGCATTACCTCGCCTCCCTGACTCCCCTGCCAAAGTTTCTAGACTTAAGCTAGGCTTTACCACCATTTTACTTTATTTAGTAGGCCCTCATATAGTTAAAACAGCTTAAACTGTTTTATATCATTATATCCCTCTATGCTTTATATTTATTTAAGCTACACTGTGACATTATTATTATTATCCCATTTAATTTAAACTTTTCTATCCTTTTTTTGCCCCCTTCTTCTCTAATATACCCACATTTATATATGTATAAATCTTACTTAATTACTTATACTTTTACCCCCAACATTTACAGTTTTGGGGGTATGTTGGTTTATCTTTATTAAGCATATTATTTATTATTCAACCCCACCTACCCCATCAATGAAATACAGGGCTGTGAAGTCAACGTAAAACCCCTAATGTAACACTGTTACAAATACAATACCTGTGAAGTGTTCAGTGCATGAAAACAGTTGGAAAACAACAGCTTGAAGAAATCTTCCCAGCCTGGAGATTGTACAAGGTAGGCGACCAAACACCATCTGAGCTGCTGAACATATGCGCTTCAACCATGGACCAAGGTTTTAATGTGTGATATGGAACTGTGATATTGAACTGTGTTATCACTTGTGTAGTACTGAGTCCATGCTGAATTAAGATATACATAAAGTGTGTGTAGCAGGGCGTGGAGTCATCCCACAGATGACATCCTTACCTTGTCAGCTTGCTGACGGGGTTAACCTCTTTGGTCATGTGGACAAGGCGTCCGACCTGTGATCAGAAAGTCCATGGTTCGAATCCCATCACGGGACTCGGAAATTTAATGGCCGCTACATGTGCATATGGTGTTATGAATTGTTATACAAAGTATATAACAATACAATTAATGTGACACAATACTTGAAGTTGTCTTCTTTACTTTCTCTGTCAGTAATGACTTTTTTGTGGCCGTTTTGACTGTGGGTTGTGGCCGTTTTCACTTGACCTTTAAAGGCCGTTCTGACATGTGGCTGTTTTGACCCGCTCCCATGAGAATTCCACTTTGTTTCTTTCTCATGTCTGTCTGCAGTGCGTACCATGAACAACACAATCCTACATCTGATTCAGATGTTCAAACATTTGATAATTATTCTCCCCTCAAAAAATATATACTATTAAAAGGATTGAGCAGCAATGCATACATATATACCTTTTGGAGGGGGGATACGGGCGGAAGTCTTTCCTATTATTTTGGATTTTAGCTCGCCCACCATTTCCTCGATCATGTCAATGGCATCAGGTTGCCAAAATGTTCGCTTGAAACTCTTGTCATCTGCATGATCTAGACCCATATAAAATGACAGATCTAAAGGGTTCAAATAGAAGATCTAAGTATAATATACGTCACCATACCAGATCGTTTGGAGAAAATCTTTTTAGCGAGTTATGTTGGGACCTTTTGTAGCCGTCATCGCGGACCACTCAACGAGGGTCATTCGTTTGAAAACTGGGGTCTTGTCTACCTAAACTTGTAGGCGCTGAGTTGGCGAGACTGGGCTCCTTCCTACCTTTCCACTATAGTTGACAGGCGGCGGCCGATTTGTCAGTCTCGAATGCAAGAAAAAAGCAAAAAAGCTTGTTTGTGAAGTAAATGTGCTCTCGACAAAATTAACATTAGCAGAGCAAAGATATTGGCAATTCGGGGGTTCCGTCCCGTCCTCCAGCAAAGTCGTCAATCGCTTTGTCAATTTCCTCGTGGATGTGGAGGAGTGCCAAAGATCGAGCTCATTCTTGCGTTGGCTATTGTTAACCTGAGGTATGTCTTGGTCTGCCTCATTGCGCTAAACGAACGTGCTGTAGTTGCAGAACTCACTGGCATTTTGTCCAGGGGTTGCACTGCTCCGATAAACCATCTTCCACTAAAATTCTAATGTGCGTAAAGATTCTGATTATCAAGTTAGACAATAAAATAGCATGATGTTCGACCATGTAGATTTTTAATGAATAATTTAAGGCATAGATGGTAATTTAAGTTTTACTTATTGTTTTGAAAATGTGCATTTTTAGGTCTAAAACTAATTGTACATGTGTTTTTTCTCAGGTGTAAGCAGTTGCTTTTCTGCTACATTGGTAGTATCGCCCCTGCATTTTGGATACATACAAGATCTACTGTTCAACATCATACATAGGCCACACAATACTTGAAACTTCAATCTAATGTTTGTTTGACCGTTGTTTACATAATGAAAATAAAGAAATTGACAAATACCGTGTCTCCATCTTGCTTACTTTTGGGAAATGAAATATAAATGTTTAAAACTGAAGCAAGTATTTCCTTAGAAGTGTAACATTCGTTCAGGTAATTTCGTATGAACAGGTTATGGACAGCCACATCATTTTATCTTGTAGCTAAAACTGATATGTTTCTTTAACAGAACTGATACTGATTTTTATAATTATATGTACACATTATTAGAAGGAGAATGTAACTGTATTCAAAAAAAATATTTTTTTCGTTTGGGTGACAGAATATTGATGTTAGATGCGCTTAATACTCCTCTTGTCTTGTATACTTTAATGACGTTTCATCAGTTCTTAAATATTGACTTCACAATCTATTACATTTTATACTATGAACTAAAAATAGGCCAGATGTTTATTAATTAATATCACAATGTCGTCTCCCTCGTCGTCAAAGACATATATAAATATAGCCATGACGCCAAGCAAAAACAATATGTAATTCAGTACATTTAATGATAACACCTTTAGTCAATCCAATAATGATAACTGTGCAACATTAGTCAAATTACACGTACACAATCGGGAGTTTGAATCTAAATACTAATTTACATTTAAATAGGGCCACCCATTTCGCTTTTACTATATTCATAATTTCCTATGAGGTGTGATGATACCTAAAAGTAAATGGTTTTAATACTGAAATTTGTGTTGAAACAGTTTAGATTCCACGTAAAGGAAACAATTACGGGAACTTATTGATTTGATCCATTGCATATTATCAAGAGAGACGAGGTACAATGACCAGGTTCTATTCGCACTGCGGAGCTATGCCACGTTTCCTGTGCGTGTGAGCGGCACGTGTGGCTCAGTCGTCTAAAGCGCCGGAATTCGCTCGGCAGAGTTGCGTCCTTTGGGCACGCCGGAAACCTATGGTTCGCCCCGATTATGTTCCTAGGTTTGTCAGCACGATACCCGTGCTCGTGGGTTTCACCAAAGTGGTAAACATCTGAGACCGGCGTCATTTCGGCTTTGATCCCACATTAAGCTGACAAGCCGTGATATAACTGGAATAATGTTAAAAGCGGCGTTAAACCCAACTCACTCGCTCACTCACTCTGCGTGTTTATATCACTCACTCATCTTTTGAAGTCATAGCGGAAAGAAGAAGCGAAAAAGGCTTCTATTTTAAGGCATTACAAAATCTTTGGCAACACTATGCACTGTCTTCTTTTTAAACCAGTCCTATATGTGAAATCTCTGCAAAATTTTGTCGTCAAAGGTACACCCAGTGCCGCGCGATCTGAATCCTTGCGCAACGTTCACTTTTCCGAACTCATAAAAATGTGCGTCAAAAAAGATCTCGGCATCGGTAATAAGGACGTTAATTGCGCGTTCATAACTGTTAGAAAACAAACGCGATTATTCTGAAATCAGAACAGATTAGCCCAATGCAAGCCTTTTGGGGCGCTTTACATATTGTTTTGCATACTTATATAGATATTCTACTACAACTGCGACAGTGGGGTGCATGATAAAATATATATATTTATACTTATTGTTTTGCACAATTATATAGATCTATGTTCTTCTACAACTGCGACGACCCGTGAAGATCCGGGGTAGAATAGGCTTCCGCAACCCATGCTTGCCTTAAAAGGCGACTATGCGTGTCGTAATATGCGACTAACGGGATCGGGTGGTCAGGCTCGCTGACTTGGTTGATGCATATCATCGTTTGACCGCCGTCATTTAGGTGGAATATTGTTGAGTGCGGCCTTAAACAAAAAAAACAACAACAACAAACAACTGCGACAGTTGCGCTTCACAATATATATATAAGCAAAGGCCATATCGCTAGATCCCCGAAGTGCTTCGATGACAGCACGTGGAGCTGAACAACCCATCAAAGACGTATATACGATAACTACGCAAACGGAACCTTTTCACCAATTATGATATTTTCTCAATAAAAGTTAACCGTTCTATGACATGTGATTATTTAGATGTGTATACTTGTAAAAAAAATGAAACATATAAAAACATGAATCGTCAAATATGGCCTGTGGCAAAGGTTCTATGCTGGTCAACAGGTATGGGACTATCTTAGATTTATGACAGTTTTACCATATATTAGGGCAACGTCAGTTTCGAAAATAAGCTAAGGTAGCCTACGATTTCCTTACGATAATTTTAGAGCTACGACCATTTAGAAAATCTAAGCCCTATGTGGGAGAATGGATCGCCGTCTGTAGGCTTAAACTTGCGTCGTATACCAACAGTGGAACCAGTTTATAAGCTTGTGGCGCTTACCTACAGTGAAACCAGTTTATAAACTTGGCAAAAAATTAGAGTGACCTCCCTTTTAAAACTTTTACACAAGCTCCTTCCCAGTGCGTGACACCTTCGTTAAACTTTCGGTAACATAGTATAGAGAGCTCCGCGAATGGACTATCGTTGTGAGGAGCTTGACTTTTACAAATGTCTTTCATAATCATATTATAGTTATGTTTCCCTAAAACATTTTGGGAAAACGTCATATATAGGAACACAATTATAATCTGGCAATCATTTTAGCAATCTGCCAACAGAGGGCGCTGGCATAACTGTTTTCCAGGCTTGACGGAAATAGCCGAACGTGAGATTGTCTATATTTAGGGGAAACGAGCGTCACTATGGTGATCATAACATAATGGCGTCCGAGATAGACGAACATGAGGATTCCATGCTCGATAATCACAGAACATCTCTTTTAGATTATATTGAAGAGAGAAATAGAACTCTTAATAAGGTAATTGATAATTATATCTTTCATGCACTGTGTCATTGTTGTGTGCGCACTAGTCACAACTAGGCCAAGTCACCAGTGTGATAACCGAGCAGCGGCTGGCAGGTTGTTTTTACCTGAAACTGAATAGTTCACTCAATTGTCGTTCATAACTGGTGGACATGGTACCTGTGTTCGTAGACGGGTAAGACCCAAGACCACTAGCAAAACCTCATTCTTAGAAAATAATTGGCAATTTGTACTTTCATTGTGGCCAAAACAATGGGTGCGATGAAAAAAATGCATCAAACTTGTGTTTGAAAGTTATGAGCATGCATTTGTTTCGTTCAGTGAATTATGCTTCAAAACTATGTGGCAACTGTGTTCGCATAAAACATTGATCAACAGCAGCAGCAGCATCATCAAATTTCTATCTGATATATTCATTTAGGATCAGGTCCGGACGTAACTCTAATCTTTCGAGGCGTACGCAAATTTGAGAAAAATGCTGCACTCAGATCGCTGAGTGTTTTGAGGCTTATATTGGAAATGTGTGAAAAGAATGGTAACTCTTCCTTAAAGGGATGTAATTCTTTATTGGCACCTTTGCCTTGAGATATCATTGATGCCTTCAAATTACAATGTACACTCAAATCACTGTACACCTTGTAATCACAGGGCAAGGGGGGTGGTAACCCATGGTGTTTTCAAAATAGAGACAGTGTTACAAGCGCTAGGAAACTTTCAGACACATTTGCTCTGTTCAGTGCAATAAACTTTAAAAGTTTATAAATGGAAAGTGTTCAACATTCTTCTCTAATGTTTAATCTCTTTCGTGAAAAAGCTTCACTAATTGCAAAAATGCGTACCTCGAAGTTTGACCACGACAGTCATGATCTGATTCACTAAGGAGGTAATGATTTGATAATTTTTTCTGGATCCTATGTTATCGCATCGCCAAGAATTATAAACTAAATTTGCTGAAAACAAAACTTTGTGGTATTATGTTGATATCATCTTCCTAAGGCAAGGGAGTTAACTGACTATCAAAGTCCAGTTTCCACCCTTGCCTAATTAGGCTGGAATGATTGAGTTATATTTTGGCCTGGATTGCTGGATATGCAAAGCATGTGTGCCGACAACTTAGCATCAACAGATATTTTTCAAATGTTTTCATGTTTGTAATCAAGTTGATCACATGATTTGATGTACTTCGCGAAGTAGGACCTGTTTTATTACAATATAGATCTTTATTATCAATCATATTGTCTTCACTTGGCGATGCCATAATATTTGAAGCAAATGCAAGTGATATGAGAGGTGGAATCTGATTGGTCTATAGGAGGGACAAAACTCATAATAGCCACTGGTGGCGCTACGATCAAGCCCAGAAATCTCAGCCTAATTTGGCAAGGGTGGATGGAAACTGGACTTTAACAGTCAGCTTACTCCCTTGCCTCGGGAAGATGGTAGATAATACAAGGTGTTACATGGTGCTTATGTTCCAAGCCTATGGCAACTCGTATGACAAGAGAGTAGTGGTTGATTTGATGAACGCCAAGTAATTTGAGTGCAGCATGTGAAAATTGATTTCATGTAAAAATTGAACTGATGTTTCAATGCTGTTTCAACATTATTTTAACATTGTTTCAACGTGTATGTATCAGAGGACCATCTATAAACCTTGAAAATGTTGGTATTACAATACAGAATCAGGGGGCACGGGTGGCCCAGTCGTCTAAGGCGCCGCGATTCCCTGTGGAGAGTTGCATCCCTTGGGCATGCCAGACACCTATGATTGTGGGTTCGAATCCCAGTTTGCCCCAATTATGTATCTAGGTTTGTCAGCACCATACCCATGCTCGTGGGTTTCAGCAAAGTGGAAAACATCTGAGACATGCATCACTTCGGGCTTTCCTCCCACATTAAGCTGACATGCTGCGTTATAACTGGAATACTGTTATAAGCGGTGTTAAACCCAACTCACTCACTCACTTACAGCACAGCATCAGATCAAGAAGTGGGGGCCTCCCTGTGGCAGTCTTCTTGGGCAAGACGCTTTCCGAAATTGCCAGTATTTGAGGTTAGTGAAATATTCTAGACATTCATAATATACACCAAACAACAAACCATTGTGTTTGGGTTAGGCAGCCATCAAGCTAGCTCTGAGTGTTGACCCATTTTGCTAACACATTTCACTGACCTCAAAGCAGGGTAACAAAACTAATATGTGATGCAGATGAACAAATGAAAAACCAAGATATATTTTTTTCCGAAAGGGTACTTGCAAATTTGTGGGCATTGGTTCCCTTCAAATTATGTATGTCTCCCAGGACAAAGGCGTGAGCAATCCTTGAAAAGTTTCATAACCACATGTCCACCTCTCGCTCAGAGTACAACTATCATAGTTGAGGGCCAAACTATACTTTATTACCCTACACATGGGGTAGAGCAAACTTTATTTTTTAAATCCAGTTGACTTAAACCAGTGAAACAATGCCCCGTGATATCAGCCAGCAACAAGCTTGCTGAGGTTATCAAGTGTGCATTAGCTCCTCTTTGGTATCTATCGTCTCTACACGCAGTGTCATTGAATACGCCCAGCAATGTTGAGTGTTTTCAAAAATTGTTTGTGAAACCTTATCCGGCAATATGATTAGGGTTTTCAATATTTGTTTGTGATTTATTTTTTCTGACAGTACGTAAGCACACGCTCTGGTATTAAACAGTGTCTCATTGCAGCTTATTGTTATTGAACGGGGTATCTTCTACGGGCAAGTAATAAATACAAAGTTCATTATCTGTGACCTTAAGCAGGTCCTAAATATACTGAAACACTATGAAAACGTGTAGTGGAATTTTGGAAATAAAGTTTTCAGTGAACGGACAGGAAACAAAGAAATTGGTGTGTGGTAGTGAGGCCTGAAGGCATGCTACATTGCCATAATGTTGTCTGACTTTGAATCTTGATTCTCATTGTCATACCATACAAGCTTCCAATAACTTCTTACTTATCAAGAGTCAAAATCCACCATGTGCTTCCAAAGTGTTTAAGTATATGACTTTTAGAAGATATTTTTAGGCTATGTCAAGTGCATGGAGTGACTAGGGCTGCAACGATACAGGAAGATCACGATTCGATACGCATTTCGATATTGTGGTAACGATACGATACGTATCTCGATACGCAAAGATAAAGCATGTCAAGATTGCACCTTCCATGATTTTGGAACAGTCAAAATTATTTTATAATAACAAGACTACTGACGTTGTTAAGCTTCAAAGTGGAACTTTCCCTAACTTTCCTTCTAAACAATTCAAAGTTCAAACACCAGAAAATAATTAATGTACTCCACAAGTGATACAACTTCAAAGAATTTTGATGCAATGGTCGAAGAAATTGTATCTGAAATTATTGTTTTATCAGGAATAATATATTCCAATATCGTGTTACTTTAGTTGCAGCTTTTACTACATATATATATTTATAATTATAAGAACCACAAGTGTCGCATTTTGGTACTGGTGAATGCTGTTGCAGAATATTTTTATGTATGGAACAATTTGACCAGGGACTTCCCTCGCTACATGTATTTGGATTGCGAAAACGTTATGTTGACATATATTAGCCAAATTGCCACAAATAGGACTTTTAATGAGTCAAAGTATGGCATTTATAATATATGTATCCATTCTTTAGCAACTAAAGTTTGTTTCAGTGCTTCAAAAGCGGTAATCTGACCATAGTTGCTGTATCTCTTCACACACGATTTCACCTAACGTAATGAAAACAATATTTAATGAAATTTTGAATAAAATTAGTAAAATATATTACAAACACAAGTCCAGAGATGAACATGTCTTGATAACAAGATAGTATAATGATGGTATTGAATTGCGTACTTCAGTTCGGTTTTACTGACTGGTATTTCCAGTGTTATGTGCTTGCGGTGATCAACTGGTAATGTTTTTTGAGATGGGGAAAAACATCTGTCGTGTAAAACCTGAGCTTATTAAAAATGTAAGTACGTTTTTGGGAGCTATGCGTTACCGCACACTATAACCAAGTTAGCAGTTTATTGAAAGGCACAATAGCGAGGAAACGCTGTACTTGAGATTTGCGTTCCATATCGTGGCGTATCGATAAATGGGCCCACGTTTATCGTATATCGTATCGTGGGTCAAGTATCCCGATTCATCGGAATATTGGTGTATTGTTTCACCCTTAGGAGTGACCATGCAGTTATGCATTTTAAAGGGACAGGATGTTGACTGTTCTGAAGCTTTGTAAGCAATAGCTTATGACCCATGAGCTTAATCGACTCTGCTCGCCTTATTCTGTTTCTGCTCCATTGCCCACTCCATGGGTGTAGGTTTATCATGTGGCCAGACTGTTCTCTTGTTTGTAAACAAATGCACTCATTCTGGTCTAATGCAAGCCATTTGGTGTGCTTTACACATAGTGCATAATTATATAGATATACTACTACTGCGACAGTGAGGTGCATGACAATATAGCTTTACACATTAATGTGACCGTACGCATATCGCTAGCTCTTCGAAAGGCTTCCATAACAGTTTTTCATGTTTTTGGCTATTTTCCCACTGAAGTAAAACATTTCATGATGTATGTTTATTAAAATGTGTAGACTTGTAAAAAATGAAACACATGAATGGACTGTGTAAGATGTGACGATGTGACAGGTACTCAGCTGGACGCACGGAACCCTGGGTTGGAGAGTGATTGGCTTCATATGAGGCATATTTATATTGTAATTTGGGCTTTGATAAACACTGGCTTCTTATCCAATAAAGCTGACAGTCGGTATTTTAAAACTCAGTCGTAAGTAAAACACACAAGCTCTTCAATTTGCCTCTATTAAAAACAAAGACTGAAGCCATTTTACTCTGCATAACGCTTGTTTTGTTGGCTCTATTGTTTTGGTTTAAGAACTGAATCAGACAGGTGACATCATACTTAAAAGTTATTTCATGCCTGATTTAGAAACACCCAAAACCATCAACATACTGTTCCTTAAAGTGTGCCATTGGCAGTCTTATAAGGAATTTCAAATTATGGAATGTTGATATACATGTTCTCTGAAGTTTACATGTCTAGGTGGTAACCATGTTTGTAAAGTCATTTTGTATACCCTGGTTTTATACTTACCATAAAGTTTGGCATAGCTTCTTCTTTTGCTGCTGTATTGGCTGAATACTATCTCATTGGTCTGGCTTTCATAATTACGACCCTACACAAACAGTACAGTGTTGTGAACTGTTGTTGCTGTGTAGATTTCCGACTGTTGTGGAGTGTCGTGTCCTGACTGTTGTGGAGCATGGCTCCATCAGACTTTCCATGGTCACCTGGCTCAGTCTTGACAGTCACCCTTATCTCTCAGCTCTCAGTCACTACCGGGTTGCTGGGAAGGGGGGAACATGAGGGTACTGGCTTAAATATGGCTGTGTTGAAGGGGGGGGGGGCAGTAGGGGAGGGGTCTTCAATCTGTTAGGGGGATGGGGGAGACCAACGTGAGTAAAGGACAGGAATAAAATTCTGGGGTGGAGTGGGGGGTGCCCTGCTATTGTGTGACAATCAATCACCACCTGCCAGGACAAGTTGATCGCAATGTTGATCTAGCAGGTGATAGCTTTGTTTAGAAAGCAATAGTCCTGTCACTGCCACTAACAACACCTACTTAAATGGTGAGAAATTATCCCAGTTCTGATTGCAACTAAGTACCTGTAAGGAGCTACCCAGGGGGTATGTTTCTACATGGGAGTGGGTGTTGCTATGGGGGGTTCCAGTGAGCTCACCCTGCAGTAAGGTACCAGGGTACAGGACCTTGTAGTGTGCGCTATGTCTGGTGTGAAGAAGGAAGACGGGGGTCAGGAAGGGGCTGACCAGTCTCACCCCGGGGATCAGACAAATGCTGATGGTAGTGCTCGGGCTAAACTAGCTCTGGTTGACAAGACAAAAAGGAAGGGCAAGAAAGCAGAGCGGGTGTTTGACTGGCCCAAGAAAAATTACTTTGAAGTTACACGGCATGATTCAACAGATACAGAAAGAATGGTGATTTGTTTTAACACTAGTTGCTGTTGGCTAGCCGAGGTTTAGTTGTCACTTGTCTGTCCCCCAACCTACTAGTCCTGCTAATAGCATGTTGTGGAGAAAAGTTACATCAGGCACACTGAGGTTGATAATGCATGATGGATCCAGAAGAGGGGTGCAGGGGGTGTGCGCACCAAAAAGGGGGCGCCCACCCCCTGCAACCCCCCTATGGATCTGTAAATGTGCAACCCCCTTTTTCATACTCCCTACTTGTTAACTGCATCCTTAATATTATGTGCACCCTTTTTCTTTTTTTTCAAAATTTTGCCCCTGCAGAGCGTTATTATTTTGTCTAAAAGTCTAATTATAACTTTTGTCTCTTGTTACAGAAAAGCCTTGTTCATCGTGTGGTATACATTTCCAAACTACGAGATGAGGACATTGACAGAATGGAAGCCGGCAGTGAGTACAGAGATTAACACACTGTGTCGTGTTGTGAGGTGGAGGGAATATACTCAGATAGTGTATTTGTATAATTACCTCATTCATGGTAGACTTTACATATTTAGAGAAAGTAAGGCTTTTGTTTAAAGCCATGCATCTTGAGCATTCATTTGAATAGTGTCTGATAACATATGCCTTGGTGGTATTTGTATTATAATCATAAAAATCATTTCTTAAAAAGAAAAGTAAGAAATAGGAATGAAATGGTAATTCCAGTTTGATTGTAAGTACCGGTAAGCCACTTGTAGCATTTTCAGTTACATTTATCAAATTGCTTGGGTGGGTGTTTGTGTTATATCATTGTCAACCCTTCCTGATGCATGATTTCCTCTATAGGTATGGAATTTTATATTTACACATTTCTTTGGAAATACCTGCCTCATGTAATGTTGTTGGTGTGGCTATTAGAGGTCAGTGTTATGTTGGAGGTGGTTGTGAAGTCTGGCTGTGTTAAATACTGCAGTTACTGTTGCCCCTCTACTTGTATAGTCCCTGTGCTGCAAGCTGTCAGAGAATTGGTCACATTTGCCAGTGAAGTTTTGGAAATGCAACAAACCATGTTAAAACACTTATCTCTTGTGAGTGAGGCACAATCATTAATTTATCTACTATCAGTTATATTAGCCGTGTCTGTAATTATATTTGAGTTCAGTTAGAGACAGATGCACTTATGATCATTGGCAAAGCATTTAGCGAGTTTAATAGATCGTTCTAAGAGAAGTAACTCTAGTTTATTTCATCTTATCCAGTCTTGCAGTGTAGTTCAGACACAGACGCGTAAACATGGTGACTCCTGTCAATAGGAAAGGAATTTCAAAAGGAAAATAAATGATTGCATCATATTTTCAAGTTAACGTGACTGAAATTGATCAATCTATCACCAAGAAAAGAAATCAACAGTTGAGAATGTTCTATCATGTGTATTTTAAGGAATCATGGTTGCTAGAATTTGACTGGTTGCGATACCACAAATCTTCAGATACAATGTTTTGTGATCTATTGCTGGAAAGAATGATTTTGTTAACTGTCCCTATTAGGGCTGGGACGGGTCCAAATTTACTACCAGGGTACCCACCACCCTATTACCCGACTCTACCCGGGTACCCACTGTAGGTCTCAGGACATGTATTAAACAATCTGGTCATTCATACACTGAAGTTGAATTAAGTTTTATCTTTATTTAACCATATGAAAAGTCAGAAGGAATGGGTGCATAGTCAGAAAGAAATGCGAACATTAGTGACTTTAGTGTAACCATATATAATTATTTTCACTAAATAATATATCGCGTGACTAACCACGGGTCCGGGTAGCCCTGTGGGTACCCGGGTCCTTCTCAGTACCCACCCGACCCGGGTACCCGAGTTACCCGTCCCAGCCCTAGTCTGTATCTAAATTAGCTATTGCTCTACAATTTCATGCAGTAGACACCTAAACTGATAAGAAAAATGTGGATGAATTGAGGATTAAATTCAATACTGCATACTGTATTGGTAAATCAACATAATCTTTTATTCATCACAATAATAGGTAAAGTTACATGCCAATATTAGTAGTGTGAATTCGCATGGCCACTTGAATTTCATTTAATCTAGTGATTTCATATACTTACTTAGATGTCAACAAGTAAGTAAATAATTAACTTGGAGCCCTGCAGTTCTGAGACTTGGGAATGGTTGGATCTTAAGAAGCTGTCTTTATTAACTCCAAGGTCCGAAAGAAGTGTTTTCGAACTGAAAGTACATAGTGATACATTAAGACTTTAAGGGCTTTGAGGAATTTAATGTGTCTGTCTGTCTGTCTGTCTGTCTGTCTGTCTGTTTGTGTCAGTCGGTGGGTGGGTGGTGGGTGTGGGCATTGGGATGCTTCTGTACTTGCAAGTAAATACAAGCACCTCTACCGGTAGTTGAATCATCTGTGATTTAATACTTTCTTAAAACATGAAATCGCAAATGTTTACATATTTTTTGGAAGAAATCCACTTTTATAAACTCATGTTGATAAATTTGATATCAGAAGACGCTCGGGTGAGATTCTCTATTTATTTATCCTAAATTTATAACAGGCAGTATAGCACAGCTGTAGTAGACTGACAGAGTGATGGTATATGTTTCAGATTACTATGAGAGACAGCTGAAGAATCTTCAGAATGTCCACCAGAGTGTGTCGGTGACCGGGCTCATGCTGATCTACATGAAACACATCGTACATGTGGTGGAGGTAAGCTACCTAGCACACAGCACACCACAAACATACTCTTCCCACATCGTACATGTGGTGGAGGTGAGCTACAGAGCACACAGCACACCACAAACATACTCTTCCCAGCTTCATACACAGCATACTCACTGTGACAGGAAATATGTCATGATCAGTGGAAACATGTATTTGTTTCAGTGTATTAAAGACATATATACACTACTCCCTGTTAAAACCTATACCCTGCTAAAGTGCCTACAATACTGGGTTTATTTGACCAACCCTAACTCAATCTGTGTTAATTCATTGACCTTCATCTCTATGTGGTGCCTCAAGGGGCGCCCCTTCATGTGTTTGATGAAATTTGACTGCCACAAGTGGTTTCCTTTGACAGAAGCTAGAGATTCCATACCTAGTCTACCTCCTTTCACCCCTGGGGAATGTTTCAGACATATGATTGGGTTGCATTGAAGGTCAAGGGCATATATCATGAACTAGGTGTGAAAATATCTTGTGTACAGTATAACTTAAGTATATAGACATCAGCGATCAAAGATGAATATGAATGGCTATTGGTGAGGTCTGGTGGCACCTGATTATGTGAAGACCAAATGTTCCCTGAAAATGAAATGTGGCTGGAAAGGTTTGGGGCACTCTGAACAATGTAGGGATGGGGCTGCTTCCATTGTTGCATGAAATATAAATTCCTTACAACCAAATGTCATAAGAAGTGTTTAAAGAACTGTCTTTAGAATTTGTAGTCAACCTGTGAGCAATGATCACTTTCATCACTGTAGCTCCAGATGGGTACTATCAATAAAGGAGAATATTTATGACATGTTAGGATAGATTCTGCTCCAGGAAGGGGAATGGGTGGCAGAGTCCTCTGAAATATCTCTATTGTGTTTAATAAATAAACGATGAGTGGTCTTTGTTAATGGTTAACAGTAATAAACACTACAGGAAGAAAAAACCATGAGGGGCGCGGTCGTTCATTTCTTACATGAGATATCAAAATAGGTACAGCCTCTTTAAGGATGATGATAAGATGTACAAGCTTCAAAAATGTTAACCTGTATTTAAGTAATGATGACTCCCTCAATGGAATCTGACCTTGGAAATTTCAATTTTATGCCCAGATGGGTATTTCCGGCATATTGTCATAATCCTCACGTCGATGACCTGTACCTTTTCTCCCAATACCGATTATCATATCTCTCCCTTTTTTTGGTGCGATCCTTCACCCATGACATATATCTGCGATGCCCAGCTACATCTATGGGGACCAACTCACTGGAAATGCCCTTATAGAAGATAACGTCGTCCAACATACAACATCATCAAGTTGCGAGTGCAATCTCCAGAAATGACGTCATGATAGAACAATGTTTTATCATGAAATAAACCACACTTGGTTCATTGTTCTTTTCGATTTATTTGTAGTTCTCTTATATATGCTGTAATATGACAGAAATGCTATTACGAGTGGCGGAAGGTTTATTCAGGATGTACTGATATCGGCTGTTGCAGACTTCCTCGGACATGCTGCTGGAGATAGTCAAGGACCTGCATTACAGTCAGACGTCAGACGAGGGTTTCATCTCCAAGGCCAAGATACTCGTTATTTCTCACGATATATCCTTTTCTTAGAAACCTAGTGATTAACACACCAGAACTGTCACGAGGGCTATGACAGTAGAAAACTGCACCCTGTCCAATAACAACGGCATTGTGACATGGAATTGTTGGAGAATAGGATGTCACTGATGGGTTGTTGTGGAGAGTTTGCAGAGAAGGTCAATGATGTTGTCTTGTGTTTCATCCAGAATAAAGTTTTAGAGTAAAAAGACCTATGAGATAAACATACTGTGGTTTCAATGTAGAGACATGTTACAGCGATAGAAACTAACAGTTTTAGTCCGCTAGTCCTTATAATGATAACATGTAGCAAAATCCCTGAGAAAGAGCAAATTTCTACTTCTGATACCTTTACTATTAGGCAGGTTAGTAAGGACTATGGAACTAGTGCTTATTTCAAAGGCTGCTGTTACCTGTAAAGAAAATGACACAAAACTGAAGTTGGAACCACAGAAGTACCAACTAAGAAGTAATTTGTAATAATTATTTACTTCTGCCATTATGCAACTGTCAAATCGTCAGATATAATAAGAGCAGGGCTGGAAAATAGTAAAAAATCTTCTGTGCCCAAGGGTATGTGAGCTGATTTCAGGTGTGCCTTGTCTTTTTTACCCAATAACTATAATAAAAGGCAGCTAGTCCGTCAGATCAAAATGTTAAATGCTATCAATGTTGTGATGTTGTAAAGTACAGAGAGGTCATCACATGAGATATTTCTCACTACTATACTTACAAATACAAATATGAAACAGACACCAAATTATAAACTTTTAACAACTGTGATTTTCCTTGTTTAGTCAAAACTGCACATTGAACACCTAATGCATTTAAATGTTCACTGGCTTGAACCTGAGTTTGAAGTTTGCTGGTTCTGAAACCCCTTGAACCATTGAAGAAATAAATAGTTTTCCATCTATTTTCAACTTTCTTGGCAAAATTTGCAAAATATAATTTTTTTATGCCAGTCATATATTAACCATGATGTGTACTTAAGAAGTGGCCAGTTACTGGGAATACCTCTCGTTGATTTACTTTGTATAATTTTGACTTTCGTTCATCTGTACTATCACATGTGTTAGTTGTGTCTGCATTCAATTTTCTCTTCTCAGGCATTTTATCAGTTTCTATGTTAGCAATAGCATTCAGTGATAATGAGCTGTATTCTGTGCCCATCGTCTGCCGAGGCGTTGTTACAAGTTACAGCAGTAGGCTTGATCGTGAAGAAATAAGATGTACTGGAGTTTTATCTTTTTGGTCTGTTCCAGTTTGACAAATTCCAATCATTTTCTAGTTTTTTCACACCAGTCAACATGAATAACCACTTCCGTTTGAAACACAACACCTTGATATTCCATCAATAGAGAAAGACACGTCATGTTCACATGTTAATCTTGAACATCACTGTAAGACACAGTCAATGGAATTCACCGAATAATGCTGAATGGTTGCATGACAGGAAGTCGTTTTAGTGATAGAGGAATATGCAACTAGCTGGGGAGAATCTTGAATTTCATAGTTCCGGTTTGTTAAGACAGGAAATAAAAAATCATGCAAGTGCTTTCAATGAAAATGACTGTGCCCATGAGGCACTGTATGTTTAAATCATGACATTTCTATCAGAATTAAGTTCATAGTCATGATGTATTATTTCTTGTATCTAGTCACAATAATATAGTTGTCTCTTCTCATGGCATGGCTGCGTTTGTCTACATTGGTATTGGAAGATGGTCATGCCACTGTGTTCTGATGATCGTGGAGAGGAAGGTGATGGCAGGAGTTATGATGTGGAACTGTGACTGTATTGAGCAGTGGTGTATTCCTTAACGTTGCATCACATTCCCCAGCGCCTTTATCAGCAGTGGACATTCCGGACACTGGACATTGAAGCTCACCGTCTCGAGGCTTTCGAGCCGTCAGAAACTACAGACAAACTCATCGTAGATGTCCTCACACAGCTACTGAAACTGGGCATGTTCATCAGCAAAACTCCCAAGGTTGGTGTAAAGATCGATCCATGTATCACTTGAGAATTCAGCTTTTCGTATAAATTTGTCAGTAGGACATACGAAGCTCCAAAGCACTCATATTCAAACATTTTAACTCTTGTTGTGGAGATACTCAGTACCTCACAGTTTATGACAGCTGTTCTTCAGGTATGTCATTATTTTGAAATTCAGATTTATGGGGGCAGTTTTGGGTAGCAAAGTGGTTTAAGCGTTTGCTCGTCACACCAAAGGCATTGGCTCTGAATGTTAAAATGAATAAATTGTGTTACTTTTGGCAATCTCAAGCAGGGGCAAGTAAGATATTGAAAGAGGGGGCCTGTCCCTTCTGGCCTCTGCTGGGAGTGATGGTTACTCCTTTACAAAAAGTGAATGAATGTATTAAGAATGAAACCAACTGTAAAACTTGGATGTAGATATCAGCCAGAAAATGACTCTTGTATTTTAGGATTTCAACAGTTTGTCCTGAAAAACAGAAAGGTGTAGCTATACTAGCTAATAGTGAGGTGACTATTGCAGTTGTGAGTTTTGAAATAACTTTCACAACACTGAATTACCAGAGTGAGTCGGGTCATCTTTCAAAACAAGTGTCAAAAAGCTGGAATATAGGAGTGATTCAGGTGCAAAGCTGGTCAATAAGCACATGGCTTTGTGTCGTGATGTGACATACCTTGTGTGATTACATTATGACCATTATATTGAATGTCTGGCTTGTCAGACATGTTGCAGGCCATCGGGCCCTTGTGTCGCTAAGGCTGTATCATGGGCAATAAGTGCCTGCCGTTGGACACCACTATAATCAACAGAAATCTACATAGCGAATTACAAATATGGTAAACTGACTTCTCCAAGAGACCTAATATCAATATTAGTATCAAACTAGCGAAACAAAAGCGAGCCTCATTTTGTGTCAGTTGCAATAAGAAGTGAATATGTAGCCGACCTGATCATCAGTCATTGTTGCTACAACTGAAGCTTTAGTCAATGCAGGGAAACAGGACTTTGCAAATAAGAAACTATAAATATAACAAATCCATTTCACTGATCTCTTGGAGTCAGTTTTGGATTCCAGTAGTATTGTTCACTAGTCTGAAAGTAGGGTACTTCAGCTCTGCATGTGATTGTGTCTTCTTTCAGCTCGGGCGGTGGAGTAACCTTGTGGTTAAAGCGTTTGCTCATCTCGCTGAATACCAGGGTTTGATTACCCACATGGGTACAATGTTTGTGATATTGCTGGAACATTGCTAAAAGTTGCGTAAAACCTTATCGGTACTCACTCACTCACTTACTTCTTTCAGCTCAATTTCAAGAACGCCATGGACTCTCTGCACCAGAATGTGCCTGAGTTTCTGCCACAACAAGGTAATTAGTTCTGTGTGACATGATTGAAAAGGGATTGAGGTTTTGTCCCCAAGATAACTTTTCATTGAACTCCAAATTGGAAGCTAACATGAACTCCTGAAGTTTTCAAAAGATACTTAAACCATTGTAAACAGGTGATCTAATACGATATTACAAAGAATGCAAATAGTAAGAGCATGCAGAGTGTACTCATGATATGGTCACTCCTGGTTATCTGCCCCTAGTGTCTTGGGTGACCTCCCTTGGAGTAGTGTTTCCTGGCTATAGACAGCAGACATTGCACTTGCTGCTTATCAAGCTGACAGAACCTAGGATCCGGGGACTGAAAATAGATTATGAAAACATTTACAGTCATAGACAATGGTAGGTGTTGTACCATGTTGGTCCATGAGGACAGCTGACATTACCGAGCTAAGGCTCGAATAAAAGAATTGGTTCTCAGGGAATGGCTTTTGAAAATATCGTGCAGGTGGGTGGGTGGGATCTTTTTGGTGATGTGATGGGAGGATGGGGTGTTTAACCAGAAAATGTCCAAATAGATAATTGTGCAAATCAAATTTGGAAAGGGCCTCCCTACATTAATGTATTCCTTGATGAGTAAAATACTGGAATCAATATTTGACTACAGTTGGACTAACAGTGTGTGCATAATACAAGCAAACAATGAGATTTTATTTTATTTCACAATGCGAAAACGTTATTGTGAGTACGCAACACCGGAAGAAGCATGACAACAAATCCCCTACTGAAGTACGCAAGTTAATCCTGTTATTACACTATCTGGCTATAAAAGAGTTCATTGTGTATCTGGACTTACATTTGTAAGCCATTATATTACTCTTAGCCATGATTTTATTCATATTTGTGTACATTAATTTCAACAAAATCGTGTATGAACTGATGGGCATATCACATCAGGTCGCCATGGACTAGCCTTGCAACAAACATTTGTCATTAGAGATACAAAGTCTTCGGTCTTTCTATAAATTCCTATGGATTTTTTTGCGATATTGGCCATAAGATTAAGTATTTTTTAACTTAAATCACCCATAGAGCGGGGAGAAAATGTGTGAACAGCTGATTGCTTTTTCCAACTTACTTTACAAGACAAATACACATGTAATCTTTACCTCTCCATTGTCCGACATATAGGACACAAAAACCCTTGAATTCGAAATTCATCATGTCTTGTGATGTTTCATCATAAATTTCATGTTTTCAATGACCAAATTTGCAGGCAGCAAAACAAGCACACAATTTCCTATTGCAGCCATGACCATAACACTCAAGATGCACAATAGAACAGTGCACACTGCTAGGGTCGTGTGTTCGAGACGCGGAATATTTAAGGATTTTTTTATTTTTTATTTGAAAATGGAAATACAAACAAAACATGTGGCAGGGTTTGTGATGCGACAGTGCCTGTGAACCAAGACTATTTCTTTTTTAGCCTAACTACTTAGTGACCAGCATCTTTTGGAAAATGAGCATTATCTTTCACCACTGTCAGTATTCTACAATGGGACTGCTCTTCTGATGTTTCAGTGGTATGACATGCTCAGGTTATTATTGCTGGGTGTTCTATGTGTTCCTAATCATTGGCTACTTGTCACCATGTGACCGACTGTTGTTGTCACATGACTGACTGTTGTCACATGACTGACTGTTGTCACATGACTGACTGTTGTTGTCCTGCTGCAGCTGCAATCCATTACCTCCTGGAGGAGGATGACAACTGTATGCTGCTGCCCAGCGAGTACATCAACACCTACACCAAGCCCTTCGACACCGCACTGGATAGTGGTGAGTTGAAGCCCTCAGCAAGGAGGTATCAGACAAGTGCCATGTTTTTATAGAAGATATTTTGAAATTGCCGAGTATGGCATAGAATCTCAAACAAAACAACTGAATGTGTAAACTGGTCATGATATGAAAGCTTCAAATCTCTGCACCTGAAAGGTGTATTCTAATAATGAAACTCATAGTTTCTTTTGTAACAAAGCACATGCCTTTCTAGTGTGATCTGTATTAAATTTCCTTTCACTGTCAAAGGCTACATGTGCATGTAAATAATAGACTTGGGAAAAAATCATAACTCAGATGTTGTCCAAAACGAACACTTCTCCTTTCAGACAAAGTGTGGCCTCTACCTACTCGTCTCTTCCCATACAACTAATTAGCATAAGGACCAGTCCAGGACAAGGGAACCGACAGACTCAGCAGGGACAACTCTCACAGTAACATCTGGTGTCATCCAAAATGTTGACAGCCATGGATAACCATGTACATATGTATATTTACAAATAAACTTCTGTCATATCCATTATTATGTAGTCACTATATTATGTCTTTTTTCATTATATATAAGACAATGCCGTGATATTACTGGAATAATGTTCAAAGCGGCGTTAAACCCAACTCACTCCTTACTATTATAAACCGATATCAGTAATCAATGGTACATTATGTTTTACTGTTATGACCATCCATCGACTCCTCGTGATGTGCGCTTGCGTATGCTTCACCCAGTAGGAGCACCTGTCTAAATGTGTCCTCTGTTGGACCAGTGGAGAAACAAGTACATAGAGAGGGATGCAGGAGCACCTGTCTAAATGTGTCCTCTGTTTGACCAGTAGATAAACAAGTACATAGAGAGGGATGTAGGGGTTCCTGTCTAAATGTGTCCTCTGTTGGACCAGTGGAGAAACAAGATCATAGAGAGGGATGCAGGGGCACCTGTCTAAATGTGTCCTCTGTTTGACCAGTACAGAAACAAGAACATAGAGAGGGATGCAGGGGCACCTGTCTAAATGTGTCCTCTGTTTGACCAGTGGAGAAACAAGTACATAGAGAGGGATGCAGGAGCACCTGTCTAAATGTGTCCTCTGTTTGACCAGTAGATAAACAAGTACATAGAGAGGGATGTAGGGGTTCCTGTCTAAATGTGTCCTCTGTTGGACCAGTGGAGAAACAAGATCATAGAGAGGGATGCAGGGGCACCTGTCTAAATGTGTCCTCTGTTTGACCAGTACAGAAACAAGAACATAGAGAGGGATGCAGGGGCACCTGTCTAAATGTGTCCTCTGTTTGACCAGTACAGAAACAAGTACATAGAGAGGGATGCAGGGGCACCTGTCTAAATGTGTCCTCTGTTGGACCAGTAGAGAAACAAGTACATAGAGAGGGATGTAGGGGTTCCTGTCTAAATGTGTCCTCTGTTTGACCAGTACAGAAACAAGTACATAGAGAGGGATGCAGGGGCACCTGTCTAAATGTGTCCTGTGTTTGACCAGTACAGAAACAAGAACATAGAGAGGGATGCAGGGGCACCTGTCTAAATGTGTCCTCTGTTGGACCAGTGGAGAAACAAGTACATAGAGAGGGATGCAGGGGTTCCTGTCTAAATGTGTCCTGTGTTTGACCAGTACAGAAACAAGTACATAGAGAGGGATGCAGGGGCACCTGTCTAAATGTGTCCTGTGTTCGACCAGTAGAGAAACAAGTACATAGAGAGGGATGCAGGGGCACCTGTCTAAATGTGTCCTCTGTTGGACCAGTAGAGAAACAAGTACATAGAGAGGGATGCAGGGGTTCCTGTCTAAATGTGTCCACTGTTTGACCAGTACAGAAACAAGTACATAGAGAGGGATGCAGGGGCACCTGTCTAAATGTGTCCTCTGTTTGACCAGTACAGAAACAAGAACATAGAGAGGGATGCAGGGGCACCTGTCTAAATGTGTCCTCTGTTGGACCAGTGGAGAAACAAGTACATAGAGAGGGATGCAGGGGTTCCTGTCTAAATGTGTCCTGTGTTTGACCAGTACAGAAACAAGTACATAGAGAGGGATGCAGGGGCACCTGTCTAAATGTGTCCTGTGTTCGACCAGTAGAGAAACAAGTACATAGAGAGGGATGCAGGGGCACCTGTCTAAATGTGTCCTCTGTTGGACCAGTAGAGAAACAAGTACATAGAGAGGGATGCAGGGGTTCCTGTCTAAATGTGTCCTCTGTTTGACCAGTACAGAAACAAGTACATAGAGAGGGATGCAGGGGTTCCTGTCTAAATGTGTCCACTGTTTGACCAGTGGAGAAACAAGTACATAGAGAGGGATGCAGGGGCACCTGTCTAAATGTGTCCTCTGTTTGACCAGTACAGAAACAAGAACATAGAGAGGGATGCAGGGGCACCTGTCTAAATGTGTCCTCTGTTTGACCAGTACAGAAACAAGAACATAGAGAGGGATGCAGGGGCACCTGTCTAAATGTGTCCTCTGTTGGACCAGTGGAGAAACAAGAACATAGAGAGGGATGCAGGGGTTCCTGTCTAAATGTGTCCTCTGTTTGACCAGTACAGAAACAAGTACATAGAGAGGGATGCAGGGGTTCCTGTCTAAATGTGTCCACTGTTTGACCAGTACAGAAACAAGTACATAGAGAGGGATGCAGGGGCACCTGTTTAAATGTGTCCTCTGTTTGACCAGTACAGAAACAAGAACATAGAGAGGGATGCAGGGGCACCTGTCTAAATGTGTCCTCTGTTGGACCAGTGGAGAAACAAGTACATAGAGAGGGATGCAGGAGCACCTGTCTAAATGTGTCCTCTGTTTGACCAGTAGAGAAACAAGTACATAGAGAATGATGCGGGGCACCTGTCTAAATGTGTCCTCTGTTGGACCAGTGGAGAAACAAGTACAAAGAGAATGATGCAGGGGTTCCTGTCTAAATGTGTCCTCTGTTTGACCAGTAGAGAAACAAGTACATAGAGGGGGATGTAGGGGTTCCTGTGATGCGTGGCACCTGTCTAAATGCGTCCTGTGTTCGACCAGTAGAGAAACAAGTACATAGAGAGGGATGTAGGGGTTCCTGTCTAAATGTGTCCTCTGTTGGACCAGTATAGAAACAAGTACATAGAGAGGGATGTAGGGGTTCCTGTCTAAATGTGTCCACTGTTTGACCAGTACAGAAACAAGAGCGTAGAGAAGGATGCAGGGGCACCTGTCTAAATGTGTCCTCTGTTGGACCAGTAGAGAAACAAGTACATAGAGAGGGATGCAGGGGTTCCTGTCTAAATGTGTCCTCTGTTTGACCAGTAGAGAAACAAGTACATAGAGAGGGATGCAGGGGTTCCTGTCTAAATGTGTCCACTGTTTGACCAGTACAGAAACAAGTACATAGAGAGGGATGCAGGGGCACCTGTCTAAATGTGTCCTCTGTTTGACCAGTACAGAAACAAGAACATAGAGAGGGATGCAGGGGCACCTGTCTAAATGTGTCCTCTGTTGGACCAGTGGAGAAACAAGTACATAGAGAGGGATGCAGGGGTTCCTGTCTAAATGTGTCCTGTGTTTGACCAGTACAGAAACAAGTACATAGAGAGGGATGCAGGGGCACCTGTCTAAATGTGTCCTGTGTTCGACCAGTAGAGAAACAAGTACATAGAGAGGGATGCAGGGGCACCTGTCTAAATGTGTCCTCTGTTGGACCAGTAGAGAAACAAGTACATAGAGAGGGATCCAGGGGTTCCTGTCTAAATGTGTCCTCTGTTTGACCAGTACAGAAACAAGTACATAGAGAGGGATGCAGGGGTTCCTGTCTAAATGTGTCCACTGTTTGACCAGTACAGAAACAAGTACATAGAGAGGGATGCAGGGGCACCTGTCTAAATGTGTCCTCTGTTTGACCAGTACAGAAACAAGTACATAGAGAGGGATGCAGGGGCACCTGTCTAAATGTGTCCTCTGTTTGACCAGTACAGAAACAAGAACATAGAGAGGGATGCAGGGGCACCTGTCTAAATGTGTCCTCTGTTGGACCAGTGGAGAAACAAGAACATAGAGAGGGATGCAGGGGTTCCTGTCTAAATGTGTCCTCTGTTTGACCAGTACAGAAACAAGTACATAGAGAGGGATGCAGGGGTTCCTGTCTAAATGTGTCCACTGTTTGACCAGTACAGAAACAAGTACATAGAGAGGGATGCAGGGGCACCTGTCTAAATGTGTCCTCTGTTTGACCAGTACAGAAACAAGAACATAGAGAGGGATGCAGGGGCACCTGTCTAAATGTGTCCTCTGTTGGACCAGTAGAGAAACAAGAACATAGAGAGGGATGCAGGGGTTCCTGTCTAAATGTGTCCTCTGTTTGACCAGTACAGAAACAAGTACATAGAGAGGGATGCAGGGGTTCCTGTCTAAATGTGTCCACTGTTTGACCAGTACAGAAACAAGTACATAGAGAGGGATGCAGGGGCACCTGTCTAAATGTGTCCTCTGTTTGACCAGTACAGAAACAAGAACATAGAGAGGGATGCAGGGGCACCTGTCTAAATGTGTCCTCTGTTGGACCAGTGGAGAAACAAGTACATAGAGAGGGATGCAGGAGCACCTGTCTAAATGTGTCCTCTGTTTGACCAGTAGAGAAACAAGTACATAGAGAATGATGCGGGGCACCTGTCTAAATGTGTCCTCTGTTGGACCAGTGGAGAAACAAGAACATAGAGAGGGATGCAGGGGTTCCTGTCTAAATGTGTCCTCTGTTTGACCAGTACAGAAACAAGTACATAGAGAGGGATGCAGGGGTTCCTGTCTAAATGTGTCCACTGTTTGACCAGTACAGAAACAAGTACATAGAGAGGGATGCAGGGGCACCTGTCTAAATGTGTCCTCTGTTTGACCAGTACAGAAACAAGAACATAGAGAGGGATGCAGGGGCACCTGTCTAAATGTGTCCTCTGTTGGACCAGTAGAGAAACAAGAACATAGAGAGGGATGCAGGGGTTCCTGTCTAAATGTGTCCACTGTTTGACCAGTACAGAAACAAGTACATAGAGAGGGATGCAGGGGCACCTGTCTAAATGTGTCCTCTGTTTGACCAGTACAGAAACAAGAACATAGAGAGGGATGCAGGGGCACCTGTCTAAATGTGTCCTCTGTTGGACCAGTGGAGAAACAAGTACATAGAGAGGGATGCAGGAGCACCTGTCTAAATGTGTCCTCTGTTTGACCAGTAGAGAAACAAGTACATAGAGAATGATGCGGGGCACCTGTCTAAATGTGTCCTCTGTTGGACCAGTGGAGAAACAAGTACAAAGAGAATGATGCAGGGGTTCCTGTCTAAATGTGTCCTCTGTTTGACCAGTAGAGAAACAAGTACATAGAGGGGGATGTAGGGGTTCCTGTGATGCGGGGCACCTGTCTAAATGCGTCCTGTGTTCGACCAGTAGAGAAACAAGTACATAGAGAAGGATGCAGGGCCACCTGTCAAAATGTGTCCTCTGTTTGACCAGTAGAGAAACAAGTACATAGAGAATGATGCGGGGCACCTGTCTAAATGTGTCCACTGTTTGACCAGTAGAGAAACAAGAACATAGAGAGGGATGTAGGGGTGCCTGTCTAGATGTGTTCACTGTTTGACCAGTACAGAAACAAGTACATAGAGAAGTGTGCAGGCGCACCTGTCTAAATGTGTCCTCTGTTTGACAAGTAGAGAAACAAGTACATAGAGAATGATGCGGGGCACCTGTCTAAATGTGTCCACTGTTTGACAAGTATAGAAACAAGTACATAGAGAGGGATGTAGGGGTTCCTGTCTAAATGTGTCCACTGTTTGACCAGTATAGAAACAAGTACAAAGAGAGGGATGTAGGGGTTCCTGTCTAAATGTGTCCACTGTTTGACCAGTATAGAAACAAGAGCGTAGAGAAGGATGCGGGGACACCTGTCTAAATGTGTCCACTGTTTGACTAGTACAGAAACAAGTACATAGAGAATGATGCGGGGCACCTGTCTAAATATGTCCACTGTTTGACCAGTACAGAAACAAGTACATAGAGAAGGATGCAGGCGCACCTGTCTAAATGTGTCCAGTGATTGACCAATATAGAAACAAGAACATAGAGAGGAATGCATGGGCGCCTGTCTAAATGTGTCCTGTGTTGGACCAGTACAGAAACAAATACATAGAGAAGGATGCAGGGGCACCTGTCTAAATGTGTCCAGTTTTGGACTTGAACATGAACAAGTAAATAGAGAGGGGTGTAGGGGTTCCTGTCTAAATGTGTCCTGTGTCAGACAAGAACAGAAACTATTTAAGTACTAGCTAGGAGAGTAGGGTGTAGGGGAACTGTCGTTGTCTTATTGTTTTCTACCAGATATGATACGGAAAAACGGGAACACAAATTACTAAGTGCTATACAAGCAGGATCCTCTGTATAGATCTTGCCTCCCAGAAGACGCTTGTTTTCTGAAATATGCTCTTCAGAAATAGAACGCAAAAGAATTAAAAGTAAATATCTGACACAATGTTGCCGACATCCATACAAACTTAATACCAAAAATGAATTGGTCATTTCTACATGAATTGGGATTGATTTGTATGGAAGGAATGAAGTACTGCAGAAATTTGGTGAAAAAGGTGGAAAAAATTGCAGAAACACAATTACGCGGAAACACACCAACATGACATGCTCGTTCAACATCACACGGCAAAACTGACAACAGCCTTTTTCAGGAATCACACCATCCTGCCAGGTCCTGCCATGGACGTCCAGCTCTTAAGATTTAATCCCAATCAATCACTTCGTACAACAAACACGGGAAACACTGCAATAATAACTGCAATCACTTCGTACAACAAACACGGGAAACACTGCAATAATAACTGCAATCACTTCGTACAACAAACACGGAAAACACTGCAATATTAACTGCAATCAGTTCGTACAACAAACACGGGAAACACTGCAATAATAACTGCAATCACTTCGTACAACAAACACGGGAAACACTGCAATAATAACTGCAATCACTTCGTACAACAAACACGGGAAACACTGCAATAATAACTGCAATCACTTCGTACAACAAACACGGGAAACACTGCAATAATAACTGCAATCACTTCGTACAACAAACCCTGGAAAAACTGCAATAATAACTGCAATCACTTGGTACAACAAACTCGAGAACACTGCAATGATAACTGCAATCACTTCGTACAACAAACACGGGAAACACTGCAATAATAACTACAATCACTTCGTACAACAAACACGGGAACACTGCAATAATAACTGCAATCACTTCGTACAACAAACACGGGTAACACTGCAATAATAACTGCAATCACTTCGTACAACAAACACGGGAAACACTGCAATAATAACTGCAATCACTTCGTACAACAAACACGGGAACACTGCAATAATAACTGCAATCACTTCGTACAACAAACACGGGAAACACTGCAATAATAACTGCAATCACTTCGTACAACAAACCCTGGAAAAACTGCAATAATAACTGCAATCACTTCGTACAACAAACACGGGAACACTGCAATAATAACTACAATCACTTCGTACAACAAACACGGGTAACACTTCAATGATTACTTCAATCACTTTGTACAACAAACACGGGAACACTGCAATAATAACTACAATCACTTCGTACAACAAACACGGGTAACACTTCAATGATTACTTCAATCACTTTGTACAACAAACACGGGTAACACTGCAATGATTACTTCAAACACTTTGTACAACAAACACGGGTAACACTGCAATCACTTCGTACAACAAACACGGGTAACACTTCAATGATTACTTCAATCACTTCGTACAACAAACACGGGTAATACTTCAATGATTACTTCAATCACTTGGTACAACAAACACTAATACTTATTTACATATTTTTTCAGTAATTTTACTTTTCTCAATGCTTTTGAGATTTGTGTAAAGTGGTATTCTGGATTCATGAGTGAGCAAATGTGACTCATAGTGAAAATGTAGATGGTATTCGGGATTCATGAGTGAGCAAATGAGACACAGAGTGAAAATGTAGAAGGTATTCTGGATTCAGGGGAGGAGGGGGTTAGCACCCTCAAATATGGGAAACACTAATACTTACTGCAACCACTTCAAACAAAGATAGGGAATACTGCAATAATTACTGCAACCTCTTCATAAAGAAACACGGGAAACACTGCAATAATCAATACTAACAACACTGTGTGTGACCCTTGTGTTTGACCTACTGACAGAAAGGGGCGGTCGGGTAGTCTAGTGGTTATAGCGTTAGCTCGTCACGCCCGAGAGCCGGGTTCCATTCCCAACATGGGTACAATGTGTGAAGCCCATTTCCCTTAATGCCGAGCGCCAGGTAAGGTAACTATTTGTACCATCTTTTAACATCTTTGGGTATGACGTGGCCGGGGATCGAACCCCGGACCTTCCACTCAACGGGCGGACGCTCTACCGCTAGACCACGGAGCTGGTCCTCGAGAAATTTGAACTAACGTAATACATTTATCTTATCGCCACGTGTTTAGACATGCGACACCACGTGTCATAATTGCTGTGTCATTAGCGACGATGTTCCAATTACCACGTAAGTTACAACCGCCTGACAGATGATGGACTCCACATGTGTCCTGTAATTGTTTTCAGGCAGAGGTAACTAATGGCACCTACGTTACCATGGAGATGTATTGCCTCAGAAATAATGCTGAGCGACTTAATTTTCACAACGTCAACCATCTCCAACAAGGACAGTTCAACCCTGTAGGACCGCCAACTAGAGTTGTAAACGGCGTCTCGGCGGGCAACGACTGTAACTACATTACTTTACTTGCTGAAGATGTTGATAAAATAGGAACTTAGGAGCTTGGTAACAGACGTGCCAACTGATGTGAGCGAGCTGACATGAATGGAATCTCCGCAGCATCGTGGACGACCAACCTTTCAAGACAGTATCGGTAAGAACAAACATATTTATGAACATAACATTGACCATAACGCTTATGGTGTTACGTGTGAGTGAGTGAGTTGGGTTTTACGCAATCATTAGCAATATTCCAGTCAAATCACGGCCCGGGACACGATACATAGGTTGATCGCATTGATAGTCTTTCGATGTAACACCCTTACTTTGTGTCAAGGTGCTTAATCTGATTACATACTGTTCAATTCGATTACATTTCGACCTAAAAGTTTCACTTCAATTTGGTTTTCCGCATTCTCCTCTTAAAGCTGATGCCGTCGGTTGCAAAATTAACTGACATTGAATATTTAGTATGATCTGCAAATCATAAAACAAATAATGTGTATCTCCCAAACGTCTGGCCAAACTCATCCTGCTTTTTGTGGAGGTAATTCAATTCCATTATATTCCTTGTCAAGGAGGAAGAATGATGCAAACGAAACGTGCACCTAAGCACCGCCACCATACAGACTAGCATGGTGATAATGGAGACATAACACCCGATGATAATCTCTCCCTCACGAACTGATGATGTAAGTCACACACAAAGGTTTTATTATGCACTGTGCCCTGAATGACGTCACGTTGCCATGGTCCGCTTCAGGAACAATCGCAATAGGTGTGATTTAGCACAATGTAAAACTTACAATTCCCTGTAATGAACAATATGTCGATTTTTGTGAGCCCACTGAGCTCTTCAGACAGTTATTGCAATGACCTCATCAACATCTGTTCTGATAGCATCAGGGGCGGTCGGGTAGCCTAGTGGTTAAAGCGTTTGCTGGTCATGCCGAAGACTCGGGTTCGATTCCTGAATCGGTACATTGTGTGAAGCCCATTTCTGGTGTCCCCCGCCGTGATATTCCTGGAATATTGCTAAAAGCGGCGTAAAACCATACTCACTCACTCAGCCACTGTTCTGTTAGGTATTGTTCGGATGATCGGATGAATAGTATCGGAAAAGAAATATTGTATCAGATATGACATATTCCCACATCGAGTTATTTTAGTTGCAGCTTTTACTATATCTATGTAAAATGATAATAACCATAAGCGTAGCACTTTGGAACAACTGATTGCTATTGCCGGATATGATTTACGAATGGAATAATTTGATCAGTCACCTCTGAGAACTCCCGCATTCTTGCTACAACAAATGAATGAAATCAAAATGCAAATATTGTAATTACAACCGACAAAAGTCACATATTTGATATCAGGCAGTTACCTTGTACGAGGAATGTATACGCAGATAGCCACATAAATGAACGATGAACTTGTTCCCTGTCAGGTGTCTTTAAACAATCTACTTTTTTAAAATATATATAGAGCGCTTCGGGACATGATGACCCCTGTTTGTTTCTCAACTGACCACGTAAGTTTGTTTCAGGTGTTTCACATAGGTGTCGTGTCTCATTGCACGAGACAACTATCTTCATGATGTCCACGCTTCTTTAAAAAATCCATAGAGTTAGATAACAATGAGCAATCAATCAACGTTATCGGCTAATCCTTTGAACAAAGTATGTTGTTTTTACAACTGCATTTCACGCCCAGATATGGACACATTCCGTCTGCTTTTGTAAACCTACACACATAAACACTTACTTTTGATAAAATATATAAATGCCCTGTGCAAGATAACAGTGATTAATAAGTCAACGTATTATCGGTTAATCTTTTAATCAATGTGTTTTACAACTCTACCGATCATACCTCACTTGCTGCGCTGCCACGTGCATATTACGCAACATGTAATACATTAACCACATCACATCTGGATTTAAAACCTTATTCGTAGATTAAACAATATCCCCAGACACAATAGCTAACCAGTGTCAAGGGAGGTCACTCTATATCAAGGTCACTACCAAGGTCAACATTATAGGAGAGCCTCAGTCAGTTTGCCACCGACTATCATCAGAATTACATGTACAGCGCCCTGAACCTCTTTCTGTTGAATTTCAAGACATCCTCGATAAATTGTCAGCAATATCATGGCTCCATTCTATTAAGATAAATGCCCTGGACCCATTCGGACCATATCGGAAGTGACGTAACAAGCTCCATCTCTCTTATCACCACCTTTGCAAAGAATTTCTCTGATTCATGACCTTGAAATCAACCACGAATGAAACTCAATGTACTATAACAAATTCACCATTTTTTAGGATGTCACAAACTTGATTTTAGATATCACAAATCATTTTTGATGAATTCTAAGATACAAATAAATATTTCATGATATCGCTAAATATTTCATATCAGAAAATCGAAATTGTAACAAGTCAGTTCGTGTTGATATTCAACATAGGGAATAAATAGTAAACAAAATCATCAAATCAGATCTTCACGCAAAGGGGAATTGAAAATAATATTGTATCTGATTTAATGAGACTGAAATAGTAAACAAACAAATATGCATTCAATTACAAATATTTGGACATTTCAGATAGAGCTGACTTCACGTCAGACTAGGAAAATTGTCTGATGCATCGCCTCCACAACGAGGTCTTATCGGTGCCGATAACCATGTAAAGGAGGACCAACGCCTGATGTACCCAGTTTGAGACAATAAAAAGTGAAGCCTGGTATCTATCTTCAGTCGAGGTATTTGTCAGATCCTCGTGCGCCACGCTGATGGGTTGCAGTGTCAGTACGCCTGTCAGACCTCAGATCTCCCGGCAAGGGAGCGACCGAGGGTCGTTTGGTCCTAGTCGTCTGCTGTCGGAACTGATTCACGTCCATTCTTCCCTCATTCTGCCGGGGGGCGCGAGCACAGTGACGGGGGTTAGGAGGGAAAGCAATCTGTACTTCCGGTTGGGGACACATGTTGGAGTGGAGATTGTGCACGTCGACGACGACGGGACAGACAAGCATCCAACGACCAGCTGAAGGTACTTCCGGTTAGGGACACATGTTGGAGGGGAGATTGTGCACGACGACGACGACGGGACACACAAGCATACATACAACGACCAGCTGAAGGTACTTCCGGTTAGGGACACGTGTTGGTGTGGAGGTTGTGCACGACGACGACGACGGGACACACAAGCATACATACAACGACCAGCTGAAGGTACTTCCGGTTAGGGACACGTGTTGGTGTGGAGGTTGTGCACGACGACGACGACGGGACACACAAGCATACATACAACGACCAGCTGAAGGTACTTCCGGTTAGGGACACGTGTTGGTGTGTAGGTTTTGCACGACGACGACGGGACACACAAGCATACATACAACGACCAGCTGAAGGTACTTCCGGTTAGGGACACGTGTTGGAGTGGAGGTTGTGCACTACGACGACGGGAAACACAAGCATACATACAACGACCAGCTGAAGGTACTTCCGGTTAGGGACACGTGTTGGTGTGTAGGTTTTGCACGACGACGACGACGACGGGACACACAAGCATACATACAACGACCAGCTGAAGGTACTTCCGGTTAGAGACACGTGTTGGAGTGGAGGTTGTGCACTACGACGACGGGAAACACAAGCATACATACAACGACCAGCTGAAGGTACTTCCGGTTAGGGACACGTGTTGGAGGGGAGATTGTGCACGACGACGACGACGGGACACACAAGCATACATACAACGACCAGCTGAAGGTACTTCCGGTTAGGGACACATGTTGGAGGGGAGATTGTGCACTACGACGACGACGGGAAACACAAGCATACATACAACGACCAGCTGAAGGTACTTCCGGTTAGGGTCACGTGTTGGAGTGGAGGTTGTGCACGACGACGAAAACGACGACGGGTCACACAACCATACAACGCCCATAATGTGTGTGTACGCACTGATGAAAAACGACATTCTCAAAGTCAAATTTCGACACAATGTCAGTTGAAGTGTGTCAGATTGGTGTTTTAATAATGTTAATAACTACTGAAAATACTCCCCCACCACCCAGTCATTTTTCATAAATACCATGAGGAACAAGATGAGTTTGTTACAGTACCAGGTTGGAGTCGGCTTGTGGATGACGACCGGACGCCAAAGAATACGAGGACCAGATGAAGGTAAAGGCGAGATCCCGGTGCTTCTGGTAGAGTGTACACTGCTTCTCGACCAGGCACCTGGGAATAAGACAACGAGGTGATGGGGAACTCCCATTTACGCTCATCATTGGTGTTTTACTACTGTTTTGAAACTTTGTGTCGAATGGAAGAAAGGGTGACCATTGCACGTTTCCGTGTCTCGTCCACCCTCGACGCTTAGTTTGGTTAGTGCAATCAGAACTATTTTCTGTATGAACTAGTTGTAACAACGTATTTTGGCTGGTGTAACGTATGTGGTCACTGTGTGTCATCGGAAATGTATTCTTATAGTTGTTGATCAGTAAAAGTATAATGTGGATTTCATTTTATTTTTCACGAGGTTGTGTATTAGTTGGGTTGAACGCCACTTATACTCCAGCCACATCATCACAAGGACACGCTGAGGATGTTCTTCACACATTGTATGCATGTAGAAACTCGAACCTGGTTCTATGGCGTGACCAGCCAACGTTGTAACGCTTTAACAATATTGGCTACTGATTCGGAAGGTGTAATTTAAAAATTGTTTGTTTGTTGTTTAACGGCGCACTGGGCAAAATTCCAGCTGTATGACGGCGGTCTGGAAATAAAAGGGTCTGGACAAGGCGATCCAGTGACTGACATTATGAGCATCGATCCACGTAATTGGGATACGACGACATGCATCAACCAAATCAGCGAGCCAGACCACCCGTTCCTGTTAGTCGCCTCTTACGACAGGGCATAGTCGCCTTTTACGGCAAGCGTGTGTTGTTGAAGACCTATTCTACCCCGGATCTTCACGGGTCCTGTAATTTAAAAAAAACTACTGGAGTAGGTTTGGGGCGACATAAGTAAGTGGGTATGTTTTTATGCCGCTTTTATCAATATTCCAGCAATATCACACCAGAAATGGGTTTCATACATTGTACCCATGTCGGGAATCGAACCCCGCCGCCAAGTCCAAAGGAAGTAAAAGAGGTTTAGTCTCTAAGCACGTAGGCTTCTTGAAACAAATGAATTTTCGAAAAGTGGTCAGTTATCTCAGGTGTTTTTTATGGAGTGGAAGAGAGCTCCACGGGGTAGGGTCTGCAAGAGACAAGGATCTGTCTCATTGCGTGTACCGTGTGATGTATCGAATCCGTCTTCGGCGTGACAAGCGAGAGCGTTAACCACTTGGCTACCCGACCGCCCTTGCGGCGACATCAACATGTAATCACTTCAGTGTACGAAATTGGAACATGCCTATACCTGTTCGAAATCAAACCTGGGTCTGTCGTGTGACAAGCCAGCCCTTTAACTACAGTAAAGTACGGTTATAACGAACTCAAAGGGACTACTAATTTTAGTTCGTTATAACCGTAGTTCGTTTTAAGCATATGTACAGCATAACTACAGCAAATAGTCGGGACCAAAAAAAGTAGGGTTCGTTATAAGCGTGCTCGCTATAACCGTAGTTTACTGTTTTAGACAACTCCACAGCCCTCACAAGATGTTGCGCACTTTGACATACCGTGGTACGTATATATAATGGTGCCTTACGATACGCACAGTTTCTTAGAGAGGCAATTAGAAATTGGAGTACTCAGTAAGGATAAGATATATGGATGTACAATGAAGAGCGACTTTTCAGTGTAGGTTCTAACACGTTATCAAGCAAGTGATGTACAGAGGATGGTCGACTAGCATATATACAGGTATGAGGCAGTGTGCTTATACAGTTGAGTAGATTAGGATGTAGTTACAATGGTGTGGAGAAACCCGTTACTATGTCCAGGAACATAAAACTAAATGGAATGTGGAAATCAAAACAAATAATTAACGAGAGCTTCTTATGTCACATACAAAGTGTGACAATATGCTGTCAATGATGTTCTTATCCTTGTTCCACGTTTGTCCTTGAAACCTCAGTTGCAATCACCATCCACTATGAAACATTTTCATAAACTTCGTCTGGTAATCGCTGGTGCCCTCTTCATGTTCACTTTTGACCGCGTCGTCCTATCCTACTTTCCATACAGGATGGTTGACAACAGCTTACTTGTTTTCTCACAGTCCACCTCACAGTCCACCTCACAGTCCACCCACAGGTCTCGTCAGACTCCAGTGGACATACACACATAGCAGTTCAGTCTCATCTCCGTCCGAACCCAGTCTTGGTAACACTAGAGTGTACAGATTCACAGAGTGACAGTTGTGCTACATTTGCGGTACAACATACTGTATTACGTCTTTCTGTTGACCGAGTTAGGATTATAGACTTATACTCTCCTAGCATGCTAGTCTGCATCATTCAAGGTAATAGTGTCAATCTTCTTTTATTTTAACAAATACTGATAACTATATTTTACTTCAACTGCAAACGTAAGGTGATCTTTTGGCCATAACCCCAATCAGAGATACTCGTGGACACATTAGCTGAGGCGCTGTTTCACGGTTACAGCTAGGAGAGAACAGAATCACACAATCTTGTGTCGGTCAATATGACCTTAGGAAAGCTCATAACAAACTAATGTTTAGTACATGTCTAGAATTCGATCATAATGTTTCGTGATAAGTTTAGTTCTGAATATAACGCGAACTGGTCTGGACTAAATCGTTTTGTTATTAAAGTTTTCTTGTGTGATAAACGGAGTCATTCAACCAGTATTACATGGTTAGGTGTTTGTATTACACAGTGACTGGTTCCTGATGTGTAAACGAGTATTAACATTGTAAACACAATTTTTGAGATGCAATTAAAACCAACAAAACCATTTCCATAACTATATTACATAAAAGGATATCATATCAATACAGAACTTTGCGGATGTGAAGGCCTATCATCTTAAGCAAATCATGAAATTCTTCTGTCTGTCAATACTTTAATAACAAATTCCGGTAGATTTAAACTTAAATAATACACCAAACCCTCACATATAATATAAATTATATGTGTACATTATGTAGTACTTAATATTACGTATATCCCCATTATTCTGACTATCAAAACCGGACACTGCTGATCATACTTGATATCTGACCACCACGGTATTTTTTGTGTAAATATCATGCATGTATACACCGTGACTATCTTTGTTACCTGATTTCTATGTCGGGAGAGGTATTCAAATAAGCGCTGTCTTCTTTACAGATCCCAATTTTAAGTTGAAATAAAAATACGTTTAAGCTTACTTTCCTGAACATACGCTCAAGCTCAAATTTAATAAATTATTTAATAATAAAATAAATTAAATAATAATTACAAACATCAAACGACAAAACCAACACCGCTAATAACTGTTCTATCCAGGGAACATGTGTCAGAAACAATGTAAAAAGAAAACCAAAATCACTCTATTGCGAAAAGCATTTTTTGGAGAAAGATATTTGAAGAATGTCTCATATCCTCAAGAAAAATGTAATAATGTAATGTAACTATTCTATTGTGGGACTTAACGGAATGTCCGCTTCTATTGTGTAAGGTAGGCAAACCAATGATAGATGATTATAGGGACCGTCTCACAGGCAAGTGAGCGAAGTTAACGATGGTGTGTACTAAGGGTTCAGCTACCCACGTCGATGGCTGGCATTTTGGGTTACTTCCATATTGCCAACACTTCAATTCGCCTACGCCTCAATACGCCTACAGGTTTTATGTAGGGGATTTGGCACACCCCTATGTCAAAAATAGACTGTCCCGACATGTTATTAAAACATTTCACAGTACAGAAATTGTCTGTTCATACAGCTTTATCACACAGTGAGATCACAAAACAGACTGTTAACACAGGTTTAAATATTCATTACATTCAAACATCTCACTGCACAAAAGATTAAAGAACTGCTGCTGAACACATTGTGAATGACTGTATCATGGTTAATAAGGACAGTCGGATTAATGGCTTATCTTAAGATTAAAAGCTGAGTAGCAGGTTACTAAAACAGCATTTGATGCTTATCTGCGGAAAATGATGTTTTAATGTAATTATTTTAATTCTCAATTAAAGTTCTCAAAACGAGGGGTATAAAATAAGGGCCTAGATCTACGAGGACGAAGTGTCAACACTCGATGCTCCTTCAGCTGCTACCGTCGCTCCCTTGGTCGGGGTAGAAGATCCGGGGTAGAATAGGTCTTCAGCAACCCATGCGTGCCGTAAAAAGCGACTCTGCTTGTCGTAAGAGGCGACTAACGGGATCGGGTGGTCAGGCTCGCTGACTTGGTTGATGCATGTCATCGTATCCCAATTGCGTAGATCGATGCTCATGTTGTCAATCACTGGATTGTCTAGTCAAGACGTGATTATTTACAGAACGCTGTCATATAGCTGGAATATTGCTGAGTGCGGCGTTAAACAACAAACAAACAAAACAAAGACCCTCTCAGATGTCAGTTGGGAAGGTTCCTGGACGGAGACTCAAGGCAGACGTCAGTCACTGTGTGTCGAGGAAGGAGGCGTTTACATTAAGAAGATTGAAGCTGCCGACAGCGTGAAGAGTGCATCATAAATGATAACATCTCTCAGATTAATACCCACTGTTTGTCCTCTTGTTGAATACCACACGATTCAGTCCATTCTTCACAGAGGGTAGACGTGTAACTATCAGACCATAACGTGTGACTATCAGACCATAACTTGTTGTGATAAGACTGTAGGCAAAGTGGAATGTAGGCGACATGATACCAATCCGGCATTTTAATATTAATAAGAGCAGTCCAAGCGAGAAAAATTACAGGGTGCCTGCTAACACCCTGCAGGCCACCCAACGCCAGCCCCTGAGTGGCCAGACAACCATTCAGCAATATCACGACACTGTGTCAAATTATTTTCACTTATTAATGCGCTTATTTAAAAACTACAACATGTGTACATTTATAGTGTCCTGTTCTATATACTATATCACAAATTATATTGTTTGCATTTTCCGTGGATGCTGTTATGACATTTGTGAATCTTGATTGATGAATAATGAATATATGAAAATGAAGTATCGGACACCCCTCTATGAATCTAATCAGTCTAAACCCTCCTCCAGATACATTGTGTGAAGTGAAAGAAACACCCTCTAACTAACGTCCCAGGAAATACATCAATCACGGCATTGTGAGCTGCACGTTCAAAGTCCAACTGAATTGTAAGTGGGGAAAACTCTAGGCCTCACCTACTAGCAAAATCGCAGAGTTACTGAAACATGTTTACATAACACTCTTTTGTTCGATTGGACAACAAACAGTATACTAATGGAAACATATGGCCAAACACCTCAGCATGTAAACAATAAATCTGATCAAACATCTTGGGACAGGAATATAATGTACCATCACAAAATACAATGTCTGCAGCACACAAATGTTCAATGTTCTTGTCTGTAGTGAAGATGAGGATGTCGTCACTAACACGGTATAGGAACTGGTCGCCTCCGTCAGTCTGGGCGTACTTCTCCTCCAGCTGGATCGTTTCTGTCCTCCCTCTCTCCATCAGTCTAGCCTTAAAGGCATCAACCTCAAACTCGAACGGTAGTGGGTCGTGGGAGTGACGCATGATATCAATGGCGTGGGACAACTCACCTTGAGTTGTGATCCTTGCAGTGCACTCCTTGACAGTACAGGACCAGTATCTTCTTTCACCACGACTGCTCTTACACCGAAACCCAATGCCATTATAGTACAAAATGACGCCTCCTCTGCCACTTTCAATGAACTTTATTTGAACTTGTGTATTAGCCATGGTTCTGACATGGAGTGAACTGTACGTCACTCTAATATGTTATGAATAACAGGATTAACTCAATGTCAATTAAGACCGCCATTGGTCTCTAAAGAACACCGCGCTTAGTAATCTCTACAAGCTAATTGAGGTGAGTTTACTCAATTTAAATGTGGGACACTCATTTAAAGGTATCGGTATTCTGATTAATTAATTACCGGCTAGAGTAGGTGAAATGCACACAGCTGAAAATGTGATGCATTCGGCAATAGTCATTTTTGAAATGTGGCTCAACCAGCTAGACACCCTGTCAACAGTTCTTTGAACACAACCAGGTGCTATAAAACGTACCATAGACAACAAAGGCACACTGTAGCCGCTCATTCATCGTCATGTATATCATGAAGTAATTAGGGTATTATCGAGGCAAAGTACGTGAGGGGTGTTAGAATGTATTATTAATGCCTCACCGTTTGTGGTACTTAAAAATATGCAATGCAGTTATTAGTCACACGGCATACACACCATCTGTTTTCAAGAAGGGCTGTATTTCTTCAGGGTAAAAGGTTCCTTTGAGGACTTCACCATGATCATCTTTGATCCGATACACAGGAGGTGTTCTCCCTGTGACCAGTCGGTCCACCGTAAACAGTTCAGTGGTCCAGTTGGGGAGATAACCTTTCTCAAAGGTGCCTTTGATTTTGTTCAGACGTACACGGGTGCCTGGCAGTAAAAGAGAGGGGGATGTTGTCCTGGGGGACGATAGTCTTTTGGGTGTTGTTTTCTCTTTGCGCTGCTGCCGTTGTTGTTGTTGTTCCTCCTTGTAGTCTAACACTCGAATTTCTGACAGGGGATCTCCTGGGACGACGTCCACAGGTCGCTGACCGATGGCCCGATGCACACGACGGCTGTACGACTTGACGAACTGGGGTAAGACTTTCAAATAGTGTCTGGTCCCATGCTGTGTAAAGTATCGCCACATTTTATTTTTCAGAGTCCTTTGACACTGTTCCACCACGGCTGCTTTCGTTTCAGGATTTTGACTGTTGTAGAAATGAATGCCATGCTTCGTCATGAGAGCCTGGAAAGCATGGTTGACAAATTCGCTGCCTTTGTCTGTTTGCAATTGAGCAGGGAGTCGGCCTTTGGCTTGTTGCATCAGCAAGGTTTGAAAACCTTCGGTCAAAGCAGGACTGCTCTTGGCCTTCAGGGGTTGCACCCATGCCATCTTTGAAAACACATCGGTTACACACAGCAGATATAGGAATACTTGGTTGTCGTCTTGAATTGCAGTCATGTCACTCAAGTCTGCTTGCCACAATTCATCGACGCCTCCCACACGATAGTGGTCTCTCGGAAAGGAACGTCTGGCTGGTTTATTCAAGGTGTAGGTACTTTGGGTTTGTAACCAACGCTTGATTTGACTTTGCGATGGCATATTTGTCTTCTTGCTTTTACTGGTTCTTGCACCTTGAGCGTGGATGCGTGCTGCTTTCCACAAAGGTCGCCAGCCTCCAAAACTTGCAGGATGTTCAGGATGAAAGTAGTTTTTTTCCAACCAGGCCGTCCAAAGGGAAGTAGGAAATCCTTTGTTTTGTTTCCCTGCAGCAGCAGAGGGAAGAATGCCCTGTCACGTCTTGGTAAGTCGCTTTTCTCTCAGACTGATGCCACTTGGTACATGAATGGCCTTTTTATAGAGAGGCGAGAGATTTGTTTTCTTATGTCATGCTAAAGGGTATCCATGAACCTCGCCTGTTGATGAAGCCGCCTGTTTGGTATCAGACGGAGGTGGGGTCATCAACCATGGGGTTGGCATCTTATCTTTTTCTTCTTCAACCTCGCTTGTGGATCCAGCTGCCATCGCCTCCTCCTTTTTCTCTCTTTGTGACTTTGCGGGGAGAACTTGGGGAGGGGGAAGTGGGTATTGGGTGTTTTTGGTGTGGAGTGATGATGGTGTTGCTGCTGCTGCTGCTTCTGCATCCATTGCCATCGATGAGGATTTCCATTTATTTCATGGGGGACATGTCTGTTGGCCAAATGGTGACTCAAAATGGTTCAACCTGCAGGCCCCTCTTTGGTTTTTCGGTGATGCACTAAATTGTTGATCAAGTCCACCATGTGTGTGCCAGGGACAGGTTTCCCTTCCATGGTCAGGGTTCCCTCTGGTGTGAAGTGTCTGACGATGACGTTGTTTGGTGGCCTGTAGTCTTTGCCATGTATCTTCAGGCACCGACACCATCTTGTGTGCATACTTCATGGTAGCACACCTCACACTGATCCCAACCTTCCTGGTGTCAGACCATTTATTACTTTCCTCCAAACAAAGAGGCTAGGGCAGAATCAATAAGAGAAATGAGTCCTCCTAATAATCCTCCTCCTGTTGAAGAAGTTTACGTTTCTTGCTTAAAGGTACATGTTTTTTCATGAGTGTATTCAAGACTTTACCGTGTCGTTGCAAGTTTTGACGTTGTGGTCATGGGAATATTACCTGCATACAAGTTCACCACACATTCACAAAGGGCACGGATGAGATCGGCTGGAGCATGTTTGAGAATGGCTTTGCACATGACACAGAGTGTGTTTCTGTTTCCTGAGGCACCGAGACATCTTTCCTGCATGGAGGTGTTAGCCTGAATGAGGCACCTGATCTGCAGCTTCTCTCTTTTATCAGGTAGTGGCAGGAGGGAGTTGCAACTGTTGATCTGCCTTCTTGGACTTTCTTTGGGTCCGCATGTGCGCCAATCATATGAGAGCATCAGCTTGACACACTTTCATGAGATTTTCATGAGCCTTTACTTTTGACCTAGTAGTTGTCGTTGTTGTTGTTGCTGTTGGTCGGTGGCGCCTGGTGTTACCCTGTTTGAGGATTGGTGCTTGAAGATAATGTTGCCATTGCAACAGAATGCGTGTCAAGACCCCTGCAAGTGTTCCACTACCACTGCGTTGCATCAGGTAGCCAAGACGTTCATCCATAGGAAGACTTGGATCAACAAGTCAGGCTTTCATTATGTCTCTGCAACCACGTCATATGTTGGGCTTTCAATGAGATGTGTCCTGCTCTCAGACAATCGCTAACCACTGCAAAAGCCAATTTCTTCCTCTGACGGCAAGGGTTGTCGCATCCCTTGTCGGAAAAATACACAGTCTCTTGTCTTTTTTCTTCTTTCGTGGGGACTTCTGCTACTGCAGACGTTGAAAGCGTTGAAGATCTAGTGGTGGCGAGGGTGGCGAGGGTGGCGAGGGTACTGATGAGGAAGGGCGTTGTTGTTCCTGACGATGCACGTTCAAGCATACCATTGAAGAGTAAGACGAGCCTGGCGGGGACTTCTGCTGCTGCTGCTGCTATTGCAGAGGTTGAAAGCGTTGAAAATCATGTGCTGGCAAGGGTGCTGATGATGTTGAAGGACATGCTTGTGGCTGCTGCTGACGCTGACGGTGCCATCTGAGAGGGAGACAATCCTGGTGAAGGGTTCTTCTTCTGAAATGGAGAGGACACAAGTCGATGGAGTGATGAGGGGGAGACCATACTGGCATAGACATGATTCATCATCTCTTGGTCTTTGTTTCCCTTCGTAGGATGAACCTGTTTCCGTCTTTGCCCCATGATGGATGTGGGTCAACTGAAGGAAGGTGTGGGGGTTTGCCTGCTTTTATAAAAGTCTCTACATCTCATAGGTTTTGCACATACACCAGGGGCATCTTGGATCTCGAAAACAGGCGGGCGCGTACGCGATGGTCTTGCAACATGGTGGGTTTCAAGTCCAAGAACAGGTAAGTGTAAGGCTCTTGGGTGGCGTCTTTATAGGCTTCACACAGAAAAGGAACTTTGGCTGGAAACAGCTGGCGAGCCAGAGAGTCAATCTGCGGTGCATCTCTCGGATTTTTAAAGATGACCATGTAGTGAGCATTCAGACTGATGGTGTGATGTTACGGCTATTGGGCAAATAAGTTCTGAGTGAGATACAGCACGGATGTGTTTCGGTGATGACTTTTCCTGGTGAACCATCGCAGCACTTCCGTTTTGTATTGTCACACAGCAAATCATTGATGACGAGCCAATCATCACCACATGACGCCATCCTGTGTTGTGGCTGACTGACATCAGGCAACTGATCCTTTCAAGCATGATCTTTCTTTTTCTTTTCTTTTCCTTATTTTATCTCTCTCTCTCTCTCTCTCTCTCTCTCTCTCTCTCTCTCTCTCTCTCTCTCTCTCTCTCTCCACAGTCCTAGCACTGAAGGAGAGATCAACCATGTCGTCTCGATACAGCTGTATGAGTGTGAGTGAGGTGGGTTTAACGCCGCTTTTAACATTATCCCAGTCATATCGCGGCGTGTCAGCTTAATGTGGGAGGAAAGCCCGAAGTGATGCAGGTTTCAGACGTTTACCACTTCGGTGAAACCCACGAGCACGGTACGGCTGTATGAAGTGCCAGACCAACAGTTAACAATGTCCGTTGATGAGTAAAGTCTATTCGTGGACAATAGTGGCCTACCCACCTGGTGAATCGGAGAGGATCCTATCGCAGGGCCCACACTGGTTTAAGAACAAGTGTGAGGCTATTGCAGCATTACAACACGCTATACAACGCGGAGTTGACATCTGCTGGGGTGGTCCATATTATGATCTAGTATCGAGATCAAGGAAAGGTCGTATTATCATCTAGTATCGAGATCAAGGAAGAGTAATGTGAAAACGATGGAATACATCCCCCTTACAACATGGATACAGCACGATGTGTGGCGTGTACTGTCTCTACATGCTTGACCTATCGCGTGCGTGGGTGGACTTTTAATCAGGTGTTAGATACGTTGGTCTACCTCTGTTTCTGTGGATGAGATGCCTGCCTTTCGACTGAATGCCCAGATGCGTACCCTACATCAAAAGAACCAACCTTTCTGCCCTTATTGACCTGACACTTGTTCACTGAACCTACGATCACCTGACTGTCAACGTTCCTGTTTGAGGAGTGTACATACGTTCACTGCGTTTTAGGAGTGTACATACGTTCACACCCTAGTGGTAAAGAAGAAAAAATAGTTCATGTTCACAAAAATCAAAGGGACGCCCCCAATCCTGTGGTTTTTGTTTTGTTGTGTTAATTCATGTGAGTGGGGGATTAAAAAAGTTGAACACAAATGAGTGTTGTGTTGTCTTTTTAGGATGGGAAAATCCGCATGCACACCCCAGAGAAAAATCAAAAACAAAACAAGATCGACATCTGACCACTTCCTGCATTCACACACCACGTCCATGTCTATGCATGTCGATTCACCTTTAGAATTCAGGTGTCCGTTCCACAACATTATCATAGCGCTAAGGTGATCGCCACTCACATACTTTAACTTAGACGAACGACTGTCATTGCGCTACAATACTATCACCTTGTGGAACGTGACCTTGCACCTCAAAGTTTACAATTACGTCATAATACCCGATGATGTCATTTGTGGAATTTTGTTGCATGATCATTCGGCAATGTGACGTCAACCTAGCAACAAAGTTGCTGGGTCATCGACTGTGTATAAGGTCGTCTCAGTGAGCTATCATCTCCACAAGCAATCGACACACACCCTGCACACCCTCCTCCTCTCTCCCCCCTCCTCCCTCCCACCTTCCTCCTTCCTGCCTTCCTCCTTCCCGCCTTTTCCCGTCCTTCCACCCTCTTGGAGGCGCCCTGACGCCATCTTGAATGGGTAGATGGCCCCCTCGGAAACGGACTGGAACTCCAGGAACTGGAAGGACCACTATCTTGGATGCGCACGAACCACAAGACCGGAAGGACCACCATCTTGGATGCGCACGCGTGACCCACAATGCCTTGCGCAGGTCACGTGACCTGAAGACGTCATCAGAGGTCACGTGACCGAACCGGAAGTGACGTCATCACAGAAACCGACCAATCAGAAGCCAGGAGCGGTCCCAAAGAGGGGCCACCAACTACTCTTAGCACTGATTTATTGTAAGTCAGGTCACTTGGTGAGATTTAGTTGTGGGTAAGGACAATATATTTTCGTGGTGTTTTGTTCACGAGGAACCAAACTATTCCAACACAAATATCCATATTGAAACTGTATACATTTAGTTATTAAAAAAACCCAGAAAAAATGATAAAATCGTATTTCATAAAAAAGAGGTAATGGCCCTATCTAACCTATAACTTAGTTCTTTGATTCCAACATTCTCCTGATTGTGTAAGTGTAATTTGACCAATATTGCACCATTATTAATGGAGCACTAGCCTTATCATCAAATGTAATGAAATACCTAAAACATAACACCATTCCTTTTGACGTCATATCTGGTTTTATGTCTTTGATAACGTCTGAGAAAGCCGACACTGGTATTTTGATTAATATATATCCCCCATAATTTTCGTTCATGGTATGGATAATCTCGATGTGTAAAACGGAATTTGATGTTTTTTCGACACAACACAAAATGACTGCTTTCACCACTTAAATAATGTCTTGAATATGTAAACAATTAGATAGTTTATCGTGTATCCAGAGGAGGATTTTCGTTGATTGAGGGATCGTATATACATAAATGTGTCACGTAAGTAATCAGAAACATTCTGACAATCTGCGTACTGTTATTTTTTTACCGTGTTTTCCAATGTAACAAAGAGAATTAGTCAGAAATGCAGATAACTACCGCCGTCGTTGTGCGTGATTTAGCGTCAGTCATGGCGTCACACAGGACGGAAACTTTTACGGCTTCTGCTGAATTTACCACATCATTGTAATGTATATGTGTAGTTCCATAATTACTGCAACGATACTCTTCCCATGAATATTAACAAACGCGTGATCGAGCCAATGTAGGCAACAATTAGACGAAAGTACCTCTAAAAATGCTACACAGTATAAAATCTGAATTTTGCTTTGTTTACATTTCAGCAAGTACAGTTTTCCGAGCACAGTTTTCTTTTCCATACCTAATTTATTTCGCGTGAGTTCATCTTGATAATTTCCATTGGTGACAAAGACCATTTGTCATCTGTTTCTAAATTGTTTGAGGAATTCAGGGATGCATGTATTGCATCTGAGTTTGAAATATACCTGATCAAATAGGCGTCTCATTTTGTAAACACAATCCAATATGGCGGAACGTACACTTCGGCGTTCGTGTATGCGTATTTCTCAAAACACTCTAAACGATTCTAGGCTGATATACGAATTGTCATTAGTGATTTGAGCGCAGACTGCCTCGCCAATGTTATTTAATGCTCAAATCACTGGACCATTCTGGTCGCACCACATGGGCTACTCACATTAAGAATATTTTGTTTAAATTAGGTTTTGGATATGTATGGTTAACACAAGATGTTGGCAATGTGACGGTATTTATTCATCTTTTTAAGCAAGGATTATTTGATAACCTTCAACAATCATGGTGTAGTTCTATCAATTGTATATATGATACCTTTTATTATAAACATTTTAAATCCCTGTTAAATGTAGAAAATATCTTACACTCCCCTTACCAGTACATATGAGAATATGTATGACTCGTTTCAGATGTTTAAACTTGCAATTGACTTGGGGAGATACACAAATGTCCCATACACTGAACGTTTATGTAAATATTGTATAGAAAATGGTATATCTTTTATTGAAGATGAATTTCATGTTTTACTTGTATGTGAGCGTTATTCAGCCCTAAGAAATATGTATCTTAAACAGTATATCAAGTTTCAAACTGTAACATCTTTTACTGAAATTATTTCATCAGAAAACTTTGATGTTGTTTATAACACATGTGTATATCTATATAAAGTCCAACGGCTAAGAGAAAACTAAATCGACTTCTTCCTTGGCATGGGTAGTTCATGCAATCAACCATTGTCTGTATTGTGGGCCTATGGCCTTCTTACTGAATAAACTGTCTGTCTGTCTGTCTGATACCCGTGATCACTAATATGCTGTTTTTCTTCTTTAATTATTCGAGTAAATATCCGATATTTAGATTTCTAAACACACATTAGATGACGCCGTTATTTGTGATTTGGCGTGATATACAATGTACCTAATTTTCAGATGTCACTTAATTCTGCTTTGCCTAAAATGACAGTAAATGATAAACAGAAGGGGGAATTTAAAACTGTGAAGTGTATTAGTTTGCGTGATGTATTTTGAATTTTATTCGACTTCGAAGTGAGGGTTGAAGAGGAGGGACATATGTGTCGCTGTGGCATTCAGGGGGCTTACACTCTGAAAAACGATAACGTTGTCATAACAACAGATAATGTAACTGATAATAATAACAAACAAACTCGCAGACGAGGACGACTTTCTTTATTTATATTATTAATTACACGGTCCTGTGGTTCAATACAGACGTAGGTGAACAATCGACTGAAGCACAGCAACTTATGAATGACTTACACTCAGGAAAGTAGTCCGTCATGATCTGATCTCAGGTCATCACCATGGAGTAGCCAATCACGGGCCTGGAATTCGATCTCACACATATGTTTGATACCAATTATCTCAAATGGGTTTCTCACCCACAGGTGTGTAAGAAATTTGAATTAAAATATACAGTATTTGTAAAGTAAAATTGTTTAAAAGTATTTATACATTCTAGAGTTCAACTTGGGTTTAATCAATTGGATAAACATTTGTTCTCTTTCCAGTCTCTGCTGCTTGTTACTGGTATACAATTTATAAAACGGGAAAATACTAAATTTCCCGTTTCCGCAATCATCCTAGGTCTTCTGCTCGATTTCTTCCATGCTAAAGGGAAAGGACTGAACATGGAGGATATCCTTTCCCAAAAGTCTCTCTAGGTGAGTTCATCAATTGTCCAGTTTTGTGTGAATTCGTCAAATATCCACAGTTCATAGAGTTTATAGAGTCAGTAGATGACATATTCTATTTATGTTTTTAGGGGTTGCGAGAGCTGCTGACCTTCCACAAGATGGACACCACGTCTCTGATTGAGACCTTCTACATCCAGATGGCCGAGATCCAAGTGAGTTTCCAAGCAGATGGTGTTTGATAAGTCTTTTGTGTCCTAAAAAGTGCTATCCTCACACATCAAAACAGAAATGATTTACTTTAATCTGTCATGTGCTGTAATAGTGATACGTGGTCGACCGGATTCGGAGTGGTCCCATGTTGTCCCGTGTGTCCGATAACGGTTCCAGTCTTGTAATGGTGCTTGGTGCTACTTGGAAAAACCTGGCTACAGCTGAAGATGATTCTCCTGTTTCCAGTCGGCCGATGGCGTTGTGGTGTTAGACTTCCGTTAGTTGTGTCATGTTTTTGCTGTAACTTGGCGGTAAGACTGTGATGGCATGCAAATAAAATCTGACGTTTTTTTTGTAGCCCAACAAGTGATGAAGATTCGAAATGGACAACAAATTTTGCAGGTGACCTTGGGACGGTTGTGTTTCGAAGACAGCTTAAATTTCATACCATACCCACTGAAAGCATTTCCAAAGAGCTTTGGGCTGAAAGAACTGAAGAAAGGGTATTTTCCGCATCTTGGTGGGGAGTTTCACCAGAAGGGGGTACAGACCCTCCAGGATCAAGTGTAAATCATAGGATCGTGCATTATGTGCCATCACATAAATGCGGTCCTCCTTCTGGACTGTCGTGGTGGTGGTGGTGTTCTTGTTCTTTGTCTTCTTTGTCTTTTCCTCCAACGGGGTGGGCGCGTCCACTTCCATGACATCTTCCCCCTCCACCTCTTCCACCTCCTCCTGCTGGGGTGATGAATGTCGTTGACGTTTTGAAGAGTGGTTTCTTGAGGGGGTTCCATCCCGTTTTCTTTTCCCAGGGTGTGCTGTTGCCCCCTTGCGTGCTGTTGCCCCCTTGCGTGTGCTGTCCTCCTCTTCCTCTTGGTTCTTCTTCTTCTTGGGTATTTCAGCCTGCGTGGTCAACCACACACACACATCATATCGCGTGATGGGACCTGGAAACACGATCTCACGGCTGGGTCCATACCCTTCTTCTCTCCATGGACAGTGTTCACACAAGTCCTTGCTCACTTCACTGATACATCGTCCACATCTTAACTGCACCACGCACAAATTTGGAATGTGTTCCCCCGTGTCTTGCATGCATTCAAAATCATAGAACACGTATTTGACGTTGTCTCGTATGTGATGTTGTTCCTCTTCCCCCTCTTCCACCTCCTCTTCCATTGGGATGGTCGTAACGTTGGTCGTAGCATTCGCAGTAATGGTTAGAGGCATAAAAAGCTGACATGGAAGTGATGACATCGTAGTGCTGATCATGATGGTATAAATGCAACACGGTGGCGTTGGGTGGAGCTTCATCACACTTGTACAACAGTCTCTGGTCCGCCTCTTGACTGTAGACTTTCAGTTGATAATTCAGGTGGGCCAAGGCGCGTCCCACGCGTGCTAGGTCGTCAAGGCCCTGACAGGAACCTTCAGGCAGGCCAAGGCGTCGAAACAAGTCCCGTGCCCGTATGCCTTGAACGTCGACTCAATCCATTCTCGTCAGTCTCATTCGCTGGTTGGTCCATTCTTGGGTCAGAGGGTTGGGCTTCTGGGCATAATGCTGTGCCACCACCAGGGCCCGTGCCAAACAGGATTGATCTTCGTTCTTGATCAGTACAATACATTGTTTGCGTGTTAAAAAGGCTTCAAGTCCAATCACGTTTTTCAGATGGTCGCCTCCACTGCCTGATCCTAGCCTGTCGGGATCTGCTACGTGTACTAAAGTCACAACCATGGTGGCATCGATGTTCAGGTCTTTGTTGGACTGTTGAACTTTTTCCACGGCATACAAAATATCAAGCACATGAAGATTTTCAAATCGACGAAAGGGAATCCGTATGGAAGTGTTCAAAGCGGGATGATCGATACCTAGACCAATACGATCTCCCTTCTGGCCTGACATCTGTTGATAAAAGTCATCGATCACTGTGTCAAATAAAGCCGGCAGTTCCATGGGAATGCGGTCCGGTGGTACGGTGTCCAAGTAGTCTGGGTTGAAAGTCAAACGATAGGTATGGTTAGCAGTTCTTAATCGTCTGGAGCGTGTGGTGTCTTTCCTCTCCAAACGATAGGGCGTACTTTGGTTGCTCGTCATGGTGGCGATGAGTGCCTGATGAACATCTACCCTTCCTTTATATACACAAACAAGACGATCTATTTATAGAAGGTCTCTGATTGGTCGAAAATTCAGGCAACACCTTTTGAATTCCACACCATGATCGTAGCGCTGAGGTGATTGCCACTCACCGACTTTTAACTTAGACCCACTGTCATAGTGGGCTACAATACACGATCGCCTTGTGGAACGAGACCTTACACCTCAAAGTTTACAAACACATCACCATACCCGATGACATGATTTGTGACATGTTGTTGCAAAATCCTACGCCGATATGACGTCAACCTAGCACCAAAGTGGCAGAGTCGTCGACTGTATATGATAAGCTCGTCTCAGTGAGCTATCATCTCCACATGCCATCGCCACACACCCACCAAAACAAAACAAAACAAAGAACCCGACTCCCTTCCCGCCTTTCTCCCACCCCCTCCTCCTCCTCCTTCCCTCCCTCCCTCCCTTCACCACCACCGCCTTTTCTATTTTTAGAAAAACAATGTTGATCGTGTTCACCTTTTACGACCGCTTCTCTGGGGTTTTCCCCCTCTCTCCTCCCCGGAAACGGATGTGACGCTTTCTTGGAGGTGCGCACGCCACCGGAAACGGATGTGTCTCCATCTTGGATGCTCGCGTCACCGGAAACGGATATGCCTCCATCTTGGATGCGCATGTCACCGGAAACGGATGTGCCGCCATCTTGGATGCGCAGGCAGGACCCACAATGCCCTGTGCACACCCCACCGGAAGTGACGTATTCAAAGGTCACGTGACCCCATCGACCAATCAGAAGCCAGGAGCGGTTCTACAGTACTGCCACCAACTACTAACGCCGTATTAAATTGTCTCTTCAATATATTACTAAATTACGTTCCAATACCTCAAACCCTGCTTATGACTCTATTTTTAATCCCCTATATGATGAACTATTTCAGAAGAAACCAAAGCTGGTTCCTCCACTTGGAATTCGGCTTAAATCTCATATTAATGCTACAAATCTAGATCTGGACATCATCTCTCCTTACCGACTTTTGTCTTCTTCTCTCTAGCAGTTGGTGAAGCCAGAAGTAGATATTTCCCTAACACTTTGTTGATATTTGTTGATTTTAATCTCTGGCTAAACTTGGGTAAAGGTGTAAATCCTGCTTGGGAACCATGCAGGTAGCTGAGGTACCCTAAGTCCCCTTTGAGCCTAGTATGGTGACCTTAATGTGGCAGGATGTATATATTTGGGATTATTTTAAAAGTAGTTTAGTATTAACTTATCCAAAACATAGGTATTTTATTGTATTTATTAAATAAATTAGTTTACTTAGTCCACTAACTCCCACCTCAGTAACATAATCTAACATGTGGTGATTGATTCTTTGTGCTAAGGCTACTGCGGTCTCAGCCTAGCTTATTGTTCTCTGCCGGTCAGCTTGGCCTGGCTTTGTATTTCCCGCGTCACATGACCACCTTGGTCATGTACTTCATACCTTTACTATGTGCACCATTTCTAGTCACAACTCTCACTGGTAAAGGACAGTTCAGTTTGGGGTGAGTTAAATATATTTATTATCCTTGTACTTAGGTTTCTAGTATATATAATGTATTTTAGTACATTCATATTAAGTCATTTATGTTCCATAAGAACAGTATATCATGTATATGTTATAAACATGAATTATCAGTATATTCATGTTAGTGCAATATATATTTAAATATTGTAAGATGTTACCATTGAGGTATATGCAAAATGAGTGTACTAGATTTAAGCATGTATTGGTTACATTATAATTGTTGATTTTATCATACATATGAAATGCCTAAAAATGTTGATTGTTATACTGCTAGATGAGTTTCACATGCCATGTATACAATGTATGTGATGTTTACCATACCAGTAAGATTCATGTAGTTATATATCATTTATCAGGTCACGTAAGATACTGCATGACCAGTTTTGATGACATCTGGTGGTTTGGCCTCCGTCCCTTAGACGAGGTGAGGGTTACTTCCCTTAGTTATACGTATAGTTATGTCAACATGTCATGGCATAATTGTCTATACTACTGTAATATTATATTGCTTAATATAGTATTATTTAATTGCTTTGTAGTGTATTCAGTGATATCATCCTCACTGAGGAGATATCCGCCATAACATGCTTTACCGTACTAAATGTAAAGTAAGTGTTCACATTATATCTTATTGATTGGTATATCAAACACATGTAATGGATATATAATGGCAGTATTCTTTTAATGATCTATTGGTTATGATGTTTGCCTACATTTTGTAAATATTGTGTTTTAGGGTTTCTTCATCATCATCATAACCACTGATTGTGGACCATCATTGGAATAAATCCAGTTGTAAAAACAGCATGCTTTTGTGTCTTCATTACCCTGCCTAAGCCTTGTTGCTGGAGATCTATAGCCTCATTTTTATATCGTATCGTATCCTAATAATTAGATAGTTTTAATGTTCTACAACTAGTTTTAAGTCAATCTGTGATATCTTGCTAGTTATTATACTGTCCATCGTCGACAGTTTTATATTGATATTGCCTAACTCGTTCAAGTCACATTATGGTTTAATTAAACTCACTCACTCACTCTCAAATGGCGACAGAGCAGTATCGCAATGTCGCCATATCGTAATATCGCCGTATCGCCATTTTGCCGTATCGCGCTACCATATCGCAATGTCGTGTCGTGTAATCGCCATGTTGTGTCGTGCTATCGCAATGTCGTTGCCTGTTATCGCTCTTTCGTTTTTGGCAGTGACGCAACGGCGTGGCCGGTATAAAAGAAGTTGCTGTCCATAAAGTGTCGTGTATTTAATAAAGAATTTGATAATCGATATACCTTACCCTTACCCACTATTCCTACTTCTAACTGCCTCTCAAAGAATGTTTCATGTATTTTGTAGCGGCCATGATGAAATAAAATTTGGGAGGGATGTGTAAGATATGATACAGGCAGTCCAAAGACCAAACGACTGGTCCCCAATGAGATGGTGTATATTTTACGCACGTTTGCTTCTCGTGTGGACTTTAACACTGAGTTACTCCCCTTTAGCCACTTTTCACACCGGAAACCCAAATTGTAAATAGAGGGTTCGTCTTAGAAACCACCTGCTTTGACAACAGCTATATATTCATTCGCGGCTGTTAACGTACGGATAAAGATATTCTTCTAAATAGGATTTCCCGGATGTCATTATTATAAACATTTTGTGTAAACAGTTTGCGGGTAATTCATTGTTTACAGTACAATAAAACACAGTCTAAACTAGGTACTATATTTTAGGAATCCGACAGCCGCGGAAGTAGTTGTTGTATGCAGCTTCGTGAGCAGGCTCTGAACGACGAGGAGTGTGGAGAGAGTGACGGGTGTTGAAACTTGTGATCGGGCCGATTACCGGGCTTGTTTTAACAATATTTGTTTCGGGACATGTGGTGATATACCAAGACAACTATGACGTCCAACGAACAAGTCATAAAAACAGTCGCCAAGAAGCTGTAAGTATAAACAGTGACGTGAAATATAGCCTATTCTTGATTGGAAAGATGTTGACGATGCACCATAGAAAATATGCGGACCTGACTTACAAGTTTCAAAACTCCACTTGCATGTCTTTTGTGAGAGATTACATTGTTGTATACATGTTGTTCTTGTTATACAATGTAGTCAGTTGAACAACAATTCGTGGTTGATATAACCTGTTATCAGATATTAGAGAGGTACATATCAGATATGATCACGCATTTTGAAGAGGATACATTTTGTGCACATTGTGCCAATAGTTAAATTAATGAATTCTTCAGCTTCATGTGGTCTGTTCGTCTCCACTGATCTGTAGTGTTATGTGAATATACTACCAGCGGTGTACTTAAATATTTGTTTCACATTTTTACAAATATTCACCACAGGGTTACATTTTGTAAAAATTTTCACCACAGACTTACATTTTGTACAAATATTCACCACAGACTTACATTTTATACCAATTTTCACCACAGAGTTACATTTTATACCTATATTCACCACAGAGTTACATTTTGTACAAATATTCACCACAGAGTAACATTTTGTACAAATATTCACCATAGACTTACATTTACCACAGAGTTACATTTTGTACAAATATTCGCCACAGACTTACATTTTATACAAATATTCACCACAGAGTTACATTTTGTACAAATATTCACCACAGACTTACATTTTGTACAAATATTCACCACAGACTTACATTTTATACAAATATTCTCCACAGAGTTACATTTTGTACAAATATTCACCACAGACTTACATTTTGTACAAATATTCACCACAGAGTTACATTTTGTACAAATATTCGCCACAGAGTTACATTTTGTACAAATATTCACTACAGAGTTACATTTTGTACAAATATTCACCACAGACTTACATTTTATACAAATATTCACCACAGAGTTACATTTTGTACAAATATTCACCACAGAGTTACATTTTGTACAAATATTCACCATAGAGTTACATTTTGTACAAATATTCACCATAGAGTTACATTTTGTACAAATATTCACCATAGACTTACATTTACCACAGAGTTACATTTTGTACAAATATTCACCACAGACTTACATTTACCACAGAGTTACATTTTGTACAAATATTCGCCACAGACTTACATTTTATACAAATATTCACCACAGAGTTACATTTTGTACAAATATTCACCACAGACTTACATTTTATACAAATATTCACCACAGAGTTACATTTTGTACAAATATTCACCATAGAGTTACATTTTGTACAAATATTCACCATAGAGTTACATTTTATACAAATATTCACCATAGAGTTACATTTTGTACAAATATTCACCATAGAGTTACATTTTGTACAAATATTCACCATAGAGTTACATTTTGTACAAATATTCACCACAGACTTACATTTTATACAAATATTCACCACAGAGTTACATTTTGTACAAATATTCACCATAGAGTTACATTTTGTACAAATATTCACCATAGAGTTACATTTTGTACAAATATTCACCATAGACTTACATTTTGTACAAATATTCACCACAGACTTACATTTTATACAAATATTCACCACAGAGTTACATTTTGTACAAATATTCACCACAGAGTTACATTTTGTACAAATATTCACCATAGAGTTACATTTTGTACAAATATTCACCACAGACTTACATTTTATACAAATATTCACCACAGAGTTACATTTTGTACAAATATTCACCATAGAGTTACATTTTGTACAAATATTCACCATAGAGTTACATTTTGTACAAATATTCACCACAGAGTTACATTTTGTACAAATAATAACCATAGAGTTACATTTTGTACAAATATTCACCATAGAGTTACATTTTGTACAAATATTCACCATAGAGTTACATTTTGTACAAATATTCACCACAGAGTTACATTTTGCATGATTCCGAGGATTTGACCTCTTCAACAAGAAAAAAGAATTGCCTCTTTTTCAATGTAAAGGGTGAACTGTGATAGGGAATTGTTTTTGCCCATTGGATCTGCATAACTTATAAAATGAATACAACTTACAGAAATCTTTCTGAAAGTCATCATATGTCAAACATTGTACAGCTTGTTGGCCAAACAGGGGATTTGTGATCACAATGTCGATGAATGCCAATAATTGCATTTGGGAGACTTGGTATCATATTTGAAAACATATCACCAAATGAGTAAGTGTTGTAGTAAATTTACACTTAGTACACCTGATCACCTATAGAAAACTCAATCTCATTAAAATCAGATTTGAGTTCTTTCTTCTGCTAAACAAAGATTGGAGGACACCCCAATGTCAATGTCAGGACCACCTTTCATTCGACCAATCAAAGCGTCTCTTACCAGATCTGGAAAGTTATAGACGGAATGTGTGTTCTAATCATACATCCTCAAAGGAGTAACACTGGGTATTTCGAATGGGCTGTAGGACTGACTCCATGAAATAGTCGCCCATCTTGCATTTCAATGGTACCACCTCCGTGGTCTTGTGGTAGAGCGTCCGCCCGGAGAGCGGAAGGTCTAGGGTTTGATCCCCGGCCGCGTCATACCAAAAGACGTTAAAAGATGGTACTTGTTGTTACCCTGTCTAGCGCTCGGCATTAAGGGGCTAAAACAAGGACTGGTCGGCTCGGAGTCAGTATACTGTGTCTGAGTGGGGTCTTCATGTTAGACTGCGGCATGGTATCTCAGTGGGCTAGCACTATAAATTGGCATCAGTCCGGACTAGTGCAAGCTGTGAGCCACAAGTACATGCACGTCGCTATATAAGGGCAATAATCTTGGACGCAACGTTAAACCCAATTTCACCTCACCTCATTTCAATGGGATAAACATCTGAAAGGGAATGGGCTTCATTTACCCTGTTGGAAGTGCTACCATACACTCTCAGCCATCTATTTGACATTCGGAATTCTCTTTTGTTCAGTGTTTGAGTGAATGAGTGAGTTAAAGCTTTACGTCACATCGGCAATATTTCAGCCATATCGTGGCGATCAGTTTTTGAATCGAGGATTTTGTTAAAACATTTTTAAAAGCATGGTCTAGAATTAGGGTTGCCAGTTTGAAATTTGTGCTGTAAAGATCGAGAAAGCTGCTTTCTGATTGGCTAAAGTCGACTCCTTGTTCATGTTGTCAGTCATTTCATTGGGTGGTCAAAGTTCATGAAAGGTCATAACGTGACCTGTGTACTGTTATGTCCTCAGATCTTTGTGTAGCAGTAGCATGCAGAAAGATCTTTTTTTAATGAGATTGTAGAAAAACATATTGCAAATGTCATTTTTGGCAAGCTTCAAAAGATTCACACACCCCTCTGCAGCCACATAAGAGATGATTATGAAATAGAAATGAGGATTTGACTTGCATATTTTGGCTCCCCCTGGGGATTCCAGGTAAGCATATGTCTACAACAGCACCCCAGAGCATCCCCTGCTAGTCACATGAGGCGACTTAATCATGTTAATGGGCGGTCAGCCTCGGTTACCTGGTTTATTGCATGTTTTCAGACCTTTTTTCTTTCAACCCTCCTGAACTTATTACTGACATAAAAGGGGGCACGGGTGGGCCAGTCGTCTAAGGCGCCGCAATTCGCTGTGCAGAGTTGCGTGCCTTGGGCACGCCAGAAACCTATGATTGAAGGTTCGAGTCCCACTTCATACCGATAATGTTTCTAGGTTTGTCAGCACCATACCTGTGGTCGTGGGTTTCACCGAAGTGGTAAATGTCTGAGACCTGCATCACTTCGAGCTTTCCTCCCACATTAAGCTGACACGCGGCAATATAACTGGAATACTGTTTAAACCCAACTCATTCACTCGCTGACACAAATAATGCATTGGAGCCAAATTTAGGATTCTCCTTCGGCCTTCTATTATTGTTGCTCTATTGGCATGATTGGATGTGACACAATGTTTTATATTTTGTGCCAATGTTTTATTGAAACTGAAAACTACTATTGTGGAATTGTAGAAAATTGCTGGGCCTTCAAATCTGTGTTTGAAATTCTGTTAATCTGAACAAAGTTATATTCATATTTGGCGCTCAGCATTTCTATTGTGTTAAATAGTTACATTGTGTCTCTCAAGTTTTATTTTCTTCCAACCAAGATATTCATGAGTAAAAGTTTGCAATTTAAGAACAAAAAAAATATTTTAAAATTAACAGAAAATCTGACCCATCAATATTGTTTTTTTTTACTTTCCTAGTTTTGATTCACAAAAATGGCAGGCGGAGGCCGTGAACCTATAGGTATTCAAGATAGTATTGGACCCAGGTGGATTGGGAAAACTATTGATAGTGAAATAACTATTTCACAATAAGAAACATGATATGCATAACAAGTTAGGGAGTGGTTACTTATAACTCAAAACAATTGTTTGATTAGAATATGTTCCTAATATTTTAAAACATAAAAATTAACATATTGTGTTACTCTCTACCAAATGTCTAATTGCTATGGTTACAATGATGGGGATACTTTATGGTCAAAGACATTGGAATGTTTAATTTTATTTAGGCACTTTTTGCCTGCATTTATCATAGTCATGTTTTTGTAAATATGTTATTTAAAGAAACCAATACTGTTTTTCAGAAAGTACTATTTTGATGTCAAGCGATTGGAAGATGGCTTTGACCTCTCAGGATCACAGAATCCAGTGTTGGATCATCCACCGATGAAAGCTGTAAGTACCATGTTTCTCTGTGTTTCCTTGGAATGTATGATTCCCCAGCAGTTTCGCAGGACACTGGCATGTCTGCCACAGCCCCACTTGCATCATGACAACTTGGTGCTCTCTCTTGTGGGTTTGATGGAATGGAAGAAAACAAGACCTTTTCCATGTTATAATATTTGTCAGGAGCAGTTTTGTCAAAGAGATAAACAGGTCTAGTTTCAGAGTAACCTATATTGTCCATTCATTTGACACACCTCAACTCTCTTCATGACCTCTCTTCAACACACCTCTTTTCTCATCAACGCTCTCCATCGCACACCTCCGCTCTCCTCTTCAAAACGATCCATCACACACCTCTTTTCTCCTCACACTCTCCGTCCCACCTCCGCTCTCCTCTTCAACACTCTCCATCACACATCTCTGCTGTCCTCTTCAACACTCTCCATCCCACCTCCCCTCTCCTCTTCAACACTCTCCATCCCACCTCCCCTCTCCTCTTCAACACTCTCCATCCCACCTCCCCTCTCCTCTTCAACACTCTCCATCCCACCTCCCCTCTCCTCTTCAACACTCTCCATCCCACCTCCCCTCTCCTCTTCAACACTCTCCATCCCACCTCCCCTCTCCTCTTCAACACTCTCCATCCCACCTCCCCTATCCTCTTCAACATTCTCCATCCCACCTCCGCTGTCCACTTCAACACTCTCCATCCCACCTCCCCTCTCCTCTTCAACACTCTCCATCCCACCTCCCCTATCCTCTTCAACATTCTCCATCCCACCTCCGCTGTCCTCTTCAACACTCTCCATCCCACCTCCGCTGTCCACTTCAACACTCTCCATCCCACCTCCGCTGTCCTCTTCAACACTCTCCATCCCACCTCCGCTGTCCTCTTCAACACTCTCCATCCCACCTCCGCTGTCCTCTTCAACACTCTCCATCCCACCTCCGCTGTCCTCTTCAACACTCTCCATCCCACCTCCCCTCCTCTTCAACACTCTCCATCGCACACCTCCACTCTCCTCTTCAACACTCTCCATCAGGCCTCCCTTCTCCTCATCAACGCTCTCCATCGCACACCTCCGCTCTCCTCTTCAACACTCTCCATCAGACCTCCGTTCTCCTCATCAACGCTCTCCATCGCAGACCTCTGCTTTTTGATGACAACAAAACTAAATATACATTGCTGAGATAAATTTTGCAGTGTGAATATGTCAAAGGACAACGAATCCACTGATCACTGGAGTATGTTATTTAAAAAATATGCTATCATTATATTTGGTAAAATGTTTCTGCAGTCCGAATGAATCAAACATGTTGTTAAACAATGTCAAAGGGGATTTGAAAGCTGGAAAATCTTTTTATGTACTCAAGACATTATCCAGAAACTGAGTTTTTGCATCCTGATTCAAACTCAAATTAAAAAACTCCTTATCATCAAGTTCCTGCCACGCTACCTCTTAATGAATGTACCATTCAGATTTAATAAAGGGTCAGTACTCTGAATGAATGATGGCACATTTGCAATCAGTCTTGAGCCCTAGATTTAAATGGTTTCTAATTATTCATTAATTATGATTGATGATCGAACCACCAGTTCAGTTTGACATCCTCCATGTTCCTCCACAGCTGTACTCTACCAGGTGTATGGAGAATTACATGCCTTTTGCGACCTTAATGAGCGAGTCTATCTACAGGAAATAGCTGTTGTAATGCGTCTTTGGGAGGTAGGGTGAAATGGGGTTTAACATCATGTCCATGATCATTGCACTTATAGCGACGTGCATGCACAGGTGTGATGTGGCTGCTTGGACTAGTCTGGACTGATGCCGATTTATAGTGCTAGCTCACTGAGATACCATGTCGCAGTTTCACATGAATAACCTACTCAGACACAGTACACTGACACAGAGCCAACCAGTCCTTGTTTTTGCCATTTATTGCCAAGTCCCAGGTAGGGTTACAACAAGTACCACCATTTAATGTCTTTTGGTGTGACGCCGCTAGGGATTGAACCCCGGACCGTCTCCTCTCTCCGGCCGGAACACTCTACCACTAGACCAGTGTCTGCATCAAGCCCCTATAGTACAAGGAAGTCGCCCCTAACTGAGGAGCCCCGAAACAAGGAAAGAATGTTCTTGAAGTTTCTTTCTACAGTTGCCAAGCTGATACTGAAACAGTCCGTCAATGAAAGCCATACTTCTAAACGTAATGTCAGAAGTAGGCATTACTGGTGTAAGCAAGGAGGAATCAGCCCACACTTATGGATAGCAATCGTATAATGTTCAGTTTCAGTGCTGGTGTGTGTGTTCATCGGCAATAAGGCTGCATTTAGCATCTTTGCTAATACTGCAATTCCTGAGAATCGGTTGACATCTCAGCTTGTGCTATGCTAGCGTGTGATGTAGTGAGTCAGATCCAGTGATGAGAGAACACAGACACGATTCCTCATGTTCTTTGTCCTTTGTTATGTTTCCCGACATTTAATATTATTCCACCAGGGTAAATCAATAAAATCTGTTTGAACATATTTTATTTATTGCCGCTATCAAAGAATTCTAACATATTTTTAATGCTATGAAATTGATTATTACCCCTTGAATGGCAGATTTGTCTCCAATGAACAGTAGAAATGGATTCCCACACCATCAATACTGAATACTGAGTATTTGTGCTAGTTGCATACAAGTACTGCATCTCGTTAAATGGAGGTCCCAGCCCTGATTATAAGCCGTATTATTCATACCCAATCCTTGTCAGTAATGACACAGGTGATGATTCTGTCATGGATCCTATAAAGGAATTGATCTCTGCTGCGATGATCTGGACACTCATCTACTCAGATACAGTACACTGACACAGAGCCAACCAGTCCTTGTTTTTGCCATTTATTGCCAAGTCCCAGGTAGGGTTACAACAAGTACCACCATTTAATGTCTTTTGGTGTGACGCCGCTAGGGATTGAACCCCGGACCGTCTTTGCTCTCCGGCCGGAACACTCTACCACTAGACCAGTGTCTGCATCAAGCCCCTATAGTACAAGGAAGTCGCCCCTAACTGAGGAGCCCCGAAACAAGGAAAGAATGTTCTTGAAGTTTCTTTCTACAGTTGCCAAGCTGATACTGAAACAGTCCGTCAATGAAAGCCATACTTCTAAACGTAATGTCAGAAGTAGGCATTACTGGTGTAAGCAAGGAGGAATCAGCCCACACTTATGGATAGCAATCGTATAATGTTCAGTTTCAGTGCTGGTGTGTGTGTTCATCGGCAATAAGGCTGCATTTAGCATCTTTGCTAATACTGCAATTCCTGAGAATCGGTTGACATCTCAGCTTGTGCTATGCTAGCGTGTGATGTAGTGAGTCAGATCCAGTGATGAGAGAACACAGACACGATTCCTCATGTTCTTTGTCTTTTGTTATGTTTCCCGACATTTAATATTATTCCACCAGGGTAAATCAATAAAATCTGTTTGAACATATTTTATTTATTGCCGCTATCAAAGAATTCTAACATATTTTTAATGCTATGAAATTGATTATTACCCCTTGAATGGCAGATTTGTCTCCCATGAACAGTAGAAATGGATTCCCACACCATCAATACTGAATACTGAGTATTTGTGCTAGTTGCATACAAGTACTGCATCTCGTTAAATGGAGGTCCCAGCCCTGATTATAAGCCGTATTATTCATACCCAATCCTTGTCAGTAATGACACAGGTGATGATTCTGTCATGGATCCTATAAAGGAATTGATCTCTGCTCCGATGATCTGGACACTCCCTGGACTGGATCAGTGCTCTGCAATGTGTAATGTACCTGGCCAATTGTGCTGCTTTCCAAAGCCAGGCAAATGTCCATGCAGTTTTAAGTTTTGAGAAGCACTATCTATGAACACTTTCAAGTGGTTCCGATACTGGTTTTAGTTAGTCACAAGGACTGAAATGAGTTGTGAAGTGCCAGCTATAAATCAAGGCAGCTGTCATGGGGAGGACAATTAGTGGTCCCGAGAGGCTGTCGGTAATATTGGGGCAAACTGTGACAATGTAGGGCATTGATTTCTACCCGAGGAGACCATTAATTTTTTATTTGGGATTACAGGACAAAGAAACGGTGGTCATTAGTGGTTGGCCACATGACATAGTTACCCTGTTTTGGTGTCTCTACTTAACCAGTTTGAATATTCAGCCTGTCTTTTGGACTTGTTGTATGGGATTAGTTTTTGGCAGAGCTTCCACTACAACTGGACAGGAACAGTTGTTTTGTGTGTGTTTTGGTGTCATGTTCAATATCACATTTATTTTAATTTGTTCCAACAAAATCAATATTGGTACTATTGTTTCACTGGATTTTCTGGTTCATCAATCACTTGATTGTCTGGTTTGTTTACAGGCTTACATATGGCAGGAGTAGAGCTGTGCTGCGTCAACCATAAATACTTACTTTTTTATGTAAATTACCCTTTTTGCGAACACCCGGTATCAACATTTATTTTCCGTGGTCCATTCATATAATTTTCACAGCTATTTTGCAACAAGTGTTGCCACGAAGCAGTGACAATTTATGTTCACTGAACAGGGAGCATGACACTGTTGTTGTCTTCACAGACACAGGCTGCTGTAAACAACACCGGCTTACAACAGTCCATTAATAGTTCGCATTGGGATTCTGGTGAACAAGTAGTTTCCTGTCTGATGTGTAAGCTGACTAGATGGGGTTCTAGGGACCAAGTAGTTTCCTGTCTGATGTCTAGAAGGGAATTGGGTTGTTATGAAATGTGACCGGTGTCATCCGAATAATATGAAACAAAGATGTTTATGATGTGTTTCTGTTCTTCTGAATACAAGTGTGTATTGGCATGGTGCCATGTGAGGCAGATCTTGTCGATCTTGCAGGTTCTCCTGGTGTATGCAGTTTCCAGTCAATAGGATGAATTTTCATTCCGTAGAATGAAGAAATTCTGTGTTTCAGGGGTTTTTTTCAAACTTTTCTTTATATATATTGGGGTCAGTCAATCCATAAATATTTGTTTTCAACTCTGTGTCCATCTTCCTGAGGCAAGTGAGTTAACTGACTATAAAAGTCCAGTTTCCACCCTTGCAGAACTAGGCTGGTATTATGGAGTTACGTTTTGGCTGGAGTAACGAGTCTTTGCATAGTCCAATCACAATCGTGCAGCGAAATCGAAATCCAGTTTGTAAACTGTCGTGCAGATATGCTGTGTCCTGACTATGGTGTTGAACAACAATGCTGTGTTTATGCTCCGTCATGTTTGGGAGGCAGGCTCATAGATTCCTTCCATATTTAGCAATCTCGGGATCAGGGTTATGTCATACGTTTGATGTGATTCTGCTTCTAAAGACTTCTAATGTTGTCTAGCTATTTAGAAAGATCTTGAAGGACATGTACACACACAGTTTTGTGTTTTTATGAACAAGGACAATTTTTATCTTTCTGATATTTTGTTGTTTATCATGTTACTGTAATGTGATTTTCTTTTTTAACCATATGACAAATAGTAACCATGGCAACATTCTTTCTTCTCTTTATTATATACTGATGCTCTCACTAAGTGTGAACTGGTCATGTATGAGCTATGTGGCAAACAATTTTCTTCATGAAAATACCAGTTTGTTGTGAAGGAGCAGCACCATCTTATGTTGAACATTGTTTTTATCTATCATTTGCTTTTAAATATTTAAGGCGCATAGACACCCACCTCAAGGGTTATTTTTGAAAGTGGTCCTAATATACCACAAGCTTTGTATAACCGACCATGAGGCAATGGTCCAAGAGGTGATTGCATTACTCACATGACCTGTTGTCAAGATGTGTGTATTTATTTACCGAGGCGCCGTGATGAACTGTTTGTGTCCTCCACAACACATCAGTGTCTAACAACTACAAACTGATAATCAATACATAGTAATTACAGCTTGCAGCAAGCTTCACAAGGGTTCCGTGTGCACCTGAAATTCAGACACAATCAATAAATAAATTAGCAGCAATTCTCTCTCCTTTTAGGAGTGTTTTGTTACAATTATGCCTGTTACTCATTTCACACAGATGTAAGTTTAAATATGAAAACTTGACAATTTTGGTGAATTCAACAAAGCCAGGATGGCCAGAGGTCCACTAGACATGTGTACACAAATCAACCTGCAATGAATAAGCCAGATGTGTTGCGTATAGGTATATAGATGAATAAACCAGATGTGTTGCGTATAGGTATATAGATGAAAAAGCTAGATGTGTTGCGTATAGGTATATAGATGTACATGTGGGCCTTGTATACAAAGCCCCTTGCACCAGATACCGATTGTCGTAAATCTATGTTAAAGTATGTGAGTTACGATCCTCTTAGTGCTAAGATTGGCGAGATGGCACATATAAGCAAGATAACTTTCTTGTGCATATACATGATGCTGACTGCTGGTGTAGTTTTTGTGTAACAGCCTACAAGGCCACTGTACATAATGACTATGACATGTAGAACAGCCTACAAGGCCACTGTACATAATGACTGACATGTATAACAGCCTACAAGGCCACTGTACACTATGACACTGACTGACCAGTGTGGTCACCCGTTCCTTGTCCAGGACATATACCCAAGGTGACCACAGTTTAAAATGTCCAGGTCGGTAAACACTTACTGCTGTACGCGGACCGCTAGCTCTCAACAACTCACATTCACACTCCTAATGCTTTCACGGCTTGCTGATTTCATCGTGTGATAGGTTTTATTGTAATGTGTAATTTGTGTCCATTAATTATTAACCACGGTTGTTGTCGTTACACATGAACTTGTTTTGATGTCTCCAGCACACACCCTTTGGAACTCTGTAATTGTATGGGCCGGGTTTCAGTTGTAGACTGGAGGCAGTTGGTGTGATTACGTCTCAGCGTAAACACGGAGTTCGTCAAATTGATTGACAGACATCCTTAAAGTTAGGATAATGGCACATGTCGTGGACACCACGTTGGTAAGTTGGTGAAACATATGTTTGACAAGGTCTCGGGAAGTTTTCAGGGTCATATTTCATCATAAAAATGCTAATTGGGATAGTTCAGTTCTGAGTTTCAATGGAACAAGCTCCTTGACAGGATCAGTACAACGAGATGGCTTCATGGGAGTGCGAGTATGTTGGTAACACAAGGATCATGATAGACATGACAAGGTCTAGTATGGATAACAGCTTCTTTGTTGTATGAGTACAACGGGAACATGTCAGGGCTAGTTCCTGCCCCTCATCAGGTGAATGACGGTGGGAGAACATAGTATATTCACAGGGAAATGAATTTAAGACATAACTGACGAGTGGTAGTTGTTTATTGTACAATAAAACACTGCAAGAAGAATGAACCATGAGAGCCACAGCCTTCAATTTCCCTGCTGTGTTTTATTGTACGATAATCCGCAACCACTAGTCGTTTATTTCTTATATGAGATAGCAACATTATGTACAGCCTCTTTAAGGATGATGTTTAAATTACAAGCTTTAACAATATTTACATTAATAGAATCCGTCCTAGGCAATGTAGGACAACTTCATTTTATTCATATGTGGGTGTTTCCTCAAATGAAGCAGGTTATAATTAGATACATATTGCCTAAGTAGAGCCAGTTGTGCCAGATTAAAGTTGGTGTAAATTAAGACATAGTCCAGGACATAATAGTTGTTGTAAGAGAAAGGTACATAGGTATGTTATATACTGGGGATCATAACTCTGTTTATCTACCTTCATGCCAGAATGTTGAAATCTGATTGGATCACATGATCTTAAACAAATGCTATGTATCTGGGAGGGAAATAAATTTCTGAGAGGGAGAATAAATCCCTTATACCCCACCACGAACAGGCTCTTTCACAATGGCAGATTGAAACATGTTGGTAAGATAAATTTATTGTAGCAGTATCGAGAGCGGTATATGTGGTTTTATGCACCCCACATTAGGTTTTATAAGAGCCTGAGGAGGAGGTTGCTATAAAAACTAATGAGGTACACATCCTTAATATTACAATATAGATTAAATGAGGTATAAAAGTTGATTATGAAGTGAGATATAAGTAAATGTCCAATGCACTCTGGAGGAAAACTTGATTTATGGATGTCATGGCTCGCTTGATGAGGATGCTCCTCACATCTTCTAAATACCCATAAAGTCTCTAACTTTGATAATAAACCTTTGAATTTCCTGATTGTGGAAGTACAATAGTATCTTGTGCATCATATGGTACAAGAACAGTCATTGACAGTTATTGTGCCCCACCAGGAGGAAAGGGGCCTTATGGGTGCTAGGATACTATTGTGCTGTGACGTCATAAAGAAAGGCGTTTGAGGTCAACTTACTTCCATAAAATTCACCATGTGTGCACACTGTAAAAAAATATTGTAGTTTTCTCTCGTTAGTTTGTCATGTAATAAAAAAAACATGATTTCAAAGCATTACAGCATACTTTCAATTAATCACACATTACATTAAAAAACTGCAATTATTACATAAACAGTCTGAAAATGGGACTTTGCAGAAAGTGAGTAAAAAAATTGATATCATGTGTCTGTAAAAAATAAGAATTAAAACTTAACAATTGTATTTTTGTGGTCCATAGATACTGTAGGTTTTAAGCATAATGAGAAGTCACAATGTGATTATTCACCCAACAGGTCCCTTATCTCCTGGTGGGTCACATTTCATGATAGTTTGTGCCTAGTGTGTGATACTGGGGCACCACACGCCACCAGCATTGTACACAGCAGTGACCCATGTCATTGACGTTGCATGTACCACATCACATCGTGACAGTCTGGGCAGTGGGAGAGCCGAGCTGACTGTTGTGTCCGTGCCCTTCAGGGGCCGTGTCGTGTATGTCGGGGAGTTCTGTGTGCAAGGAAACACTTTCTCTTTTGTTATACAGTCACATGACGGGAACAAATGTTTTATCAAGATCGTGTTTGTCTATTGTTGAAGTAGGTGTGTAATGTCTCTGTGGTGGTTTAATGGGAGAAATGCTCACAAGTTTCATGTTTTAAAACACGAGTAGTTACATGTGATAGAGGGTATCTGTGTCACACATCTAGATACATTTTACAGATATAATATCAAGACTGCATCCACATATGAGAACAATCAATTTGTCAACCACTCCTGATATATCACTTTAGTAACAGTTTGTACCTTAGTCACCATGGCAACCAAATGTTACTCCCTATTTTATCATGATATGTAGTAGTAACTCAGTGTTATGTATCACAGTTGTTGACGTAGTTACCATGGTTACTATTCAGTTTCCGCTGTGCATGTTATATTTGGTTTGTTATTTGCAAGAAGATCCTGTTCAAAAGGAATTTGACTCACATAATATGAAAACCAACTATTTGATGATCAATTTAGTTAATTTTGGTACAGAATGAATATTTCAATGACATGGCTTTGTGATTTAGGTTTATATGCCCGTACGTGTTGCAGTCAATGTGAAAAATGACTGAAATTTTCACTTACGCAATTTACAAAACACCATAATATTTAAGTCATTTTACATTTTTGTTCCATTTATTATATCATGATGACAAATTCTAACCACTTTTATGCTCTATTTCACCCAGTGACAAAAATTATAGGATAAAAAACAAACATAAGTCAGTGTATCTTTTTTTAATTTTATGGCATCTAATTAGCATAATTAGTCTATTGTGAGGTTTGTAAAGCTGGGGTCAGTTGTAACTCTGTGACGAGGGTGGGAGGGTGGGGGATGGGGTGGGGTGTGTGTGTGTGGGGGGGGTGGGGGGTAGAGTGATGGGGTGGGGACAATGTCAATAATGTGTCATTGATGTGTGTGGAAGTGGAGGCTACACCTGTACACACCGCCCGTGATGAAATACCCGTGTAAATAAGTGCCTGTGACACTCGGGATCCAGACTGGATTTGCTAATACCTTATATCAATGAAGTTTTATTACTTGGCCTTTGTTAATGACATGAAAATTACTATCGAGTGTGTTTTTTATTTGTTCATAACCAATTTTTGCACAGAGTAATTTTTCAGGATATTCATTCAGTTTTCAGAGTCCGATTTTATGTTATCAGGTTTCCCCTTTGATCTGTGTGTGTTCTGGAGGTTCTGTTTTAGTGTGTATTGAGTTTGGGTAATACATGTGAAACCTGCTTAGTGCTTTTGTCATACTTGTTGATACCAGGCGGTTGGATAGCTGAGGGGTTAAAGCGTTCGCTCTTCATGCCAAAGACCTGGGTTCGATTCCCGAAATGGGTACAATGTGTGAAGCCCATTTGTGGTGTCCCCCAACGTGATATTGCTGGAATATTGCTAAAAACTGTGTAAAACTCACTCACTCACTTGTTGATACCAGTTTTCACTGTTTATGAATGGACCCACTCAAAATTTGTTCTGTTAGGCTGCACCAAAGTTATTTAATGTTGTTTTGGGACCTGCCGATCAAGTTTTTTCCAAACAAAAACAACAAAAACACAACACTCAATATCCGCTGGAATGATAGAAAAAAACATTTCTCCCCAAGGTAAGGGGACCGCCTCCGTGGTCAAGTGGTAGAGCGTCCGCCCGGAGAACGGAAGGTCCGGGGTTTGATCCCGACAGCGTCATATCAAAAGACGTTAAAAGATAGTACTTGTTGTTACCCTGTCTGGCGCTCGGTATTAAGGGGCTAAAACAAGGACTGGTCAATTCGGAGTCATGGTATCTCAGTGAGCTAGCACTATAAATCTGCATCAGCCCGGACTTGTACAAGCAGCCACACAAACACACACACGTACATGCACGTCGCTATATAAGTGCAATAATCTTGGATGCGACGTTAAACCCCATTTCACCTAACCTCACCCCAAGATAAGGGAGATAAGTCTCAGTTCAATTCATTGCTGTAATTGCAATGAAAGCCTTATAGCCATTGGCTTATTTTCTCCCTACAGCCAATTACATTGTCTGTAATATGGATGTCACAATTCGGAGGTCGGCAGTACAGAGGTTAGCACATGGGGGTCACAATACAAGTATCACAAACCCTATGTGTAGCTTTGGTTCTGAGATGGTCGTAGAAGGAGATGATATGCCTAGAACAATGTATTGTAACAATGGTGTCATGATTAGTATAAGATGTATTGATACTGGTATGATTAATAATCAGCTACTTGTCCATGGTTACATCAACAAGCAGTCTACAACAGACCCCATGTCAACCCAACAGATTAACACACAGCCAGTCACTGGAAGTATGATAATGTCTCATACTGTTGAAGCTTTTTCCAAACAAAAAACTAATGCTAATAGTTTTGTGGAATATTTTAAGCTCTGGTTCCTCAAACCCAAACAGTACAATTACAAGATTACAGTTGAGTTGAGGATTCTGACCTTCAACAGTTGGGGTAGAATTAGACTTGCTAAACTAGTGACACGTGCAGGGGCATATAGTCCCCATGTTTGTCAGGTAACATTGGTGATGTTAAACATTTCATTCCCTGGTCAGAGGGCGCCACTAACTTGCCGTAGACAAACCAGCAGACAGGTTATGTTAAACATTTCATTCCCTGGTCAGAGGGCGCCACTAACTTGCTGTAGACAAACCAGCAGACAGGTTATGTTAAACATTTCAGGTTTTAGCTGGTTTAACTATATAAATGTTGACATGAAAACACTTGAGTTTCCACTCATTTATCGGGGAGATAACAAAACTCCTATTTATATGAATTTCAAAGACCTGATTTAGTGGCCTGTCTGCTATTGGGGTGATATGAAAGGTGCCATTGATAAGAAAGTCACCTATTCATATGTATGTGAACATGATCGTGTCACTGGCACAGTGACAACAGAATGAAAACTTTATTCAATAGCAGTCTGTGCACAGCGTTCTGGAAGTTTAAGTCAGTAGCTTGTATGGCACACATATATCACTGTCGGTAGCCTGTGTGGGGCATATACTGAGTGGATTATCCACCATGTACAATACACTCTACCACAGGGGTGTCCAATAACATGAAAGTCCACGAGGAACACAAACCTCCAGACGATTCAATTCCTTTTTCTTCTAAACAGCATATTCTGGTGTCCCCCGTTGTGATATTGCTGGAGTATTGCTAAAACCGGCGTAAAACCATACGCACTCACTCTAAACAGCATAAACATGGATGCTGTAAGCATTGAAGCTTTTACTTAAGTATACATTGAAAGGATCTAAGAGTCATGGTGTGGTTTGACAATGATGTGAGTAATGACGCTGTTACGTTTGAGTAATGTCATCATTACCATTGCTGCCGTGGCAAGATGGTTAATACTTACAAATGACCACTGTCTCCTGACCTAGGAAGCATTATTTCAGTACCGGTGAATTTTATGTTCATAACCATGGTAGCATAATGCACACAGACTCAGATATGTAACAAACATATAATCTTTCACTTTTATGTGATTTCTCCTGGTCAGTGCGGCAGCAGGGTAGCCTAGCAGATAAAGCATTGATTTGTCAGGCCAAAGATCTAGGTTCAATTCCCAACATGGGTACAATGTGTGACCCTCTTTCTCCCATTAAGGTATGATTGGAAAATACTTAACAATTTTCATCTCTCAGTGATTGGCTGTGATGATCTGGGTTGACAACAATTATTGAGCATCCCTTGCTTGTTCTGTGGCATGCTAAACCACGGCATAAATTATATGGCACTGGTTTCAAACATGGTATCTTCTAGTACCGAGAATCTTGTCTACACACATTAGCCCAGAACTCCCTCAAAGTTTAATGATGCTGTTTAATTCAAGATTCACTCCCTCACTCCCTCACTCATGGCTCGCCAATAATCACGATATGTTACTGTCACTTCACATCGCATGCCGCCACTATAACTGTCACACTTTGTGTTTGCTTCTGTTGTTATTTTCACCTTGTTGTTTTCAGCGTCCCATCCTCCAACAATATGGGGGCACGCACGACCGCCCACTCAAGCACTATTTTAGTTCCACTGATGTTCGTGTTAATCTCACTCAGATGCGGAGAGTAAGTAGCTGCAGTGCGCCCCGGTCAAAGTCTCACATGTCACAGAATGGAACATGTCGCTATCAGAGGATAGAAAAGTCTGTTTGGGAGGAAATTCTTTACATGAAAACATATGTTTTTTATATTGATGTGAAATTATTTTTTCCCCAAAAATGAATGGGATTGGGTACAAGTTCTCCAACATAGGACACCATGTCCAAGTTTTTTTTCGCAAAATGTTTCTTAACCTTAAGGCATGTGGAATTTTGAGAATGTAGTTACCTATATCTGCACCCTGATTCCTAACACTCTGCTTCTCAGTGAGGTTCTGTAGCTCTCCAGGTACTTGAGATGTAGTGGATCTGTCTCCTCCTGCCAGGGGTAACACTGTCTGTCTAACCATTCCATCTCCTCCTCCATCTCCTGCTGCCAGGGGTAACACTGTCTGTCTAACCATTCCATCTCCTCCTGCCAGGGGTAACACTGTCTGTCTAACCATTCCATCTCCTCCTCCATCTCCTGCTGCCAGGGGTAACACTGTCTGTCTAACTATTCCATCTCCTGTTGCCAGGGGTAACACTGTCTGTCTAACCATTCCATCTCCTCCTGCCAGGGGTAACACTGTCTGCCTAACCATTCCATCTCCTCCTGCCCGGGGTAACACTGTCTGTCTTACCATTCCATCTCCTCCGGCCAGGGGTAACACTGTCTGTCTTACCATTCCATCTCCTCCTGCCAGGGGTAACACTGTCTGTCTTACCATTCCATCTCCTCCTGCCAGGGGTAACACTGTCTGTCTTACCATTCCATCTCCTCCTGCCAGGGGTAACACTGTCTGTCTTACCATTCCATCTCCTCCTGCCAGGGGTAACACTGTCTGTCTTACCATTCCATCTCCTCCTGCCAGGGGTAACACTGTCTGTCTTACCATTCCATCTCCTCCTGCCAGGGGTAACACTGTCTGTCTAACCATTCCATCTCCTCCTCCATCTCCTGCTGCTGCACTGGTAATAGAGTCTCTGTGTTGTCGTAACTCACTCATACAATGGCTGCTAACTCGGGAATGTAGATAGATGGTGACAAGGGGAGGTCAGGTAGCCTACTGGTGAAAGCGTTTGCTTGTCATGTGGTGACCGAAGACCTGGGTTCGATTCCCCACATTGGTACAATGTGTAAAGCCCATTTCTGGTGTCCCCCACCATGATGTTGATGGAATATTGCTAAAAGCGGCGTAAAACCAAACTCACTCACTAGTTGATGACAAGTCTAAAGTAACCATATAGACTCTCACCTGAGTGGCTTTTGATATAAAAAATATTGTGTCGGATAAATTTTAAGACTTGCTGACAAATGTTTATATATTTGATATCAGAAGACAGGAGGGTGAGATTCTATAAGACATCAAAAATCATTCTTCCAACTTTTTTCATTTGTAATCAGTAAGAGAAAGTTTCAGTACAGGTAACCAGCGTAAGTGGCAGTAAGACTAGTGATGTCATTTGATTGTGATGTCATGGTAATGGATGATGTCACAATGGCTTGCAACTTAGCCTTGTGATGCAATTTCACCCAAGCTTGATCTCGCCAGCAAGTCCTGAGGAACCCTGTTCGGGATGTTTGGTCAGCTGGTGGGCAGGAGTGACTTGCTGTTGTATTTCTGTCAACATGATTAATAGTTACGAATGTATGTGAATTCATTGTAAATTACTTGATTGCAAACAGTATAGTTTTGTAATCCGATGTGGTTAAAAGTTCTTTAAGTAAAAACAAGGTTTATTTGGCTGGCAATGTCGTCCTCTAATGACCAGAAGTCAGATCTACACTTTGGAATCATTAACCAGTGGTAGACTCAGGCTGGACAGAAAATGTTCCCAGTTCCTGAGGAATAAAGGGGCGGTGGGGTAGCCCAGTGGTTAAAGCATTCGCTCGTCACGCCGAAGCCCCGGATTTGATTCCTGACATGGGTACAATGTGTGAAGCCCGTTTCTGGTGTCCCCCAACGTGATATTGCTGGAATATTGCTAAAAGCGGCGTAAACCCAAACTCACTCTCATTCACTCACTCACTCACTCACTCACTCACTCCTGATGAATGAAACCATAATGAAAAGAGCATGATCTACAGGTGTGCATAATAGACCTGTGGGTAATTCGAGCTTGATAAGAAGAGACACCAGCACCTGATTCCTGCCAATGGAACACAACAAAGGGCAGTGCGAGTGTCCGGTGGTCACATGAAGGGGATAGTCCTTGTATGAGGATGAGTTTTGTAAGGGTGTGAGGTATTACCAGCATATCGGTAAATTGAGGTTCATTCTTTCCACAATGCGTATCACAATATAATTTTTTCATCCTCGATATATCGGTTGATTTCAAATTGGGATTTGTATCGTGTTAGTGTTATATACTTGCCAAATGCGACGACATGCATCAACCAAGTTCTCAAGCCTGACCACCCTATCCTGTTAATCGCCTTTAGGTACAGTAAGAATGGGTTGCTTAGACCTCTTCCTTAAAGGGGAAGTGTACACGCAAAAATCACTTTTTTTCTTTTTCTAAACAAAACGCAATTGTAGAATTAGTTAGTATCTGTGTTTGAAAATATACACTCATTTTTTTTCACAGTGAAAGTAGGAAGCTCACAATAGTGTGAAAGTGATATGCCGTTATGAGGCCTTCGTTTTACGAGCAAAATAGGCCTGAGTTATCCCCCTTAGATTATGACGTAATTGGTGCCAATTCAACTGGGTCCCTGTCTATTCTCAACGCAAAAGATATCAAGGACCAGTTTGCGGTAAAACAACATGGTCTACGACACACTCCGGCGCAGTGGTGACTCAGCATAACACAATTCTGGCTGGCATCTGAGATGCTAGAATCACAAAACTGTACCTACACCACGTGAAGCGGCTCTAACAAAGCATGATGACGTCATAATGTTTATCAATTGGCACCAATGACGTCATATTGCAAGGGGCATAAGCCATGGTGTTTTTGTTATGGAAATAGAACACTTGGTAAATGTGAAAAATATAAATCGTTTTAGTGCAAAAAATATGTTAATTAAATATGATGTTTTCATATTTTTGTCTATGACACTTCTATGTTAACACTTTTAATGTGGAACAAGTACAAGAAAAAATGGTTCATTTCCGTGTGAACTTGCCCTTTAACCGGATCTTCACGGTTCTATGATGAGCAAGAGGAACAACAAAGTAGCAGTAGTGGTGGCGGTGTGTGCTGGAAAGGGACATGTCCAGGCTGACACTCACTCACGCTGGATACAGAAATAGAGGATGCCGAGATGGTGCTCCACACCACACACTAACATTCGAGATATAGCCTGATTTCTACCCTCAATCTCTTGCTACCCCCCTGGGCCTATGTGGTATTTGTCACTCTACAGACACTGTGTGGTCAGTGACCGACCATGTCACCTTGTCCAGAGGGTCATTGATCCCCATGATGTTGTTGTCCCCTGATTGAATGCACATTAATTGTAAATGCTCAGTGTGAAGGTGTGACTTGGTTGCATGCACAGAAGACATGTTTCACACTTGTCAATTGGTTGTGGCGGAGGTCGACTACTGTGGATAATTGCCTCCTCACACTACTGCTGATGAAAGCATGTGAAATGAACAACATACAGGTGATATCCAGGTGATATCCACACAGTCAGGTGATATCCACACAGTCAGGTGATATCCACACAGCCAGGTGATATCCACACAACCAGGTGATATCCACACAGCCAGGTGATATCCACACAGCCAGGTGATATCCACACAGCCAGGTGATATCCACACAACAAGGTGATATTCAGGTGATATACACACAACAAGGTGATATACACAGGTGATATCCACATAGCCAGATGGTATCCACACATCCAGGTGATATCCAAGTGATTTCTACACAGCCAGGTGATATCCAGGTGATATCCAATTAGCCAGGTGATATCCAGGTGATTTCTACACATCCAGGTGATATCAAGGTGATATCAAAACAGCCAGGTGATATCCACACAGCCAGGTGATATCCACACAGCCAGGTGATATCCATACAGTGAGGAGGGATAGACGTGCAGGGATTGACAATGAAAGAAAACATGCAGGAATAGACAATGAAGGAAACATATACCAGTAACACTGATCACATAGTGGACCAGAGGGGTTGGGGATGGGGTAGAGTGGGGACCAGGGTCAGGGACCAAGCAATGTCATGTACATACTTATGGTGCCGGACAAGTCTTGAGGAGGCTTTAGGAGCTACTCTGTCCACCCACACACACACTATCCTGCAGACTCAGCTGATAGTAAATCTTAATATTCCATTGTATCTTTTGTGGATAAGTCAGTATGTTATATTTTCTGATACTTGTCAGGTGGCTGTCTTGTTTGTCGTCTTGTGGAATGTTTAAATGTTTGGGTGCAGGTGTATGCTGGTGGTGTTTGCGTGTGTTTCTCATACATGTTTGATAGTGTTGCACTGTAGTCACTGTAATTAGCACCCAGGGCATTCCACTAGTCAGACGCCAAGAGGGGCATGGTTAATTAGCATTACACCTTCCTCATGTTGGCTCACACTGATAGTGGGATACATGACTTCATTTCTTTACAACTCAGTGGGTAATATTGACGCATACAACAGTTCTCCACAGAACACAAATGTTCTTTGATCATACTTCATATAGGGCTAGAACTGTGGTTTTCAGAGGTGACAGGTTGTTCAAAATATCTTCAACAATATGGTGGCGCAGTCTTACAGGTTGTTCAAAATATCTTCAACAATATGGTGGCGCAGTCTTACAGGTTGTTCAAAATATCTTCAACAATATGGTGGCGCAGTCTTACAGGTTGTTCAAAATATCTTCAACAATATGGTGGCGCAGTCTTACAGGTTGTTCAAAATATCTTCAACAATATGGTGGCGCAGTCTTAGTTATTTACATTCGGAATTTGTCCTCTTAGTTCGTTTTCAAGATACAGAAATCAGATATGCTTGTCTGAATGCTTTGCCCACTTGCAACTAGAATTTAGAAGCCTTGATGCTGATTGGCTGATTTGAAAGGTCACCTGACACCTGGAGGTGTCCTCGGGTCTTGACATAGAGGCATCGTATCAGAGTAAAAGATGTGTTCGAATGAGACTGCATTGAAACAGACACATTATATCTACATTATATCTACTCTGCAGAGATACAGACAAGTACACCAGTTCACTTGATTACAGAGAGCTGTAACTTTGATGGACGACTTTTTGTGTTACTGATAATGATTGCATCTCAGATCTGTTCTATATTTAGCCGAGGAACGATTTTGTGTCTTGTTTTCATGGATTTTATGGACTTATGGCAATATTCAGGATCAAACAAATTGATATGGTTATCCAAAGAAGTGAAGGCATTATTCTGTCAATTCCTGAGAGAGCAGTTGCCTGACAATACCCTGGTACACAGAAACACAGTGTATTGCAACATTATTAATCATGTTCATATATGAAATATTCATGCAGCTGCCCGACTGAAAGGTAGGAACATGTCTATGGTCTGTGCTGAAACCCTTGTAACCCAGTAGTGTATTAATGAGCCAGAAGCCACCGAGTCTGATTAACCAACAAGTCTAGTCTTAGTTCATTGGAAACTACAGGGATGTCCCACTGCTGCGTGTTACAACAGAAAGGCTGAGCCTGAGAGGACTGGCCAGATTAGGCCTGGGAGATTAGGGGGATTACCTGTGCCCTGCCTCACCTCGCCTGTGCTCTCCTTGACCTCCCCTGTATCCAGCAAAGATCCGGGGTAGACCAGGTCTTCGGCAAACCATGCTTGCTGTAAAAGGCAACTCTGCTTGAGGTAGGAGCAAATAATAGGATCGCTGACTTGCCTGGTGCTCATCGTATCCCAATTGCGTGAATAGATGTTCATGATGTCAATCACTGGATTGTCTGGTCCAGACTGGATTATTTACAGACCGCCGCCAGAAAGCAGAAATGTTGTTGAGTGTGGCGTTAAGCAACAAACAAAGTACTGGAAGTGTATCCAGCAAGTTGGGTGTAGTCACTTTAGTTACATCTTTCTTTTTATTTTTAGTATAAAGTTTCCCACTTATGTTCAGATGTTTAATATGCTTAGTACTAACCTTTTCTACCACCCATGATATTGCTGGAATATTTATAAAAGCGTCATAAAACCATTCTCACTCACTCCCTCACTCACTCACTCACTCACTCAACTAACTCACCCACCTTTTCTAATTTCTTGGATCACTGATTTCTGTAGCAATCACTGATTACTTAGCTCCTGCTGTGGTGATGAGAAATAATATATTGAAATAGAGTAGGCTTTAACAGTCTTATTCCAGATTTGGTTTCTTGTTTTACTCATGATTTTCTTGGTCCAATTGTTTGTCAGAGACACATGCAGTAACAAGTAGAACATGGTTCATTAAAACCTAGAAAGAAGAATGTCTTAGTTTTACATGTAACAGTTGCTTGAAAAACATTAAAAATCAACCTCAACATGTGAAAATCATATTGGAAAATATGCAATATAGGGTGGACAGGTCCTATAGTAAAAGCAGTGTGTATAAAAGTGTGGATAGGCCTTAGGGGAGGAATGGTATAAGACATAATGATGATAAGCAGCAGGCTATAAGTTCCATGTTTGGAAGGTCATCTGTCTTCCACACTGTAGTAGGAGACCTGCACCACCACATGGAAACAATTCTGTGGAGGGCATATGATTTGATGTGTGAGCATTGTGTGTTGCAGAAGCCGGCCTCCTCGGGCCCCCACGAGAAGCATGTGAAGCATCGCCTGAAGAAATACATGTCCAACTACAACTACCAGGTGAGTGTCTGTGGCCACCGCCGCTGCACCCGTCGCACCAGCACAATACCTTACTGGGGAGTATCAACACCAATGATGTGTCTATAACTGAATGGTTTTTGTCAGACCATTTTAATGAAGAATAGACCTGTGAAGATCCGGGTTAGAATAAGTCTTCAGCAACCAATGCTTGCCATAAAAGGCGCTAATGCTTGTCGTAAGAGGCGACTAACAGGATCGTGTGGTCAGGATCGCTGACTTGGTTGATGCGTGTCATCATATCCCGATTGCGTGGATCGATGCTCATGATATCAATCACTGGATTGTCTGGTCCAGACTCGATTATTTACAGTCTGCCATAACATAGCTAGAATATTGCTGAGTATGGCGTTAAACAACAAGAAAACAACAATTTAATGGAGAATAAGTTTCATGACTGCGAACTTGATGTTCGGGAAGCAGTAGACTGAGGTAGCGGAAGTAGTGTAGTATTCAAGGTCTGAAAAACAACCTCAGACAAAATTGATATGGATTTCCTCGTCTTTTTTCTTTCAATGCCACATTGTGTCCGCTGACAGAGACGGTTTAGAAGAATCAATCATGAAAAAACAATTACTTTACTCGGGTTAAATAGACGAACTTTATTTTGTTGTCAAATGCTGTCAAACTTCATATAAATACTGGCACTTATTTTCATTGATGCAGTTTATGGTACACGTATTTATTGCACTAACTTCTTACATCAAAGTTCTGGCAAAACAAATTGGATTGGAATAGAGATTATTAGCCAGGTGCACTTCTGTATTGTAAATATCAATAAATAGGAATAAAAATTTGGATAAAAATGGAATAAAAACTAAATGCTATTTAGGATACGGAAATACACATATCACACACAGCTAAACATTATATGATGAAGTGATGTAATGATTTTAACAAAGCTATCTTAGCGCTAAGGTGATCGTAACTCCCATACCTTAACATAGAATTACGACAGTTGTTGTGCTAAGGTTGTTTTGTACAACAGCACCCAGGTGATAATCTGGTAACATCACCACTAACCTGCCTGAACAGCATGTATAACACCATATGACTCTAAAATCATTATGAAAGTTTCCACAAACATAAGCAAATAACAACCCATGCAATGAATTATTTCTACAATTGTTACAATCAATGGATTACATCAAGGAGAACGTTTCTAGTCATCATCGCGAGCTGTGACAACATCTTCATGCTTCTTCCGCCGCTAATTAACCCCGTGGGATTCAGTGAAGTGTGAACATCATGAATTGCTGCAGTCACTCAAGCGGAAACAGAACCATGGAAAAACTCCCAAGAGTCTTTGACATGGTTCCATTGTTGCTGGGCGCTGATGTCAGCAACAATCAATGACACATGCGGAGACAGTGTTTGTGTGTGGCTGTGTGGGCGGAGACAGTGTTTGTGTGTGGCTGTACATGGGTGGTGACAGTGAATGCAGGGCGGCTGTAGCCATGACATACATCAACAAACAGCCATGCAGGTATTGACTCACGACATTGAATGTCGGGGGATTTCCCAATGACATGCATCACATATGCATATCATAACATGTCATGCCATCACTGAATAACTGTAGTAAGAGGGTGTTCCTTAGCTTCTTTTAAGTAATATGATATATGTTCTCCTAATCTAACTACAGCGGAGCTCAAACACTAAACAACAAATTCTGGAATTCTGATAAGTTAAATTAGAGACATTATATTTCATCTATAATTTTAGAAACAAATTTATATTCCACATTGCATGCTGTACAAGGAGTGAGTTGTCCGATAGTTGTGCAAACCTACACCTATTGAAGGGCTGCTTGGATAATCAACCATCAGCATGTGTCGAATTGGGGAAGCTCCCCCTGTCAAAGGTGAAATAGTCACACTTATCTAGGGAAGGTAACCAACATTGGTTCTTCATTTTTAGTGGTACTGTGTCCTGGGGTCTCATTTTTTTTTTTACTCTTTATGGATTTGTGACATTAACGACAGTCATTTTTTTTTTTTTAAATTCATTTTACTAATTTCTGGTCTGTGGAATAATAAGAACATTTCGGCTCTTAAGTTTTGTTCACATTTCCGTTTTTGGGAGTCAGCAAATTTGTAAACCAGTTGTGTTTGCAACATTGCCCTGAGATGTCGTGTATAACCTGTTGCCTGTGTTTGTACCAGCTGTCAGGCCCCGACTTACCCCCAGTCGTGGTGGAGAAACAGAGGAGAGCTAAGTCGTCCCGAAAGTTAAAAAAGTCTCAGGTAGTTTGTTGGTGTAGGTGTTGTTGTGTAGTTTGGTGTTACTAACACACCTACCTCTGGCCTGCCTCCATCGGGCAGGCAGCACGTAGTCCGTACGTAGTCCGTATGTAGTCAGTACCTGTCAGTCAGTTGAACATTTTATTCCTTCTCATTTTTTGTTGATCTTATTAAGCTCTTGTTTAGTTGTTTTTTTAGGGTCAGCCCATCCTTGTTTATCCAGTGTATTATTATGTCGCCTTCCATTATGATATACATGCGTTTCATTGCAGAAGTGATGAAACAGTCTCCATCTTCCACATCGCTAACCTGGCACAAAATGTCTGCTCTGATGAGCTTGATTTCAACAACCAGTCAACATAGCTCTTCTTAACGATAGTTCAGGGTTAATCTACATTCAAAATAGTGGCCTCACTTCAAATAAACAGACCCGTGAAGATCCGGGGTAGAATAGGTCTTCAGCAACCCATGCTTGTCGTAAAAAACGACTATGCTTGTTGTAAGAGGCGACTAACGGGATCGGTCAAAAGCTATTGAAGGTGTTGTGTCGGACAAAAAGCTTTGGTGGCGAATGGTCCAGGATATTTATGTAAATGGAATGGAGATATGATACACTGGATAGTAGAGATTGGGAGCAGCTTGAATTGCTTTCTATTTTCAGAAACATTTTTTGTCAGTTTGTATTCTCTGCAGAGTCTTCACTTAGTTGTATTGACTGTAGGGGAAGAAATACACTGACAATTCACAAACATCAGATAAAGCTTTTTCATTACTTTTCCATGTTTTAATATGCCAAGGCTTGTCGTTCATTAGAGCCATCATATTTAACATTATCAATTTCTTCTCTAGACAGAGTTTAAAAGATTGAGCTGTCATTTGTTGTGTGTGTTCCTCTCCAAAATGATTCATGTACAAGGTATCAAAATTGGGGGTGGGGCCAGAAACTACCGGTACACCTCTTGTCTGTGGTGCAGTGTTGAGGGATGCAGGACAAACAGATAGGGTGGGGATCTCCATCTAAAACACCCACAGCACAGCACATATATTCATGATTTCAGAGTGAAAACAGAGGTTCAGTTGAAGTCCAAAAATATTAAAACATTTATGTCAGATTATTAAAATAATCATTAGATATAATTTATAGAGGTAAGAAGAATGTAATCCAAGCAAAATATTTTATGAAAAAGGGTTAATATTGATAGGATGGCTCGGATTGCAAACCTCAGGAATCTTTTCCTCACCATTCAATTGGCGTGAAAATGAGCGAAATGACGAGTTTACCGGCTTTGTCATGTGTTTCCAGTCTGCATTCACTGACCAGTTTCCACTACCTTTCGGAAATGAGTTAAGATAAGCAATAGTATGAGTCAGGATAAGTATAAATAATAATTTTCTTTAAAATACACATAATTCAAAATAAAATCTCGAAAACGTCAAAAGGCCAAGAAAGCTAAGGCTTTTTCTGGTATATTTGAGGTGTGGAAAAAAGCCACTGAACTGTAGTAGACGATGCCAAATAACATGACACTGTATTTAACTTTTGGGACTGAATCAAGCTACACTGTGGTGTTTTTTCATTACAATTACCCAGACATTTACATTCTTGTGAGAACCTCGGTAGAATAGGTCATCATCAACTATGCTTGTCTTAAGAGGCGACTAACTGGATCGGATGGTCAGGCTTGCTGACTTGGTTGGTACGTGTCATCGATCCCGATTGCGTGGATCAATGCTCATGATATTGATCACTGGATTGTCTGTCCAGACTCTCTTATTTACAGACCGCCATCGGGTGAGCTACTGAACTGTTTCGGACAGCTTTGTATTTCTTCCCAGTTTCTTGTTAGTCTCATAGCACACTTCTATTATTAGTTTTAAGATCAGCTTAGATAAATACATTCCAAACCCCTTTTTATCAATTTGTCTTCTTTTCATTTGAAATATTTGAATTGACCGAAAGGTATGAAAATATTTTGAAATTTAGAAGTAGGTGGTAAAGCTTTTGTCACTATATTTTTTTATATATTTTATTTTTTTTCTATGCTTTCTTTCCTCCAGTCACTAACTTAGTACAATTTGTTTTTGAGTGTTGACCTTATTGAGGTGAGACAACATTTTTGCATGTTTTATTGTTTTTCAATGCTTAATTTCCTTTAGTCATTAACTTTGTAAAACAATTTGATTTTGTTGAATGTTGACCTTATGGAGGTGATAAACCACTGTGTGCCTGTTCCACAAAGTGATCGTGGCGTGAAGTTGATCGTAACTCCCCAACTTAAACACAGCTTTACGACAGTCGTAGTGCTACAATCGCTATGTGTTGGCAGATGACTTGTATAGACACACCAAGCTCCAGTGTTGCGGGGTAGGAATGTACTGAGTAAAGCCCAACTAACCTGCTGTTTATGATACTGGTGTATTCTATTTGCTTTCAACTGCATGGCTGAGCGCCCGTAAATCATAGTAATACTTTTTAAAAATGTGTTTTTCAATCTAGGATTATCTGCAACAAGATACTTGTCAAATGCTTAATAATTTTAATTTTTTTTATTATTTCTTCATTAATATTTTGCTTTGAAAGACTATAATCAGGACATATTTTGTGTGCTGTTAACCTTATCTTTTAATCCTGGTGGTAGACACAACGTGTACAAGAATGTTAAGTATTAAGTTCGACATGAACAAGACTATTAAAAAAGTGCATTTCATTTGACTACCAGTAATTATTTTTGATGACAGTGCAATTGAATGCAGGTATGTTAAAAATAATCAATGTTCATTGTGTTTTGTAAGAAGCTTGCATTTTTAAATGAGCAGACACTTAAGATTCTTAGTGATAGATATTTCCAGATGTTTCATCTATTTGGGGGAGGAGGAGCATGTTGTGTCACTATAAATGAGCATCTTCACAAGGCAAGGGAGTCAACAGACTTAAAAAGTCCAGTTTCTACCTTTTCCCAAATAGGCTGAAATTTCTGGGCTCGATCTTGGCGTCATCAGGGGCTATTACAAGTTAATGTCCCTTTTATGTCCCCCCTACTGACCAATCAAATTCCCCCTCTCATATCACTTGCATTGCTTCCAACAAAATGGTGGTGCCCACTCACGACGATCTCATCGATAACTCAGTTAACTCCCTTGCCTCAGGAAGATAATATATGTGATGTTGTTTAGACTGTGTACATGTCCTCCAATGACAGAAGAGTAACATGTTGTATGCTGCAATAAGTAGGCCTTCATCAGATTGTTCCCGTCAGAGTTAGTTGATGGAGGTGAAAGGAAATTTAACATAAGCTTCAGGTTATCGATTATCTGATATTGATCAACAACCATCAAATAATTCCCTTCCACTGATTTACTTACCTTTTTCATATTTGTATCCATGCATAAAGATTCAGAGTGATAAAACACTCTCTACAAGACTATATTACAAGAGAGATGACTTCCACTTTCCAGCAGTTAACTTTCCCTTCATGTCGAGCAGTATCCCAGCAGCTCCAGCCTTTGGTTACTTACTACATTTGAGGTGAAATCAGGCATGCTCTTTCTACCAGGATTTCAAATAGTGTCATACAACTCTTGCTCAGGATTTGTTTCATCAAATTAACAACATTCAAGGCCTCAGTATAGCTTTCAAAACCTTTATGGTAGACATGTGGAGGACATTTCCAAATTTAACACATCGGTGACAAGAATGGTGTCCAATGCAATTCCCTATTTTGACATGTACCATATGTTCCTGTGTTTTTTTAGGTGAATAATTGACCTCCCTTTGCATGTGTTTGTGACAGGTGCCACCAGTGGGGCAGGATGTGCTCACCTTTTCGCTATTTGATAGTGATTCATAAACAGATGCTCCTGCTACAGCCTGACTCATACAACCAACTCTGCTATTAGCAGAGATTTCTTTAGTATCTGGAAAGGGTTTTGTGTCTTTCATTTACAAGCATCACATTTCCACTAAGGAACAGCTCAAAGATTTTATCTGCTTGGACATGTTGTGTGTTGCAAGAAATTGCACATTATTAGAAAGAAGTTGCTTCATTGAGGTGCTACGTGACTGTGTTGACCTGTGATGACCTGTATTGACCTGTGTTGACCTGTGTTGACCTGTGATGACCTGTGTTGACCTGTATTGACCTGTGTTGATGTGTCTCTGTCCCCAGAACTCCAACCTTCCCGAGTACTACTACATCTACACAGGCAGCTCCAAATCCCTGCGACCGGATGCCACAGGTGTGCCTTCCAAGTCTCCCAAGAAGAAGTGAGTACAGCCATGACAGCACCTCAGAGAACTGTTCATACAGGACCCCCTTCCTGGCAAGTCCCCAATACTGTATTAACAGCTGACCCCTTCTGACAAGTCCACAATACTGTCATAACAGCTGATCCCTGCTGGCAAGTCCACAATACTGTCATAACAGCTGATCCCTGCTGGCAAGTCTGCAATATTGTCATTACAGCTGACCCCTTCCTTGCAAATCCCCAATACTGTCATTACAGCTGATCCCTGCTGGCAAGTCCACAATACTGTCATAACAGCTGATCCCTGCTGGCAAGTCCACAATACTGTCATAACAGCTGATCCCTGCTGGCAAGTCCACAATACTGTCATAACAGCTGATCCCTGCTGGCAAGTCCACAATACTGTCATAACAGCTGATCCCTGCTGGCAAGTCCACAATACTGTCATAACAGCTGATCCCTTCCTTGCATGTCCACAATACTGTCATAACAGCTGATCCCTTCCTTGCATGTCCACAATACTGTCATGACAGCTGATCCCTTCCTTGCATGTCCACAATACTGTCATAACAGCTGATCCCTTCCTTGCATGTCCACAATACTGTCATGACAGCTGATCCCTTCCTTGCATGTCCACAATACTGTCATGACAGCTGACCCCTTCTGGCAAGTCCCCAATACTGTCATAACAACTGACCCCTTCCTTGTAAGTCCACAATACTGTCATAACAGCTGACCCCTTCTGGCAAGTCCCCAATACTGTCATAACAACTGACCCCTTCCTTGTAAGTCCACAATACTGTCATAACAGCTGACCCCTTCTGGCAAGTCCCCAATACTGTCATTACAGCTGACCCCTTCTGGCAAGTCCCCACAATACTGTCATAACAGCTGACCCCTTCTGGCAAGTCCCCAATACTGTCATTACAGCTGACCCCTTCTGGCAAGTCCCCAATACTGTCATTACAGCTGACCCCTTCTGGCAAGTCCCCACAATACTGTAATAACAGCTGACCCCTTCTAGCAATCTGTATCCTGTTTAATCAATGGTGTATCCAACTGTTGCAGGCCTTTAAAGGGAGGCTGGCCCATCCTCCGCACTGTGCCTTCCAATGCTGTGTCTCGTGGTGAAGCAGAGAGACTCGTCAATGCAGCTACCAAGCTTCTAGTAGCCACAGTAAGTACACACATACAGCAGCAATTTTGGAAATTATGATAATTCTTCAGGTGAATCCGTTTCAACTTCCTGAGATACATCACAAACTGACAAAACAATGACAAGATGTATAATGCCAGTGTGAATCAAGAACCAATGAAGTTCAATGGTAGAACAGGTCTTCAGCATCCTATGCTTGCCATAAAAGGCGACTATGCTTGTCGTAAGAGGCAAACAGTTGTTCCTGATGTTTGTCAGATGTTTGTGTGACACCTGTGCTGACATTGTCTTGTTGTCCCCGATGTTGTGTGACGCCTGTGCTGACATTGTCTTGTTGTCCCCGATGTTGTGTGACACCTGTCCTGACATTGTCTTGTTGTCCCCGATGTTGTGTGACGCCTATGCTGACATTGTCTTGTTGTCCCCGATGTTGTGTGATGCCTGTGCTGACATTGTCTTGTTGTCCCCGATGTTGTGTGACACCTGTGCAGACATTGTCTTGTTGTCCCCGATGTTGTGTGACGCCTGTGCTGACATTGTCTTGTTGTCCCCGATGTTGTGTGACGCCTGTGCTGACATTGTCTTGTTGTCCCCGATGTTGTGTGACACCTGTCCTGACATTGTCTTGTTGTCCCTGATGTTGTGTGACGCCTATGCTGACATTGTCTTGTTGTCCCCGATGTTGTGTGACACCTGTCCTGACATTGTCTTGTTGTCCCCGATGTTGTGTGACACCTGTGCAGACATTGTCTTGTTGTCCCTGATGTTGTGTGACACCTGTGCAGACATTGTCTTGTTGTCCCCGATGTTGTGTGACACCTGTGCAGACATTGTCTTGTTGTTTCCAGGAGAGTGTGGAACAGAGTAACAACCCAAAAAATGGCAGACAGACGGCACCACGTCCATTTGAAGTGAGTACTGTACTCATCATGAGTATACTCAACACTAATACACCTAATCTATATATATGTGTGTACACGCCCAACATTGACATCATGTAACTGCATCATATATATGATTTATTAATATTCTGTCTAGGTTGTGATGTACAGATCTATTATCCATACAGATGCCAAGTAATGTAATATGGTGTTCACATGGAGGAAACTAATGATTGGCCACATCATTACACGCTTACCGGAATATACCCTTGATGGAAACATCCGGGGTAGAATATGTCTTCAGCAACCCATGCTTGCCTGATAGGCGACTATGCTTGTAGTAAGGGGCGATCGGGTGGTCAGGCTCACTGACTTGCATGGATCGATGCTCATGATATCAGTCACTGGATTGTCTGGTCCAGACTTAATTATTTGCAGACCGCCATCATATACCTGGAATATTGCTGAGTTATTGAAAATACTATAAAAAACACAGCCCAATAAACAAAGTCGCCAACAATTGCAGGAATTGAACCATGTGGGGCTAAACCACAGTGTTTACCTGCATTTTACCTGTGTTTATCTGTATTTACCTGTGTTTAGAACCCCTAATTACCAGCAAGGTGAAAGTCATCGGTTATTTGGTTGAACCACCAGTCATCCTCATCCCATTTCAAGATAGTATACTATAAAAACCAGTGATGTAGCCTCTTGGATCAGTGTGGATGGTTGGGTGGCCTTGTGGTTACAGTGTTTCCGAGGCCCATGTGTCATTTCCCACACAGGTACAATGTTTGAATCCCATTTTCATTGTCCCTTGAAGTGATGTTGCTGAAATATTGCAGAAAGTGGCATAACAACCCAACTCACTCTTCTGTCTGTCATTAAGTACCAAGCTCTGCTGACCCGTGAAGATCTCGGGTAGAATAGGTCTTCAGCAACCGTAAAGGGCAACCATGTTTGTCATAAGAGGCGACTAACGGGATCAGGTTAGGCTTGCTGACTTGGTTGATGCATGTCACCGTATCCCAATTGCATGGATCCGTGTTCATGATATAAATCACAGGACTGTCTGATCCAGACTCAATTATTTACAGACCGCCATCATATAGCAGGAATATGGCTGAGTGTGACGTTAAACAAAATACAAACCAAGCTCTGTTTGATCCGTGTCAATAGGACCTACTTTTTGTGTCTAAACTGTATTTCCCAAACCACACAGGGCTCCCTGTTGGATTACTATCTGAGCACGCAGACACAGGTACAGCAGCTCCGTGAACAGCTTGGGGACAAATGTTGACCACAGCCATAGCTCATGTTAACTGATCTCTCACTGTAAATCTGCTGCCGCATACAAAAGTCATGAAGCATCAGATCTCAACCATACTCGATAATCCAGTTTTTTATGTATTTTGTGATGAGACAGTTTTACCTGAAAATTGAGTGGAATAACACTTTACGGCGGAACTACTTTCTTCCTGCCACTGTTTATATGTAAATAGCAATATCTCATTTGGGTGGAATAACACTTTATTTGAAGATCATTAAGAAAATACATTATAAAAAGAACATTTTCTTTTCTGGTCAAAAAACAAGTTTATCACATATTATGACCTGACACACATTTTCACTTGTTGCTGCTGTGCCACTCAGGATAATATCAACTTTGTGTGGTCACTTGATGAGATAAACTTGTTATTTGACAAGGAACACGAATATGATCTATCTATCATATCACCATTCGCCACCTGATGACTTCGTACAGAATGTCTCTTTCTCTTGGGAGCTGTTTGATTGGACATATTTTGTAAGGTGCTTAACACAAAGCTCTCGGGGCAGTAGGGTCCCTGTGTCATCAGGATAGAATGGTGATATGATGCACTGGATTACTGAGGATGAATGGGAACGTGATGCACTAATCCTGTCAACATTTGTCTGCAAGTGTTGAGTGGCATCTTATTATCGGTATCCTATTACATAGTATGTATGTATGTAGGGAAGTCAACATATACAACATACATTTAATAGTATTGGCTTTCTATTTCTTGTTTTCCTAAAAGATTTTCAAAGAATCAGACTTCTGGTTCAATACCTGCTTATCATTTGCTTATGAATATGTTACCATGGTTACTACACTGAGATTGTTTTTTCACATTTATTGCTTTCGCATAATAATCATTGCCAGTGCAGGATTCAATAAACACATAGTCAACTGCTTGTGGAGGAATGACGTATTTCATGGCAACTCACAACAAGTGCTTAGCTGGCAATGCTGGTCATTGACATTCAAGCTTTCTAATAACATATGCTGAGTTTTTTGTGTAATAAAACACATTTAAATAATGATTTCTTGTAAACACAATATTATAATTGTCACATTTTTATTTTCAAGACATAAATGACTATATATATTAAGGTGTAAATTGAAATATATTCTACGTTATGATCATTATAATCGTTTTCTGGTTTTCACAAATAATATTGATTTTTTTTAAGTTGATACAAACATACATGTGGTTCATTATGTCAGCTTAAATAGACATGCCTTATAGTCATTGGCTGAGCTGGAACTAGAGTTGTAGAACGGCCTGGATTATGTTCTAGACCTCGTATGAGGGGTTCCCGGGCGTGCCCACTATTGATGAGGAAGAAGCACGACTGTTGCTCCGATCCCGCCACCAGGTATTCGTGTGGCTCAATGGCTTCCTACACGTGTGTCGGCTTCTGTGTATCTCGCGGCGATGTGTGTGGCATAAGTTGGGGGAGATAATAATAATAATAATAATAATAATAATAATAATAGCGTTGCTGTTGTGGAGGTGGGACTTGTGGTGTTGCTACAGATATTTCCCCTCCCTCGTCAACTAGCAGTTGTGTTCACACTCGGACTTGGCTCACACACTCTCTAGGGGTTGGTGATATCATTTATATCCCCTGACAAACTATATGAAAATTGATTGTGTTGTTATAAATAACTATTACACAGCAATAATAACATCACAGTTTGCATTATGATGGAAACAAAACACTGTGGACAACCAGTATCGAACGAAATCAGGGCAATGATGCAACACAACCCTATCAGCCAATCAGGAAACAGTAGTCTGTTTGCTGGCATGACCCTTTTTTGTTTTTGTTTATGGAAACATAACGGGAAAACAAATTACTTGGTTGGCAAATGAAATGCCAGGAATCACTTAATCATTTCAAGATGTCCTGTCTCCTACCTTTCTACCATCGTGATACAGTGATGTATCACTGTATCGATACAGTAATGTATCACTGTACCGATACATTGATGTATCCCAGTATACACACAATGATGTATCATTGTATCAATGCATTGATGTATCTCTGTTTCGATACAATGATGTATGACATACTGAGTTGTAAGCCCTGTATGTGATGTATGTCCTCCTCCGTGTGTGGGCCAAGTCCTAGTGTGGCCTGTAGGTGACAGGAACATTCTAATATATTTACAGTCCTACATTCACACTGACATCCAGCTGGTGGTGGAGGGGCAGTTTATGACTGTATGGGAACATAGTCTCACTCATATTTCTACCTGTCCCGTCTTACTGTTAAACATGTTAGAATATTGTGATTACTTGTGTCCGCTAAACATCACTATGTAAGTGTAACCAGTGCTGCTCTGTTAATGGATGGAACGTCTCTGAACTAACCATATGCCTTGTGTAATGCAACTTTCTTGTATAATGTAGCTCACTCATATCAGTGGGTTCTTAGTTTTGTCATATCTGGAAACATTTTCGTGTATCATTGTCCCATCTTCCCAAGGCAACAGTGTCCAAGCTATAGCACTACCTCTCAGTCACTGGGATAAGTGTTCCGTCATTCCAGGATAGTGGACCCGCTTGCCTCGGGAAGATGATCATTGTCTTCATTTCTCTACATATGCATGTCATTTTAAGTACATACAGCAGATGGCAGTGTTCCAGCATATTATTTTCTGTAGTCCATCTCTGGAACAGCAGTGACCTGTTTATCACCTACATATACATATACCATATACCTGTATATATCCTGTATATAACTATGTATAACTGTATTTTAACCCACCTGTATATAACCTGTATACAGTCAAGTCTCGTTAATCCGACACTCGTTAATCCGACAACGGCTTTATCCGACACAAATGATGGGAACCGATTAAATCAGTGCTATTTAGACCCGTTAATCCGACAGTCTCGCACTCCGACTCCGATACACCTAATTTGCAACGAATTGCTGAAATCACTCATTAATCAGTCTCGTTAAGCCGACACAGTGATCAGAGTACTCCGTGGTCATCTGCCCGCGAGTACACAGCCCCGTGTTTTGATGCGAAACGAGTCGGCCAGTAGCTGCATATTTCAACTTGCTTAACAATAAACAATTACAGCTTTAAAAAACAAAACAGGGTTAATCACATGCATGCCTAGATTCCGCTGACAATGTAACTCAACAATATGAATTTCATTTTTCATTTTCCAACGTGTTCATATCGTTATCGATCGTGTAGTTGTCCAATTTTGGATCACGAACGTTTATTTCTTTTATCCGACATACTTGTTAATCCGACATAATCATATGCAACCAACAATGTCGGATTAACGGGACTTGACTGTATATATATATATATCCCTGTATATATAACCTGTGTATAACCTGTATATAAATACATGTATATAACCTGTCTATTGACTCAGTTCCTGGAGGTCATAATGCATCATGTTTCAGCCCACCAAGACAGGTCAGCGACCAGCCACAGCTAAATATACGTGGGACATCCATGGCCGCCGAGTTCAACAGGAGGAGCCCAAGGTCAGTACCATGATCAGTCACATGGTCAATCCAGTCACATGGTCAGTCACATGATCTGTAGCATGGTCAGTAGAGGCCTACATTCAAAAGGCCGAGGCACTTTCTGAGAGCTCTCCAGGGATGTTCGGGTGCAATCAAATGATGTGTCAACTGCCGCCAGTAGAGGGCGCAGTTTCCAAAATGGCGTTGCAGACTGATTTTAGCAATATTGTTGAACATTGTGTATGTAAAGTATTATTGTTTAGAATAAAGATACGATTAACTTACGTTTAGTTAGACGGTCACCAATCAGACAACAAAACTCTGTTATATGTCAGACCCAACTTATGGAATCCTACCAACTTATTTAACATTGGAAAATCAAAAACACTTCACTAATTAGTGGTAGATGGGCTCGTCAGGGATCAGATATCAGTTCGCTATATCTGTTTGTACGCTGTAGAGAGTTTGTTATGTACGTAAATTTTAATATGATAATATATAGGAGATAAATCGTGGATTTTGTAACAGTTAGTTGCATCCGTTTGTTTGCTCTATCCGTGTTCATTATGTCCATGTCATGCTGTATTTACAAGCGTACTGGGGTAAATAAAGTAAAGTCGAATTGAAACATTAGGTGAATAAGGACTTCTGGTTCTGCATGTGTATCTTATATCTTATCCACAAGTTAACTTTCCATCAAACAATGATCACATGTCATTGGACTTGACAAAATATCTTGTTCCTTTAGCAATCCATAAATCAGTGATGAGTTAGAATTTATCAGCTCAAAAATGTTCCAAGTGTTTTGGAAATACTTAAACCCAATATCCCTATTGTTCACAATTTGATTTCGGAAATTCCCCTAAAGTTTGGATGCCATACTATTTTAAAATCATACAGAAAATTGCTATAAAATATTTTAAACATCAGAATGTGTATTTGACATTCATTCCATCTTAATATGTATTGAAACGGCAAGAAGAATGCCTCATACATCACATAAAAATAATTAATTACCTATAGGGTAGAAATATTAGAGTTACTAAAAATCATATGTGCACTGGTGCAACATCGTTCACTACACTAGTATCTTGTTTGTGCCCTTCGGGCGGCATTGTTGGCATCATTCCAATCTTAATCCGACACTAGAAATGACGTCATGGCTGAAGACTGTTGACGTCATTTGACAATTGTGGTTTTCTAAGATGGCGGTCATGATCAGTGCATTTCTCTTAAGAAAAGCTCAAATGGATTAGGAAGTAATAGGCAACAAAGAAGTTATTACACTCCCATGTTTGTCATACTGATGTTACGAAACTCGTCTAAGAACAAATGTTCGGGAAAAACAATATTTCCTGGGGGGTGTTTTTTAGTCAACACTTGGGGATTCCTGGTTATGATTATTGACCAAAAGTATTCTGTGCATGCATGTTGTAAGATTCAACTACATTGATCGGTGACTTGGTGGATTGTGTTTCTTTGCACCCCGACGGCCATTCGTCGCCACTTGCAGTCCTTTGCAAGTGATGTCATGTCTTTGCATTGTTGCAAATAATTTTGGATGCATCACCTTTCACCCATTCACAAAGTGATATCATCAGGAAAAAGGTTTATATAAACCACCACTCTTTGAGAAACAGATGATTAGAAACCATGGTGGTTCTTAGAACACCTTCCTGAAGTCATCTTACTCTATTACCAAAAGGGCCTGCTTGCTCTGGGGTTGGAGTCTTTGGTAGGCATTTAGAAATTGAAAGAACATGAAGACATGAAACTAAATTCTCTTGAGGCCCAATCAGCAAGGCATTGATAGCTCTCCCACAGCTGTGAGTCAAGGTTTGCATGAAGGGATTGAGACTTGATGTAGTGCCAGGAGAGTTTTGTGGAAGTGCACCCTGATATGGATTAGTTGCTGCTGAGGAGGAAGTAACTATGCTGGAGTTCTGACCCCAGGGAGATTCAGTACATATGTACACCTTACTATCGGGGCCTGTTCCACTAAGCCATCTTTGTGCCAGGACCATCGTAACTCCCATAGGACAGGAGGACTGTGTGACGAAACACAACAGTGAAACAGTGCGCCAAAACACACCCAAACAAACATTAAATGGACATGAAAATGTTGAGTTTCACGTGCACGATGACCTTTAAATGTTATGCGACTGTGGTTTTCAGTTTAGTTGTGCTATCGTTGTCACATGGCAACATGTGCTGATGTTTCTCGTCTCCATACAGCAATTTAGAACATAGAAAATAGTGTCATTGATTAGATACATTAAAAAGTTTGAACTTGTTTCAATAGTTTATTGTTTTGAATTTAAGGGGTTATCTTCACTCCATTTAATGGTAGCAGACAATTGTAGCGCTCAAGATAACTTTGTAGAACGAGTTCCAGGATGAACCAATGATGTGTAAACCAACTCTTTGGCACTAACTTTGGTTTGGTTAATATATGTTCATTTATTTCCTTGTTTCTTCTTTTGTACGGCTGTTTTCATTCTCTCTCCATTTGTCTGTTTCAGGCTTACGATGACAGTTACCTGGGAAGAAGTTTGAGGTGAGTGGGATTCTTTTTCATTGTTTCATTGTGCTGTGTTAAAGTGTGTCCAATGACGCATGCAAACCGTCAGATGTTATCTCAGATCAAGAGTAGTTGGGTAAGTAATGTGATCAGTTCTGGGTTAAACATTGACAACCTTACTGATTATTTGTTTGAAGCCACAAACGTAGCTATTGAGAAGGTGAGAAGTTTGATGTTAAATCCTGTGTTTTTCTTCATTTTCTGTGCATTTGGATGAACGGAAGGAGGGAGAGACTCATTGTGACCACCAGCGGTCGGTGATTTCCTGAAACATTCCCTTAATGTCAGTGCAGGTTGTGACATGACAATGTTCATGTTGACTTTCTGTTCCACTGAATCCTGTCTTTACCCTGGTATATTGCTTTTGTAATTTGTAAAGTGGGTTCTGAAAAAGAGGTAAATTAATATGTACAACATATATTTTTTAACAAATGATCACACATGTTTAGCTGATTCAACAATAACGTTCAATGTATTCCTTGCACCGATAGTGTTGATATCCCCTCCTCCAGGCCCTCCTCCAGCCACCCGTCCCGCCGCCCCACCAGTAAACGTGTGTACCGCCGCCTTCACTCACCCACAACCTCCGACACCGTCTCCAGCCGATCCTCCGTGACACAGACGACCTCCACCTCTGACATGGAACGGTTGCCACCAGCATCTCGCCGGCAGAGGAAGAAGTCCTCCAGCCAGCAGTCTGTGTCCTCCAGGAGGAGTGACCAGGATCGGGACCGACCAGTGTCAAGCAAATATCGGACACGCACCATCATCAATGTGCCGGAGGTGAGGTTCCAGGAGGGAGTCAGTGTACAGGACACCACACAAACTACGGGGACACAGGACGAGATTGGGATACAGACAGAGAAACGGCTCATTAAGGAATATGATCAGGTAACTCAGCTCTCAGGACTCTCTGTGGTCCAGTTGTCTAGGCCTCCACAATTCACAGTGCAGAGATCTATCCTTAAAGAATGCTAGAAGCTTATGATCGTGGTTCGAATCCCGGTTTGCCCCCATGATGTTTCTATATTTGTTAGAACATACCTGTGCTTGTGGGTTCATCCAAGTGGTAAATGACTCACACCTGCATCACTTCAGACTTGCCTCCCACATCAAGGTGTCTCGTTGTGATATAACTGAAAGACTGTTCAAAGTGGAGTTTGCTGCTCCGCGCTCACTCTCAGGACTGCAGGGGTGGGGTAGTCAGCTAGCTAATGCATTTTCTTGTCCCACCCGAAGACCTGGGTTCAGCCGCATGTTTTCTAGCTGGATTAAAGCTCTGTTAAACCCAACTCACTCGATCCTGACCTTTATTGCAGGTGGATGTGATGACTGCTGTTGTACATGGTTTGAGATATTGCCATTGGATCTAGTGAGCTCTTGAGAAATGACAAATGATCCTCTAGGCTCAAGCTATTGATAAAGAAAGTGATATGATTCTACAGGCTGATTATGGCTTGTTGAAGATCTGGTTTTGTTTTTTCCTTCTGAAATCAGGGCAGTTGGGTAGCCTAGTGGTCAAAGCTTTATCTTGTCATGCCGAAGACATGTACAATGTGTGAAGCCCATTTTTGAAGCCCCCACTGTGATATTGCTGGAATATTTCTAAAAGCGGCATAATACCAAACTCACTCAAACTCATCCTTTTTTAAGTAATCAACAAAATACTTGTTTGTATTGTTTTGTTGATAGTCATACCTTGTCCATACTTTTATGTAATCTGCTCCCCCTCCATCTGCCAGCAGGAGGACGAAGTGAAGCAGGGTCCCTGGGGGGAGTACCAGATCTATGTGCGGACTGGCAACACCATCGGCGCCAGCACCAAGGCGGACATCAAGCTGACACTGTACGGGGAACACGGGCGCACAAAGGAGATGGTGTTGGGCATGGGCGACTCCAAGAAACACAAGGTGGCCTTTCAGAAGAACAAGGTAGGACTTCTGGCCTCAGCATCATGTCTCTTGTCATTGCCTTGGGACAGAATAGAGCATCATTCTTGTTGTGAAAGGTGATCATGATATCTGCTAATTTTCGGAGCAGATCAGATGTGTATATTGACATTTATTAGTGATGTGTGACATTAATTTGTGGTGACGAGACTCCTGCTCGATCTGGAGTTCCACATTGATTGGTGATGAGACAGGCCTACCACATCTTTTGTCCAGACAAATGAGTGGTGATGATGCTCCTGCCAGATCTTGATGTGTTCCACATTGATTAGTGGCGATGCCGCTTCTGACTACCAGTTTCATGACTGTCACATACCACTATCACATACCACTGTCATATAACATCCTTGTGATTGTTGTGCTTATTCTTTTCCTACAATGTTCAATGTACTGTGAGTTAAGTCACATTTTGAGCGAACACGATCATATGAAGTGTGTGTGTTTGCAGGAGGACCTGTTTATGCTAGCAGCTCACCATGTCGGCAGACTCGGAAAAATCAAGATCGGACATGACAGAGTTGAACTTAGTAAGTCAATCAACCTGAAGTAGCACAACTATCTGATCAGCTTGGGTTGTATACTCCCAAAGGAGCTGAGAATGAAATTTTCAGTGCTCACTGATCCAATGACCGTGGTAATGATATTGTGCTTTGGCACCTGTTTAGGTTGTGGATGTGGCGCATTATAAACATGTGATTATTAGTATTTTCATTACATGTGTCATGATGGTAAGGACCGCTCTGTTGAGTATCGATGAATATATCATTTTGAAGTCTTTGATAGGCATTTAGAAGTTGGGAGAACATGAATACATGACACTTTTTTATGGATAGCAACTACTTTTATTCTTTGTATGGAGTTTTTGACAGCTACCTCTTGATGAAGGAGCAAGAAGCTGCTCTTAAACATTGTGACAAAGAAGAAAAGAAGTTGCTTTCCACAGAAAGTGTCATGTATTTATAACAAATTTGGTTAGTGCTATAAGGCATCATGGTGGACAAACTGTTCTATGACTGTTTCCAGGCAATGCATGGTTCCTGGACAGTGTGAGTGTATATGACATGCATGACAAGCGTATATACGAGTTCCCCTGCAACCAGTGGCTGTCCGAGCATGACGGGGACCGCCGCACATACCGAGTCCTGCCCGTGGACAGGGACCGAGGTTTTATTGATGGTGAGTGCAAGCCGTGATAATGGGTAATAAGATTTTGAATCTTGAAAAGATAGCTACTGTCAGACTCGGTACTGATCACCATAAGCTTGAATACTGCTTATATTACTCATATACTTACCATCTAGTTTCATAAATAAACGGCAAGTGATTCCACAACATTTCATAGGCTAACCAAGCAATTTGTTTTGCATTTGTTTCCATACACCAAAACAAAATAAGGCCACACCCACCTCCAGGCAAATGTTCACTGATAGGGTGGGTGGGGCTGTGTTTCATTGTTGTGTTGAATGATGTCACTGATTATCTACCACTTTTGTGTTTATAATTAAATAAGCAATCAATACAATAATTGTTGTTGACTAATTATTTCTTAGAATTGACTTCCGTAAAAATGTTCCGTTTCTGGAGGTATAAATGTAAGATTCATAAATCCATTACGTTAAATATGCCTGGTGTTTCCAGCCTTAGACTCCCCAGGTGCCTCACACACTAAATCCCGAGACCGCCGCGAGACATCGGAGGACGAGTCCGATCAGATTGTGGTCAAGCAAGGCCGGGAGAGTGTCAAGGCCCACAACAGCAAGGCCGGAGATAAATCTGACCGGTCCTACACAGGATCCGAGTATTCCAGTTCTGAGTATGAGTCGGACTCAGATGCAGATGAAACTGCTGTCATTTCGCCGAAGGACAAAACAGACAAGGGATCAAAGTCCAAATCTAAAACGTATAAGGAAGAGGACAGATCCAAGTCTGGCCCGACCTTCACCTTTCGCACAAAGAATGCAAAGACCCCAGCAACGAGACGTCAGACAGAGGAAGTGAATGTGGATGAGGACACCAATACAACACAGGAGGAGTTCCTGGCTGGATATAAGGTGAGCGGGAACCGTTTGTGTTACTTCTCAGTAAACAACGATATGTGATCAGGATTTCTGTCCACTCAGGCAAGATTTTCAAAGATGATCTGATACCTGGGACGTTTTGTACTACTCTGTTGGCAGGAATGAAAATGTTCCAACGTATGTGTTAGAATAGAAGGTTATGCCTTTGATGGCTTCAAAAAACATTACATGGCTTATATACCTAACTTCTCCCGCCAAATTGTTTACCCTGTTCACTGACGAGGGATGTTACCCGGTTCCTTGAAGATCCGGGGTAGAATAGGTCTTCAGCAACCTGCTTGTTGTAAAAGGTGACTATGCTTGTTGTAAGAGGTGACTAACGGGATCTGGTGGTCAGGCTCGCTGACTTGATTGATGCATGTCATCCCAATTCCAAAGATCGATGCTCATGATGTCAATCACTTCAATTATTTACAGACTGCCGTCATATAGCTGGAATATTGCTGAGTGGGGCTTTAAACAACAAACAAACAAAGTAATGTTAGTTGCTGGAAATAGTGCAACCCCTCACCACACATGGGTACACTACTAGTTTGTTGCTGGAAATAGTGCAACCCCTCACCACATATGAGTACAGTGAGGTACAGTCTTGTGACCCCTGACCCCGAAGGGATATGTGTTCCAGGCCGGCATCAGTGCGGCATCAGCAGAGAATCAGAAGCAGGCAGAGGAGGAGCGGGCGCAGGAGTTGGAGATGATGCAGGGGGAGACCGTGCATGACGCTGCACGCAGGGGGCACCTTGACCGACTCAAGGAGCTGCTGCACCACTTCCCTGACTTGAAGGAGTAAGTATTCACAGTCACAGGCAACAATTCCTCATGTGAAATGTCACCCTGACAGCCCCATTCATCCTGCACTCTGAAAGTTATAGGTATATCTAAAGTTATAATTGTATAAAATATCATATGCTACTCAAAACAAGTTAAAGAACACCCAAAATTGAAGGATGTGTGTTGCAGTTCCGACTTGCCATGACAGATGAACTACAGCCATGTGAAAACATCAGGTGCTCCTGAACTTCTTTTGTCACACTAGTATAAGAACTATTGGAATGAGGGTTTCTATATATCCATTGTTTATGTGACTCTAAGAACGGCTGCTGTTTCCCTGTTTCAGCGCTAAGGATGAGACTGGATGGACACCCCTTCATCACGCCTCGGCGAACGCCCGCATTGATGTCATCAAATGGCTGACTACAAGTGGCGTGGACATGAACGAGGAGACACGAACCGGATACACACCGATACACGTGGCAGCCATGAACGGACATGTCAATGCGATGATGGTTAGGAGAAATAAACAATGTCATCTAAGTACCCTGTTCTTGTAATCTTCCAGAGAAATGGATTTGATTTGCTGGACTAAATTTACCAAGGGAGTTCCAGTATGGCTTTCACATGGGATGCAGGGCATTTATTTAAATTTTCAAAACTGGCTTCCACATGAGATATCGCTGTGGTGAGATCAAGCACTATCTCATAGCTTTTTTCACTCAAGTTCCTGGTTATTACTCTTTACAAACTAAAAAAGTTGAAAGACTTTATTTGGATGTAAGTAGAAGCTCACCCTTGGGTCTTTTGATATGAACTCTCATCAATAAGTGTGTTGAACTGTTATCGGCTTGTGACATCAAAAGGCACCAGGGTGAGTTTCTCTAGATCTTCTCCATCTTGTAATAATTACCCCTCACTTGTGTTGTCCCCCGTTCCAGATCCTGTCTGCAATGGGTTCCGCCATCACCTGCCGGACAACCGACCAGATGACGCCGCTTCATCTTGCAGCCAAAGGGTGGGACATGGATTCTTTACATCTCATTTGTGGAGTGTGCCTGATTTACTTGAACCTGATCTCTGTTGTATCTGACTCTGCCATATGCATCATGGACATTTGGACTGTATGGTGGCCTTGTTTCTCAATGCTGGGACTGTATGATGGCCTGCCATGTTTCTCCATGCTACGACTGTATGATGGCCTTGTTTCTCCATGCTGTGACTGTATGATGGCCTTGTTTCTCCATGCTGTGACTGTATGATGGCCTTGTTTCTCCATGCTGTGACTGTATGATGGCCTTGTTTCTCCATGCTGTGACTGTATGATGGCCTTGTTTCTCCATGCTATGACTGTATGATAGCCTTGTTTCTCATTGCTATGACTGTATGATGGCCTTGTTTCTCCATGCTATGACTGTAGTGGCATTTTTGTATCATGTTGTAACTATAATGGTCCTGTTTCCTCTACAGCGGCTATCTGGAATGTGTCAAATGGCTTGTGGCCAACCGTGCACGTATTGATGCAGAAGACAGCTTCAAGAGGACGGCCATCGACCTGGCGAATGACAGAATGAAGACTGAGGTAGTGGAGTTCTTGCGTGCGTGTCTGAGAGAGCTGAAGAACCCTCACAGCAGCTTCGCCCAGATGCACTCCTCCAACAACGGGTAGGTCTGCATTCCACCACACCCTCCACCACACATTCCGACCCACACATTCCGACCCACACATTCCACAACACCCTCCACCACACATTCCGACCCACACATTAACACAAAATAAATCAAATAGGAAATCAGCAACATCATTCAGTGCAGACCTGAAACACAAGCTCCGTTCATTTTGTTATGTACCAATCAAAAAGCAGTTGTGTATCAGTGGACATGGACTATATTTTCTGGGAGAAACAATCCTTGTTCTTCGGGTTAGACAATCAAATCACTTGCAGTTGATACTTTATTCAGTAAGTAATTTGCTTGTTATACACTTCCAGGTCTGGTGAGAGGTCGGATAGAGACAATGACAGCAGTTGGAGAGAGGAAAAGGTGAGTCCTGCACCATCTTACACATGCCATGTAATTCAGACATTGTGTAAAGTCTCAAAATGTTGTCTGGACTAACTCTGTTTCTTAATGCAACCATAGTCCGAGCAGCAGATATGATAATACGATGTGCCCTCATCAACACCGTGGTCGTACTGCAGTCAGTGTGGTCATACTACAGTCAGTGTGGCCATACTACAGTCAGTGTGGTCATACTACAGTCAGTGTGGTTGTACTACAGTCAGTGATGTTGTACTACAGTCAGTGTGGTTGTCTTTCAGCAGGACAGTAGTGTTTCCCAAGATGCAGCAGCTGGGAGTGATGACGAGTCCAGCGTCCCCATCAAAAGAATCAGCTCCCCAGAACTGAAGGTAATGCCGACAGCTATGTATGACATAGTATTGATGGGGATGACAGCCACAGATGTGCTACTTAGTATTGATGGGGATGACAGCCACAGATGTACCACATAGTATTGGTAGGGATGACAGCCACAGATGTTCTACATAGTATTGATAGGGATGACAGCCACACAGATGTTCTACATTGTATTGATAGGGATGACAGCCACAGATGTTCTACATAGTATTGATAGGGATGACAGCCACACAGATGTTCTACATAGTATTGGTAGGAATGACAGCCACACAGATGTTCTACATAGTATTGATGGGGATGACAGCCACACAGATGTACTACATAGTATTGATAGGGATGACAGCCACACAGATGTTCTACATTGTATTGATAGGGATGACAGCCACACAGATGTTCTACATAGTATTGATAGGGATGACAGCCACACAGATGTACTACATAGTATTGATAGGGATGACAGCTACACAGATGTTCTACATTGTATTGATAGGGATGACAGCCACACAGATGTTCTACATAGTATTGATAGGGATGACAGCCACACAGATGTACTACATAGTATTGATAGGGATGACAGCCACACACATGTTCTACATTGTATTGATAGGGATGACAGCTACAAATGTACTAGTTCGTGTTGATGGGGATGACAACATTATAAAAGGGAGGTGACAGGTATAGGAATTCAAAAGAATGTAGCTACACAATCACTGTAGCCAGCATTAATTCTTATTTTGTCTCACATCACTGCATGACTATTGTGATACTTATCTTATTGTGAGTTTATGATGGTGGTACACGTCATACATGAGGTTATAGTGTGGTACATGTCATACATGAGGTTATAGTGTGGTACACGTCATACATGAGGTTATAGTGTGGTACATGTCATACATGAGGTTATAGTGTGGTACACGTCATACATGAGGTAATAGTGTGGTACATGTCATACATGAGGTTATAGTGTGTTACACGTCATACATGAGGTTATAGTGTGGTACATGTCATACATGAGGTAATACTGTGGTACATGTCGTACATGAGGTAGTGTGGTACATGTCATACATGAGGTAATAGTGTGGTACATGTCATACATGAGGTTATAGTGTGGTACATGTCATACATGAGGTTATAGTGTGGTACATGTCATACATGAGGTTATAGTGTGTTACACGTCATACATGAGGTTATAGTGTGGTACATGTCATACATGAGGTTATAGTGTGGTACACGTCATACATGAGGTAATAGTGTGGTACATGTCATACATGAGGTAATACTGTGGTACATGTCATACATGAGGTTATAGTGTGGTACATGTCATACATGAAGTAATACTGTGGTACATGTCATACATGAGGTTATAGTGTGGTACATGTCATACATGAGGTTATAGTGTGGTACATGTCATACATGAGGTTATAGTGTGGTACGTGTCATACATGACGTAATAGTGTGGTACATGTCATACATGAGGTTATAGTGTGGTACATGTCATACATGAGGTTATAGTGTGGTACACGTCATACATGAGGTAGTGTGGTACATGTCATACATGAGGTAGTGTGGTACACGTCATACATGAGGTAATACTGTGGTACATGTCATACATGAGGTTATAGTGTGGTACACGTCATACATGAGGTAGTGTGGTACATGTCATACATGAGGTAGTGTGGTACATGTCATAATGAGGTAGTGTGGTACATGTCATACATGAGGTAATACTGTGGTACATGTCATACATGAGGTTATAGTGTGGTACATGTCATACATGAGGTTATAGTGTGGTACATGTCATACATGAGGTAATAGTGTGGTACATGTCATACATGAGGTTATAGTGTGGTACATGTCATACATGAGGTTATAGTGTGGTACATGTCATACATGAGGTAATAGTGTGGTACATGTCATACATGAGGTTATAGTGTGGTACATGTCATACATGAGGTTATAGTGTGGTACATGTCATACATGAGGTTATAGTGTGGTACATGTCATACATGAGGTAATAGTGTTGTACATGTCATACATGAGGTAATAGTGTGGTACATGTCATACATGAGGTTATAGTGTGGTACATGTCATACATGAGGTTATAGTGTGGTACATGTCATACATGAGGTTATAGTGTGGTACATGTCATACATGAGGTTATAGTGTGGTACATGTCATACATGAGGTTGTAGTGTGGTACATGTCATACATGAGGTAATACTGTGGTACATGTCATACATGAGGTAATAGTGTGGTACATGTCATACATGAGGTTATAGTGTGGTACATGTCATACATGAGGTAATAGTGTGGTACATGTCATACATGAGGTTATAGTGTGGTACATGTCATACATGAGGTAGTGTGGTACACGTCATACATGAGATTATAGTGTGGTACATGTCATACATGAGGTAGTGTGGTACATGTCATACATGAGGTAATAGTGTGGTACATGTCATACATGAGGTAGTGTGGTACATGTCATACATGAGGTAATACTGTGGTACATGTCATACATGAGGTAATAGTGTGGTACATGTCATACATGAGGTTATAGTGTGGTACATGTCATACATGAGGTAATACTGTGGTACATGTCATACATGAGGTTATAGTGTGGTACATGTCATACATGAGGTAATACTGTGGTACACGTCATACATGAGGTTATAGTGTGGTACATGTCATACATGAGGTAATACTGTGGTACATGTCATACATGAGGTAATATTGTTGTACATGTCATACATGAGGTAGTGTGGTACATGTCATACATGAGGTTATAGTGTGGTACATGTCATACATGAGGTAATAGTGTGGTACATGTCATACATGAGGTAATAGTGTGGTACATGTCATACATGAGGTTATAGTGTGGTACATGTCATACATGAGGTAATACTGTGGTACACGTCATACATGAGGTTATAGTGTGGTACATGTCATACATGAGGTAATACTGTGGTACATGTCATACATGAGGTAATACTGTGGTACATGTCATACATGAGGTTATAGTGTGGTACATGTCATACATGAGTTATACTGTGGTACACGTCATACATGAGGTTATAGTGTGGTACATGTCATACATGAGGTTATAGTGTGGTACATGTCATACATGAGGTAATACTGTGGTACATGTCATACATGAGGTAGTGTGGTACATGTCATACGTGAGGTTATAGTGTGGTACATGTCATACATGAGGTAATACTGTGGTACATGTCATACATGAGGTAATAGTGTGGTACATGTCATACATAAGGTAATAGTGTGGTACATGTCATACATGAGGTAACTGTGGTACAATTTTTATCATGAGATAACTATAAAAATATATCTAAATCTAAATTAAACTTGGAAAAGTGCAGCTTGACAGTCATCATATATCTTCTAGGAGAAGAAGCGCCTTTATGAAGAACAGCATCACAAAATGGAGGAGCGAGGTCTGTCCTTTCTGGACAGCATCCGCCAAGACCTCGATTCCTAGGCCAGTCATTCCTTGACAGCATCTGCCACGATTTCGACGCTCGGCCTGCCAGTCGGCACAAGCTGTATATAATCACATTATTTTTGTATCAAGAGCAAGAAGATAAACTGATATTTTCTAACTTCTGGAATGTTTTTTTCGGATGAAAACAAAATTGTGCCCTTCTTGTTATATTTGATATAACAGTTGTAGAGTAATGAGTAACCATGAGTAATTGCTTCAGCGTCAAATGTCAGGGGATTCATTATCATTGTAGAAGTTTGAGATTATTGAAACTTGTCTTCCTATTCAATATGACATAATAATTTCTCTTGATCATTTTTTTTAAGGAATCTCCATATAAATCTAGGCATTTGTTTTACAGAAAATATTGTTTGTATGTTATATAAATGACAGCATTGAGTAAACTTGGAGGTGTCTATTCATGTATAGAATTTGTTTTTATAAACAGGAGTTTTTTTTATCAATTTAATGTACAGAAGTTTCAGTTATTTATATCCAAGCCTGCCTTCATTTCAGATGTCCTGTACACCTGTACACATCAATCAGTCATTGTTGATGTCCATTTCATGTTCATATCATACGATGTCATGCATATTTCAACATCTTGTTTCCTAGCCTTGATGTGTAAGCTGTGTTTCTAGCATTGCTGTGGTGGAGACTGTGACCTACGTACATGTGCCTACGGATGTAACCAAAGCCTTTATGTTCATTGTTGTTAGTCTCTGTCTCACCGACAACATCTTACCTTGATTCATGTAATAACTAGCAATATATCTGACCTAAGATGTCTCATTGCTTTAGAGTTGAGACTGTTCTGTGACCATTGTTTTACATTACAACATTCAGTGAAGCCTTGTTCCCTCGAAGTCCTCGGGACTATTTGAAGTATGGATTCATCAGCAGTTGACGTAGCGGAGTGCTGTCACTTGGTCCGCAGAACCTTGACTTGCTTCCTCTTGTATGAACACAGGACAATTTTTAAGGACATGATAAAGTACAAAATGTCTGTCAAACTCATTGTAGCAGTATCTCGACATGTAACCACAGTTCTGTTGGGGGACAGAAGTATGCAAAGTTTTCCGCCCCTGATTACCAAAAGAATGTCAAGCAGTGTGCTGATGGTCGCTATCTGGATAGTGCGTCTTTTGTCACATGATAAGCAACAGTAAGAATGGAGGGTCTCGCTGAATATGGCCTATGGATCAATATGATTATTATAATTGGATGTCGAGAGAACAAGGTTTTCTGTACCACTAACATGTCCCCAGAGAGGGATTGTCCAGTCGGACGGTCACCCATGATGGGGCTGTCTTCAGGAGTACATCCTTCTGATACAAACTGCATGCCACTTTAAAACATAAAGACAATTTTTAGCATTTTATCTTTTTGAGCATCTACTTTTTATTGTCATCTTTGTTGCTTTCATTAGCTATACAAGATCTGAAAGATAGTAGGGGTATTGTTTATATAATTCTTGTTAATCTACAAAGTATCTGTGATAAATTTGAATGAACACCCTGTGTGGCTGAAAGAGGTATTAATTCATTGCTTACTTCAACCCAAATCTAGTGATGCTGCCATTTATCTGCTATGTTGTATGCTAGTTCAGCCATTCAGGGATGTGGAACGGAGAATCAAAGCACTTTGCTGTATCTTCAGTTTCCGTTTTTGTCATTAAATATTTATTATCTATCCATGGTGTTTTCATGACTTATGACTTCTTAATTTGTTGAGCCTCAGAGGAACACATAAGCACCCTGAGTGAGTGAGTGAGTGAGTTGGGTATAATGCTGCTTTGAACCATATTTCAATTATATCCCAGCATGTGAGCTTGATGTGGGAGGAAAGACCAAATGATATACATTCTAGATGTTGGCCATTTTGGCAAATCACACAAGCATGGGTGTTGTGCTGATAAAACCGAAAAAACATGATCAGGGAAAAGCTGTTATTAATGCCAACATTCATAGGTTCCTGTTAGGCCTCAGGGACACAACAAGTGGCACCATGGACAGCAATATGGCCTCTCCTACATCATGCCGTGTGTGGCAAAGCTAGTCACAAATCCTGGAAAGCAAACATGAGCATAATATCTCCTCCAATAAAGCTAAGAAGAGGGTCTTCAAAACTGGTACATGTACCTGAACCAGAACCAGAATTGTTCATCTTCCAAAGAATCAAAGACATTACTAAGACAAAAACAGAATAAAGAGCAGCTTCAAGCACCACCACTAAAGGCCACCTCTATTATAGAGGCCCCAGTAGAGGTCCAGTAGTCCTTTGGTCCTCTGGACATAGAGGTAACTCCATCTCCACATGACACAAATAGGAGTACTACAAAGTCTTCCTCATATTCCCTGATGTATCTATTGTGGAACACCACCATGAATCCACAAAACATACAATTGATTTGCAGAGGTCTTAAGAAGAATTTTAATAAAATAAAACTATTTATTCAAGATATTAAACCGTCAGCTTTTTGTCTCCAAGAAACTTACCTAAAAAACACAGATCAATTTGACAGTACAGCTCTTACCATTCATTTTCCCTTCCTGGTGACAAGGCTACAGGAGGTTCTTTATCCGGCAGATGTCCGTGTAGCTTTAAAATTGGTGTTTACATTGTGTTCACTGTATCTTCCACCTCCCGCAACTATCCGCCAATCAGACGTTCTGATTTTGCATGACAGGTCCCCAAAGTCCTGTACAATCAAGGACTATTTGAGCGGTCATAATCCGCTATAGGGGAGCACTATGGGAAAAATGTTTGAAGATTTTATCTCAAACAATGATTTATGCATCTTCAGTGATGGATCTAATACTTATCTGATCCTGCCACTGGCACATACTCCGCCCTTGATCTTTCACTGACAGATTCAAATATCTTAAACTTATTTGAATGGTCGGTCCACGATGACCTTTGTGAAAGTGGTCATTTTCCAACAATGCTTACAACTATTAATCCCACTGATGAACCACCTTCAACAAGGTGGAACTTTACAAAGGCCAATTGGTCTATATTCCAAACACTATGTACTGGAAAACTAAAACCTGACAATTTCAGGAATGTTCCTGATCCTTTACAACTCTATTCCGATCAATTCAATGTATTGGAGACGAAAGGATTCATAAGTCCTCTGCCAACCCTCATATACGTAAACCATGGTTTGATTATGATCCTAAACAAGATAGGAAAAGGAAGACAACTGAGAAATACCCTAGGGTGTACAACCTGAATAACGTTAAATCCACAAGCGCCATCATTCAGCTATAACCCTCAGTTTCAGGGGCTACAAAAACAACAGGAAAAGAAAAGTCAATTTTAACTCTGATAATGGTGATGACGAAAATGAAACATTTTCACTTCATGAATTGCCGTATGACAAGCTCATGACACTGCAGCAGGAGCCGACACTATATTATCAGTTCCTGAAACACTTGCCTGATTCTTGTTTGGAAACTCTACTTAATAATATTTGATGAAATATGGACAACCGAGAATTTCCCTTCTTCGTGGCATAATGCCATTGTCATTCCTACGCCAGCAAACTGATCAATCCAATTTCCGTACCATATCATTAACTAGCTGTGAGTGTAAAACTATGGAGTGCAGGGTCAACAATCGAAAAGTTGATACTTGGAGACAAATACCCTCATGAATAACATTCAGTTGCTTTCCGAAAGACAGGTACCATCGACCATTTGGTGCTTTAGAATCATTTATTTAAAAAAAATCAATTGCATTCACTTTTGTAGTAAACACATAAGGACTCAGAATTATTTTTAGATGGTACTCCTATCAAGGTAGTAGAGGAGGCTAAATTCCTGGGCCTCATATTTGACCATCATCTCACATTCTAACCACACATCAAATATCTAAAGACAAAGTGCCTGAAGGCTCTCGACTTGTTAGAAGTTGTTTCAAATGCCGAGTGGGGAGGGGATCAGACAACTCTCCTTCACTTGTACAGGTCATTAATACACTGAAAACTAGATTATGGTTCCACTGTCCATGGTGGAGCCTGCAAAAGCAAAATTAGACTCTATACACCGCCAAGGCCTAAGGCTCTGTTTTGGAGATTTTAGGACCTCTCCTGTGGACAGTCTGTTTGTTGAACCTGATGAACCTTCCCGCGAACAACGCCACATTAAGCTATCACATATATTTACATAACTATACTGTATTCAAATCAATCAATTCCAGAATACAATTGTGTTTTCAACCCCATGTATGAAAACCCGTGTCGAAATTTGTCAAACCTGGTTTCACCACTAAAAAGCTCAAACGTCCAAAACAAATCCTTTGGTATATCAATATAACCAAGCACGAACAAAATAATTATAATTCCCAAAGATCTATTTTTACAGACGGGACCAAGGATGGTAGCAAACTTGCATGTGCCACCATCATTGGATCCAAAGCTGTTTCCTCGAGAATACCAAATAATAGTTCAATCTGCATTGCTGAGGCCACAGCTATCTACCTGTTTGGGGTATATTAAACAACAAAAAAAGAGTCATCAGAAAGATGACAAATCCCCACGGCAGCTGTCTGTAAAGTAACCACAAGTAAATATGCAATTCTGTATGTAATGAGTCAAGAGTTGAATGTTCTTTAAGAAGCATACATTGTTTACCAACAAAAGATCCACCATGGTCGCATCCATATGAAATGGAAAGTAAAACGTGTGTTTCTGTGTTGTTTTTTAATGCAAACAAATGACAAATTACAAGAAACAATCATATAGTCAACGAAGTCATCTATATCCCCCACCCATTTTAACACGTTATGGTCCCAAACCAGGTAACTGACCCAACATTTCTCTCAGCCCATGTCAAAATAGCTGCAACGGAAATTCTAAAATAAACATTTCTAAAACTCCTTAATATCAAATGGCACCTGTTCAGTATGTACTTTATATATGGACATGCAATGTTTGGCAAGGAACAGTTTGGCAGTTTATTTGTTATACTCCATTAGTATACCCACCCTATATGAAAACTTAAATCCAACTTGTTGCCATGGAAACGTAAAAAATAAAAAAAATAAAAATTCCTAAATAGCAAAAGGCACCAGTTCAGTATGTGCCTGGTAGACATGCAAAGTTTTGTAAGAAAGTATTAAACAGTTATTGAGTTACGCTCCGGAAACGAACACCACCCTTTTAGAACCTAAGTCCAACTTGTTGCCATGTAAACGTAAAAAATAAAAATTTCTAAAATTCCTAAATAGCAAAAGGCACAACTTCAGTATGTGAGTGATAGATATGCCAAGTTTCAATCAAATACACTGAATTATTTTCGAGTTCTGCTCCCGAAAAGGAAATGATTACGGAAGGACAGACGGACGGACGGACAGACAGACTGGCTGATCGCTATATCCCCCCGCATTATTTGCCGGGGGGATAATAAATGTAACAATTTCACCATATTTTCAGATTCCTTGTCTTACCTTCAAGCACTTAAAAGTGCCTCATCGAATCATCCTACAATGTTCCACATTTTGGAACTGTATACTGATCTTTCTACTGGTCAATATGACATCGTCCTTTGTTGGTTACCAAGTCATGAAGGCATAACAGGTAACTCAAAAGCCGGCGCTACAGCTGTACACGGGATCTCATGCAAAGAGGATAGGACACCCAGGTAGGAATCAATAAACTTCACGAATTTAAACAACAGTTGGTCATACCTACTTGGGTTGTCAGTCAAGACATGATGAGGTCTTTCAGCGACAATATCGTATTGGCCACTGTTGGTTTACCGCGAATATCTGCTGAAAACAGCTGAGGACAAACCTCCAACGTGTATCCCTTGTGATTAAAGGATCACCACCAAGCAGATTTTGCTTGACTGTGTAGACTTTGCATTCACAAGGGATTCACATTATCAAACAGTAAATCTGAAAGATATTTTTCCCGTGTGAGCGGGCATCTCATTTCAAGCTACTTGATAGAAATTGGTCTGTATCATAATTTTTAAATACGTATGTGAATAACTAATTGCTTGTTTATTAAATTTGGTGTGATGCTTTTATCAACCAAAAATATTGAAGGCTCTACCTAGGAGGTTAAAGTACCGTAAAATGATTGCCCCCTTGTGTTGACATGTAATTCCTTTATAATCAATGTAACTATCATTAAGCCAACTCATTGCTGAGTATTTTTAAATATTTGCTAGTATTGTGCCCACTCCCCACTCGGCAATATGCCAGCTACATGACGGCAGCCGGTTCATAATCGAGTCTGGACCAGGCAATCCAGTGACTGACATCGTGAGCATCAATCCACGCAATTGGGATATGATGACATACATCAGCCAAGTCAGCGAGCCTGACCACCCGATACCTTTAGTCGCCTCTTTCAAGAAGCATTGTCGCAAGTCACGGTGATCCCCAGCAAGGTGGGCTAGCTTTGGTGGCTGGTGGCTTATAGCTCGTGTTTTAAACAGTTATAAATAATATTGTTAGGATAAAATATGTTTGACAAATTTGTTTTTATATATAACTTAGTATTCATGTCTCATTTGTATGTAAATATAATGGCGATGCGACTCACTCACACACATTATTACTGCGGTCAATGGACCAGTGTGCACTCGTTTATCATTCTCAGCTCCCTGGGGAGTCTACAACCCATGTTACCTGTGAGGCGCTAGCAAATATATCCAGGTATAGAAATGGTGACACTGGCCTTTGACTAAATAGGCCAAAAGAATTCACTTGCAGGGTCTCATCCTAGAAATTTTACTTTAACCTGTTTATTATGAGACATGAAACAAAGTACTATCCCCACTATTCACACGACTCTGTTGGCTACAGGCCTTCTGAAAATGTCTTTTTTTCATTCTTGATTTATTTTTCAATTCATATTGACCACATGAAAACATGACAATTAGATTGTTATAAAACTACTGTTGGTTGACAAACAAATTAAGTTGAGTTTTTGAGCATTGAATTTGGTGCAATGGACTCAGAGATAAAGGGAACCAATATAGTTTGCAACATTGTCAATGCCCCTGAAGTTGAATACTGATCATGATTCATAGAGCAACTTTGAATCTGCTCATAGACTGAATCTGCTTGTAAACTGAATCTTCTCGTAGACTGAATCTGCTTGTAAACTGAATCTTCTCGTAGACTGAATCTGCTTGTTAACTGAATCTTCTCGTAGACTGAATGTGCTTGTAAACTGAATTTACTCATAGACTGAATCTGCTTGTAAACTGAATCTTCTCGTAGACTGAATCTGCTTGTTAACTGAATCTTCTCGTAGACTGAATGTGCTTTTAGACAGAATCTGCTCATAGACTGAATCTGCTTGTAAACTGAATCTTCTCGTAGACTGAATGTGCTTGTAAACTGAATCTACTCATAGACTGAATCTGCTTGTAAACTGAATCTTCTCGTAGACTGAATCTGCTTGTAAACTGAATCTTCTCGTAGACTGAATGTGCTTTTAGACTGAATCTGCTCATAGACTGAATCTGCTTGTAAACTGAATCTTCTTGTAGATTGAATGTGCTTGTAAACTGAATCTGCTCATAGAATGAATCTGCTTGTAAACTGAATCTTCTCGTAGACTGAATCTGCTTGTAAACTGAATCTTCTCGTAGACTGAATGTGCTTTTAGACTGAATCTGCTCATAGACTGAATCTGCTTGTAAACTGAATCTTCTCGTAGACTGAATGTGCTTATAGACAGAATCTGCTTGTAAACTGAATCTGCTTGTAGACTGAATCTGCTTGTAGGCTAAATCTGCTTGTAGGCTAAATCTGCGTGAAGACTGAATCTGCTTGTAAACTGAATCTTCTTGTAAACTGAATCTTCTCGTAGACTGAATGTGCTTGTAAACTGAATTTACTCATAGACTGAATCTGCTTGTAAACTGAATCTTCTCGTAGACTGAATGTGCTTGTAGACTGAATCTGCTCATAGACTAAATGTGCTTGTAGACTGAATCTGCGTGAAGACTGAATCTGCTTGTAAACTGAATCTACTCTTAGAGTGAATCTGCTTGTGGACTGAATCTTCTCCTAGACTACCATGCCCAGTATAACATATATACCTCACTCAGACACGGTATACTGACTCCAACCGACCAGTCCTTGTTTCAACCCCTTAATGCCGAGCACCAGGCAGGGTAACAACAAGTACCGTCTTTTAACGTTTTTTAGTATGACACGGCTGGGGGTCGGTGCCGGACTTTCCGCTCCCTGGGCCTGCACTCTACCACTAGACCAGGGAGCCAGTCTGTGGGGTACAACAATCGCTTGTGTTGATGACTGATGTTGAATTATTATACAGATGATTTCAGTATAATTTATGTTTTCCTAAATAAGGGGCTTTTATCCTATGGAGATTATGTCCAGGTGGGCTTTTTACCTATGTGGCTCTTATCCACAGGGGCTTTTGTCTGCCCACCTTCAGCGTGTAGCAGTCTCAGTGGAGGTGTTGCAGAGCTTGTGATGAAGTTTCCTGGATATCAAAATGGCTCCATGGATATTGGTAATAGGTGTCATTTATGGCTAAGGAAAAAGACAAGTTTGACCTATAACAGGAAAACAGAACTCAGAAATTATTAAAAAATAGATTTTTTAATGTTCCTCATTCAAGGATAAACATCTGAATAAAATATTATATATACAATTATAAAAAGTAACTGTAATACGATACATGAACACAAAAGCACAATATCCACAATTGTAGAGTTTCAATATTGGTTTCTATGTTGTGACCATTTGTTGCAGCAACTAAACTAGTCCAGCTGCTGCAGCAAGTCAACTAGTCCCTCTCTCACAGCAACTGAAGTTGTCCCTCTGCTGCAGCAACTGAACTAGTCCAGCTGTTGCAGCAAGTCAACTAGTCAAGCTGTCATGGCAACTCAACTAGTCCTGCAGTCACCTCAACTGAACTACTTCCTCTGCTGCAGCAACACAACTAGACCAGCTGTCCCAGCAACTCAACTAGACCAGCTGTCCAGGCAACACAACTAGACCAGCTGTCCCAGCAACACAACTAGACCAGCTGTCCCAGCAACTCAACTAGACCAGCTGTCCCAGCAACACAACTAGACCAGCTGTCCCAGCAACACAATTAGACCAGCTGTCCCAGCAACACAACTAGACCAGCTGTCCCAGCAACTCAACTAGTTCTGCTGTCCCAGCAACTCAACTAGACCAGCTGTTCCAGCAACACAACTAGACCAGCTGTCCCAGCAACTCAACTAGTCCTGCTGTCCCAGCAACTCAACTAGTCCTGTCCCAGCAACTCAACTAGTCCTGTCCCAGCAACACAACTAGACCAGCTGTCCCAGCAACACAATTAGACCAGCTGTCCCAGCAACACAACTAGACCAGCTGTCCCAGCAACTCAACTAGTTCTGCTGTCCCAGCAACTCAACTAGACCAGCTGTTCCAGCAACACAACTAGACCAGCTGTCCCAGCAACTCAACTAGTCCTGCTGTCCCAGCTATTATGTCAGTTAGCTGTGGAAGTATAGACCTTGGAAAATAGACCTTGAAATGAGAACCACCAAGCCAAATCACTTCATTGTCCAGCCTTGTGATGTACTTGGTAACCCCCGGAGATAAAGGTGTGTGTATGCTAAGCTGCTATGTACAGGAATAATGACACTGCCCACAGGCATTACATGTCTGTTCTGATTTACATACAGTTGCATAAACAAGTCGGTATTAGTGCATGAGTTTAAATGCTTGTGGTACACACTCCCCTGAAGGACACGATCCTGTCCCTAGTTCTTACATCCTGCTACAAATACGACTGTGTAGAATGTAACACAAACATAGCTATATTTCACCAACCAATATGGAGCGAACTTGAATAGATATAAAATACTTCACCACTGGTACATCAAGATAGAATCTTAATGCTTTGTAACAGATTCAGTGGAGTTAGATTGTCACACCATCAACTGGTTCTACTGGTGATGATAATGCAATGACCAGTCACTGTTTGTTAAAATAAGCATATGTCACAGTGAATTGGCAAAGTTAACTCAATAGACAATGACCTCGTGAGTAAAATCTCAGAAACTGTAATCCCCATGTACGTTATTGCATCAGAAAATGAAGATTGACTTCAAAAAGTGATCTGGCTCTAATACCCATGCTGAATCCACCCTACCCACAATCATGTATATGCTGAATCCACCCTACCCACAATCATGTATATGCTGAATCCACCCTACCCACAATCATGTATATGCTGAATCCACCCTACCCACAATCATGTACACGCTGAATCCACCCTACCCACAATCACGTACACGCTGAATCCACCCTACACACAATCATGTATATGCTGATTGTCACACCATCAACTGGTTCTACTGGTGATGATAATGCAATGACCAGTCACTGTTTGTTAAAATAAGCATATGTCACAGTGAATTGGCAAAGTTAACTCAATAGACAATGACCTCGTGAGTAAAATCTCAGAAACTGTAATCCCCATGTATGTTATTGCATCAGAAAATGAAGATTGACTTCAAAAAGTGATCTGGCTCTAATACCCATGCTGAATCCACCCTACCCACAATTATGTACATGCTGAATCCACCCTACCCACAATCATGTATATGCTGAATCCACCCTACCCACAATCATGTATATGCTGAATCCACCCTACCCACAATCATGTATATGCTGAATCCACCCTACCCACAATCATGTATATGCTGAATCCACCCTACCCACAATCATGTATATGTTGAATCCACCCTACCCACAATCATGTATATGCTGAATCCACCCTACCCACAATCATGTATATGCTGAAGCTCTGTCACAGAATGACAACACTGTTACATTTGTCAACCAGTGACAGTCTATGTCAGACAAGCCAGGACCATCTTCAGGAGGCAAGGGAGTACAAAAGTCCAGTTTCCACCCTTGCCGAAGTAGGCTGGAATTTCTGGGCTCGATCGTAGTGCCACCATTGGCTATTACGAATAATGTCCCTTCTGTGTCCCTCCTATTGACAATCAGATTCCACCTCTCCTATTACATGCATTTGCTTCAAACAAAATGGCGCTCCCACTCAAGACAATCTGACTGATAATCAAACAGATCTTTCTTCGTGAAGTGCATCAAATCAAGTGAGCATCTTGATTAAAAACATGAAAAGATTTGGGAAGAATTTGTTGATGCCGAGCTTGCAATACACATGCTTTGCAAATCCTGCAATTGACCGAAATTTGCATGGCAGTTTACGAACCAGATGTCAATTTCATTACAGGATTTTCATCTGACTATGCATGGACTCATTAGGCCAGCCATAAGATCACTCCATAATTCCAGCCTAATTCGGCAAGGGTGGAAACAGGACTTTTATAGTCAGTATAATCCCTTGTCTCAGGAAGATGAGCCAGGACCTGTCTCACTACTACTGATGGAGAGTGTCTGAACCCTGACAGGCTGCAGCATAAACAACTGTAATACTTCATCACCACATTGTGCTGGTCACCATGACAACACAATCTCGCTGACACGACACATCAGTAGATGGAGGAGGAACGATGACACACATTTCACATCACCTCCGAGGCCGATTCACTGACTGGAAGATTGTCAGACATGTGGGCTGAATCTCACATTCGAGCTGACGTCTCCACCAACTGTCGTGCGAAAGCCCTTCCTCCTGAAACACAGAAAAGAATTTGTTTCTGCTGATGTCTTGAATACATAACACACAAGCAGACAATACACACTTGAGTTTAGGTAGATTGGGAAAATATTGGATTCATCTCGTCATCTCGTAATTATCCTCTTAGATATGTTATAAACAAGGAGCAGAAACACGTCAGGAGAATACATCAACATGACCAAGTGAATTACATTGTGTTGAACCAGCATCAGGCAAAGTACTTGCTGCCATAATTCATAAACACAATAAGAGACTTGTTAACTTTTGAGGTTCATTATATCAGTAATAGATAGGAGTAAAACATGTTCACACAAATCCGGTTCGGCACAAAACATTACATCAATTACATCATATGCAAGAAAAAATGATAATCAACACTGAAATAGCACATTGACTGTCCAAAGCAGGTACTACATCAATTAAGCAATAACTGTCGGCTTGAATCATTTCCAATATCAAAACAGCACTCTATATGGAATATATTTGTCCATGCTACAAAACCACTCAAGATGACATTGAAATAGTGGCATGGTTTACTGGGTCTCATGAAGCAGTCTTACACTAGCACTATCTCCCCCACACAGACCTACCTTCACTGTAGCAGTACCACTGCTTTGTTTACTGGGTCTCATGAAGCAGTCTTACACCAGCACTATCTCCCCCACATACAGACCTACCATCACTGTAGCAGTACCACTGCTTTGTTTACTGGGTCTCATGAAGCAGTCTTACACTAGCACTGTCTCCCCCACATACAGACCTACCATCACTGTAGCAGTACCACTGCTTTGTTTACTGGGTCTCATGAAGCAGTCCACACTAGCACTATCTCCCCCACACACAGACCTACCATCACTGTAGCAGTACCACTGCTTTGTTTACTGGGTCTCATGAAGCAGTCTTACACCAGCACTATCTCCCCCACACACAGACCTACCATCACTGTAGCAGTACCACTGCTTTGTTTACTGGGTCTCATGAAGCAGTCTTACACCAGCACTATCTCCCCCACATACAGACCTACCATCACTGTAGCAGTACCACTGCTTTGTTTACTGGGTCTCATGAAGCAGTCTTACACTAGCACTATCTCCCCCACATACAGACCTACCATCACTGTAGCAGTACCACTGCTTTGTTTACTGGGTCTCATGAAGCAGTCTTACACCAGCACTATCTCCCCCACACACAGACCTACCATCACTGTAGCAGTACCACTGCTTTGTTTACTGGGTCTCATGAAGCAGTCTTACACCAGCACTATCTCCCCCACATACAGACCTACCATCACTGTAGCAGTACCACTGCTTTGTTTACTGGGTCTCATGAAGCAGTCCACACTAGCACTATCTCCCCCACATACAGACTTACCTTCACTGTAGCAGTACCACTGCTTTGTTTACTGGGTCTCATGAAGCAGTCTTACACTAGCACTATCTCCCCCACATACAGACCTACCATCACTGCAGCAGTACCACTGCTTTATTTACAGGTCCTGGAGAAACATGTGACAATAATATGTAAAACTCTCAAACCTAAATGCCTGTAATATTGGAATAAAAATGGCGTGCAGTTAGTAAGATATGAAAAAACAACTATCTCCAGAAGAAAGTATGAATGACTCCATTAAACAGTAACAGGCCATATGCGTCTGTAATGCACACGCTTGAAATGATTGAGTAAGAGGTTAGTATAACAAAATACTATCTGAAGAATGTTAGTCAATAGCAGTGTTTTGCAGCATGTCTAAACTCTTACTGAATACAAACAGAATGTAAAGCTTGACATGCTAATAGATTGCACGTCCTATATATCCCTGTTCAGGTTCCACAAAGTATCCTTCACACAACCAAACGTGCAGCGTCAGGTTTCAAATACTAAATTTGCTTGCTTAATGTAATGCAGGAAACATGATGTCACGCTCTCGAAAGTGCCAACTTTCATTCTCTCTCCTTAAAGCTTGAAACACACTCTCTTAGCCGATGTCTATCATGTTTTCTGCCTGAAACGTACTGCCACACTGAATATTGTAGTAACCCCAACTTTGCATTTTGAACCTTCAATTGCACACATAATTATATAGAAATTCCTACAGACAATAAGTCTATAAATTTCAGCTTCTGGGGCAATGTGGCCATCAAATCATCTGTTTCAATATCAGAGATGATTATTGTGATTTGATACCACTGATTGACCAATCAGAGTCAAGTTTTTTCCAAATTCATGGTAGAATGATGATTACACTGGTCAGTACAAGCACACATCCAGGAGCTGTGTGAAGTACTTGAGGCAGGTAGCCAGTGGTTGAAAGCAGTAGCCACATCCCCCCCCCCCCCATCCCCCTCCCCCCTACACACACCTAGTCCCACATCCCCCACACCTAGTCCCACATCCCCCACACCTAGTCTAGAGTCCCACATCCCCCCATACCTGGTCTAGAGTCCAACATCCCCCCACACCTGGTCTAGAGTCCCACATCCCCCCACACCTATTCTAGAGTCCCAGATCCCCCCACACCTGGTCTAGAGTCCAACATCCCCCCACACCTGGTCTAGAGTCCAACATCCCCCCACACCTGGTCTAGAGTCCCACATCCCCCCACACCTGGTCTAGAGTCCCACATCCCCCCACACCTGGTCTAGATTCCCACTGCTGACTCATGGTCAGCACACAATCTCAAAGAGATGACTGCCCATATCTGTAAATTACTTGAAACTGCCACACTGTCAGATCCCCACATGAGTTAAAGCATGACACACACCTGATTCGTGCAAGTACAAAATACAAAGCGATATTTTGCTGAACATTACCGTATATATCAAACTACTGAATAAATCGAAACTCAGGGAAACATATATTGCAAATAGGTCTATGATATATATACCATCACACAGTTAACAATGTATCAGTTATGATAAATCCCAAAGTCCATACCACAATCATACCACAGTCATTTAGTATATCCCAAACTGCCAAAAATAGAATTCGGCAATAAACACAAGCCTATGATGCAGTAAATCACCAATTCCTTGTGAATGAACTCATTCAATCATCAGCATTCACCAAACTGAAATAAAAGTTTTTAGTTTTTAAATTTCCTGATCAATTTACTTTTCTACAGAACATCAGCATAACACCTACCGTGTTGGGTGGATCTGCAGCCAACATCTGTACACTATATAGGCTTAGTGAGCAGAGAACAGAAGCAGCTATGTAGGTATCAATCTTCACTAGGACCAGCATACTACATCTACCTGCTCAGGGATGTTATAAGCCAGATGGAAGGGCTGGTACTATTATTGGACTGTGTAAGGGCTATAGGCCTAGTGTGGTAGTGCTCAAAGCTAAACTCTCAAAATTTGTGTCATACCCTTGGTTAACTCGGGGACCTACAAAAGTTGGGTAAGAAATTATTTAGTTTTGTGAATGTCTTTTTGTGCAAAGTAAAAACATTATTTCTTATACATATCCTAATAGTTGAATCTTGTATGTTTATTCATAGAATGTGTCAATGTTTACCATCTTTGCAATTTAGGACACATTGTGGGAATGCCAGTTAGCGTAAACTAGCAGAAACAGTGACACCGTGACTTGGATGTGGAATGAGCAAGTTAGTGCGTGAGTGATTGATTGAGTGAGTGAGTGAATGTTGTTTACACCATAGTGAGCAATATTTCAGCCGTATCATGGCGTCTTTAAAATCATACAATCTGGGTCTGACAGTCTATAGCGGTTAGCACCAACGGGGCACTCCATCAGGCATGATGACACACGCCAAGTCACACAACAAACTCCTCAGTCGTTAGTTGTTACAACAAGCATGGGGTGATGGGAACAATCCCAAAATGCCCTGAAGGAAGGACCATGAGAGTCTTCCCCGGTAAGCCCTGAAGGAAGGACCATGAGAGTCTTCCCCGGTAAGCCCTGAAGGAAGGACCATGAGAGTCTTCCCCGGTAAGCCCTGAAGGAAGGACCATGAGAGTCCTCCCCCGGTAAGCCCTGAAGGAAGGACCATGAGAGTCTTCCCCGGTAAGCCCTGAAGGAAGGACCATGAGAGTCTTCCCCGGTAAGCCCTGAAGGAAGGATCATGAGAGTCTTCCCCGGTAAGCCCTGAAGGAAGGACCATGAGAGTCTTCCCAGTAATGCTCTGAAGGAGGGACCATGCAAGTCTACCCCGTAATGTCCTGAAGAAAGGACCATGGGGTCTTCCCCAGAATGCCCTGAAGGAAGGGCCCATCGGAGTCTTCCCCAGAATGTCCTGAAGAAAGGACCATGGGACTCTTCCCTGGCATGTCCTGAAGGAAGGACCATGGGAGTCTTACCTGGAATGCCCTGAAGGAAGGACCTTGCAAGTCTACCCCCTAATGTCCTGAAGGAAAGACTATGTCCTGAAGTCTACCCTGGAATGTCCTGAAGGAAAGAACATGCAAGTCTACCCTGGAATATCCTGAAGGAAAGAACATGCACGTCTACCTCTCAATGTCCTGAAGGAAAGAACATGCAAGTCTACCCTGGAATGTCCTGAAGCGACCATAGGAGTCCTCCACAGAATGTCCAGAAAGAAGGACCATGGGAGTCTTCCCCAGAATGTCCTGAAGGAAGGACCATGGGAGTCTTCCCCAGAATGTCCTGAAGGAAGGACCATGGGAGTCTTCCCCAGAATGCCCTGAAAGGAAGGACCATGGGAGTCTTCCCCAGAATGCCCTGAAGGACCATGGGACTCTTCCCTGGAATGTCCAGAAGGAAAGACCATGGGAGTCTTCCCTGGCATGTCCTGAAGGAAGGACCATGGGAGTCTTACCTGGAATGCCCTGAAGAAAGGACCATGGGAGTGTTCCCCAGAATGTCCTGAAGGACCATGGGACTCTTCCCTGGTATGTCCAGAAGGAAAGACCATGGGAGTCTTCCATGAAAAGTCCGGAAGCAGGACCATAGGAGTCTTGCCAAGAATGTCCTGAAGGAAGGACCATGGGAGTCTTCCCCGGTAAGCCCTGATGGAAGGATTATGAGATTCTTCCCCTGAAAATCCTGATGAAAGGACCATGAGAGTCTTCCCCGGTATTCCTCGAAGTAAGGACCATGCAATTTTCCCCTGGAATGTCCTGAATCAGGACCAGAGGAGTCTTCCATGGAATGCCCTGAAGGAAGGACTATGGGAGTCTTCCCCAGAATGCCCTGAAGGAAGGGCCATGCAAGTCTTCCCATTAATGCCTGAAGGAAGGATCATGGGAGTCTTCCCCAGAATGCCCTGAAGGAAGGACCATGGGAGTCTTCCCCAGAATGCCCTGAAGGAAGGACCATGGGAGTCTTCCCCAGAATGCCCTGAAATAAGGAACATGCAAGTCTTCCCAGGAATGCACTGAAGGAAGGACCATGGGAGTCTTCCCAGGAATACCCTGAAGGAAAGATCATGGGAGTCTTCCCCAGAATGTCCTGAAGGAAGGACCATGGGGGTCTTCCCCAGAATGCCCTGAAGGAAGGACCATGGGAGTCTTCCCCAGAATGCCCTGAAGGAAGGATCATGGGAGTCTTCCCCAGAATGCCCTGAAGGAAGGATCATGGGAGTCTTCCCCAGAATGCCCTGAAGGAAGGATCATGGGAGTCTTCCCCAGAATTGCCTGAAGGAAAGACCATGGGAGTCTTCCCCAGAATGCCCTGAAGGAAGGATCATTGGAGTCTTCCCCAGAATGCCCTGAAGGAAGGATCATGGGAGTCTTCCCCAGAATGCCCAGAAGGAAGGACCATGGGAGTCTTTCCCAGAATGCCTTGAAGGAAGTATTCTGCACTAGTGAACATAACCAAATCTGCATTTGCTGTGGTGTGTGTCAGGTGACCACAAGCTTAGTGAAAGCATGGACCATCAATGTTGATAAGAAGGCTAATGCTAAAGAACATATGCATGATTTGAAACTTAACTTATTTACATGAAGAGAACATGACTGAAACCTGTCTTAGAAAAGTAAATAGTAACATGCCGAAATAATACATTCATCTTTTCAAAGTATGGCACATGAGAACAGTGTCCTCCTTAAAATCTCACTGTGTTGATATATACATAGTCTAGATTGCTAGCAAGGATGTAATAATGGTGTACCTCCAGCTTATTTAAACTAGTAAATAGCTATCATAGATAACGTTATTCAGTGAGTGTCTAAGAACAAATAGCACATGTTTATGAATACATAACCTCTGAAATATTGTTACACAACATAAGTATTTGAATGCAAGAACAAATGTACTTTGCTGGTAGTGGGTTTAATCCTGCTGAGAACACATTCTGGAATAGTTTGAGATAATCAAGTATTGACGTGTTTGGCAAGTCTAGGCAAGACTATTGGCAGTGACCTACTGTCTGCGGACAGTGACAGGCATGAAAAGCTGCTGCTGCTGCTGCAGAAGAAGGGCCAAGTAGAGATGAAGCTTAGGTCTTACAGGGGTCAACATGCCCTGACCATTGGTCAGCTATACATAGACATGCTTAGATGCACAAGAAACATGCCACAAAACTTGAATGATACCTAGATGTGAACATGTCATCATGTTGCCTGGCTCGAGGCATCATTATTATCCTGATTGTCATCTTCTTCTTCTTGCTGCCAAGAAACAGCTGGCTCAGCCTGGGCCGTGACGACACTGTCTACTTCCTGTGCACAGACAGCTGGCTCAGTCTGGGCCATGACAACACTATCTACTTCCTGTTCACAGACAGCTGGCTCAGCCTGGGCTGTGACAACACTGTCTACTTCCTGTTCACAGACAGCTGGCTCAGTCTGGGCCGTGACAACACTGTCTACTTCCTGTCCACAGATAGCTGGTTCAGCCTGGGCCATGATGACACTGTCTTTTTCCTGTTCACAGACAGCTGGCTCAGTCTGGGCCATGACAACACTGTCTACTTCCTGTCCACAGATAGCTGGTTCAGCCTGGGCCGTGATGACACTGTCTTTTTCCTGTTCACAGACAGCTGGCTCAGCCTGGGCCGTGACGACACTGTCTACTTCATCGTCTGTTTCAAGTTTATCATGTGCAATTACATAAAATGTTTGAGATTCTGAATGAGCAAGAAATGCAAGACAGATATTCACCTGTCAGATATTCACCATCTCATGAACTACAGTCATGACTCTGACTAATGGGCTAACACAGACTGATGTTTTAAACAGAATAACAATTCAGTCCAATCAGACAGATTCCCTGAAATCATAATTTTCAGACAAATAAAAGATAACAGAGAAAAGTTAGAATCATCTTTACTTCTTTCCGACGTTACCGTATTTTCTTGAGTATAGTGCGCACTTTTTTTCCAAAAAACACAGCTGTGTAGAAGAGGGTGCGCATAATACATGCCATAATGAGTTTTGATGTTTTTTCCCCCAACACAAAGACATTACCGTGAGCATGTACCACTGGAAATACCATTTGTCAACAAATCCATACTGAAGTACGCAAATTAATCATGTCATAACACTGTCTGTCTATAAAAAGTGTTCATTGTATATCTGGACTTCTGTTTGTAACTTATTTAATAGATTTTATTGAAAATTCCTTTTCATATTGTTTTAATTAATTTCAGCGAAATTGTGTGTGAAGCAATAGTCAGATTATCATTATTGATGCCTTGAAGAAATTTTAGTTGACAGAGAATGGATACATATATCATAAATGCCATACTTTGACTCGTTAACAGTCATATTTGTTATAGTTTGACGATTCTATGTCAACACGTAGTTCTCGCAATCACCTGCGCGGAAGCCTTGACGGTGAAAAAAATATTGTGAATTTTGTGAAAAAAAATAACCGGCAATAGCGATCAGCTGCTACGCTTAGGGTTATTTTTATTTTAAATGTATTTAGTAAATGCTGCAACTAAAATAACAAGATATTGGAATATATTATTCCTGATAAAAAAAATAATTTTCAGATACACTTTTTTCCCGATCCTTGCACTAAAATCATGTAATGTTATATCATTGGGTGTATCTTGACTGAATCACCGGTAGATTCCAAGAAAACGTGTACAGCTGTTTGCTGTTTCTGGCTTAGTTTACGAGAAAATACACATTTAATCTTAATCCAAAATGCTGAATCCGCTAGAGGGGGTGCGCATTATACTTTGGTGTGCACTATACTCAAGAAAATATGGTATATATTAATATTATTATACAGTTTTTATCAGTAAACTTAAGTACTCAGACCACCAACGTACATGAGTTGATATTATGACACTCCAGAAAGAACATGTTGAACAAGTCACACGGGACAGACACGGGACAGACACAGCTGTAGATGACAGATATGTATATACAGGTACATATGTTAGCTCACCTGGTGACATGATGTCGGAGGAGGTTCCTGCACCAGGCTGCAGTCGGGTGCGCTTGTTCAGACCACCATCATCTTTCTTCCTCTTGCGGCTCACTTCCTGGAGAAGGTTGAGCAGGAAGTTCTTGTCTTTACCCTCCTGAAAATGTCAGTGAATGATTCTGGTCACTCAACCAATGCTGACATCTTGCAAAGTAACATAACCATCACTGGGAAATAGACTGTCAGTGTACCTCCTGTGAGAGGATGTAGGGAGCCATGGGAGGATGTAGGGAGCCATGGGAGGATGTAGGGAGCCATGGAAGGATGTAGGGAGCCATGGGAGGATGTAGGGAGCCATGGAAGGATGTAGGGAGCCATGGGAGGATGTAGGGAGCCATGGGAGGATGTAGGGAGCCATGGAAGGATGTAGGGAGCCATGGGAGGATGTAGGGAGCCATGGGAGGATGTAGGGAGCCATGGAAGGATGTAGGGAGCCATGGGAGGATGTAGGGAGCCATGGAAGGATGTAGGGAGCCATGGTAGGATGTAGGGAGCCATGGAAGGATGTAGGGAGCCATGGGAGGATGTAGGGAGCCATGGAAGGATGTAGGGAGCCATGGAAGGATGTAGGGAGCCATGGGAGGATGTAGGGAGCCATGGAAGGATGTAGGGAGCCATGGGAGGATGTAGGGAGCCATGGAAGGATGTAGGGAGCCATGGAAGGATGTAGGGAGCCATGGAAGGATGTAGGGAGCCATGGGAGGATGTAGGGAGCCATGGGAGGATGTAGGGAGCCATGGGAGGATGTAGGGAGCCATGGAAGGATGTAGGGAGCCATGGGAGGATGTAGGGAGCCATGGAAGGATGTAGGGAGCCATGGAAGGATGTAGGGAGCCATGGGAGGATGTAGGGAGCCATGGAAGCAAGAAGACTGCTGTCACTGGCAAGTGATACACACCAAGGACAGGTTCTGATTTCCCATAATTCCGCAGCAGTGACTTTTTGTTACAACCTGCTACCATGACAACATTATGTAAAACGGTCTCCAGGAACAAGATGTGTACTTAGAGCTACAGATAAGCTGCGTATTTGCATAAAATACCCCAAAAAAATATTCAAAACCCAATTACTTTCTATTAACTTGCGTACAGAAACGCATGCATTAAATGGAAAACGCAAAAGTTTGTAAACAGCACACATAAATACCCAATGAAGCTTTTTCAGCATGCGTATAACGAAACACAATTACGAGCTAATTTACTTTCTGAGTCAAGCCTATATTTAGAACTGTTATATACATCTAAAACATTATTTCAAATTTTTTTTAAATCTCAATATGCTTACTCATTTGGGGAAAAGCCCAATAGAGTGATGAATAGATGAGTGAAAAGATATCGGTTACCCAATGAAAAATGTAATAAACCAATTAAGATAGAAACCTTTGAGTTAAAACTCCATTGCTCAAAAAGTTATCTGGACCTCTGGTACTGCTGTCTCTGCTGCAGCCATCAGCAGGCTTCCCCTTCCCCATGGACATACTAGCCTGGTTATTGTGTTATTTCCATGCCTATTACAAGCATAAACAACAAGACAAAAAGTGAACAGGGCTCACGAATCCCCCAAAATCAAACTTTGCACTTCATCTCTCCTATAAATATAGAAACAGTATCCCTACCTGGTAAAGAATCAATGAAGAAGTCTTCAAGTTAAAGGTCACACAAATGTTGCAGTAAAAAGTAAAATGTTAAGAACATGCAAAATATCATATTTTTTCAGAAAATATACATAACAAAATTAAAGTTTGCACTGCCCCTCTCCTATTGGTATAGAAACTGTACCCCCAATTGGAAAAGAATCCATGTAACAGTTTTCAAGTTATAGGTCGCACAAATGTTGAAGTAAAACATTTTTTATAAGTTCACAAAATGAAAAACATCATATTTTTTTCACAAAATAAACACATCAAAATCAAACTTTGCACTACAACTCTTCTATAAATATGGAAACTGTTCCCCAATTTTGAAAGAATCCATGCAGTAGTTTTCAAGTTATAGGTCGCATATGAATACAATAATAAAAAAAAACTGTATTTTTTTAGAAACACATCTCCAAAGGTATAAAAAGTGTTCACCAAGTTTGAAAAGAATCTATGAAGTGGTTTTAATGTTATAGGTCACACAAAAAAATGTCCTCAGAAGGACAGAAAGATGGACGGAATTCCTAAGCATAACTATATGCCCCTGCCTGTTTAGGTTGGGGGTATAATAATCATCCATAACTGTGATGCATAGGACATAGGACCCATCTTCTCATGTCAGGAGTGATTCCAGGTCAGAACAGGCCCCCAGCAACGTATCCTGGTCCAATGAGGCAATGTCATTGATCGTGGTCAGACCTGGTTGACTGCATGTCATTGTACCTTGACGACGTGGGGTAGTGCTCAAAACACTCATCACTAGTTTGTTTGGTTAGACAAGATTATTTACAGGCCACTATCATATAGATGGAATATTGCTCAGTGTGGCCTTAAACAACAAACAAGCAACTAAAAAAACGAACACACAAATAAACGGACTTACTAGCGCCAGTTGCTGCTGCAGAAGTTTCACCATCTCCTTGTGGCCAATCATTGCAATTCTCATGTAGTACGTTCCCATACTGAAACAACAAAATAGCCAAGTCTTGATTCTTCTGGACAGTAGCTGCTTGATCAGTACAGGTAGTCAGAATTTCCCTCATGTTTGTATTCCTTCCAAGTTTTAAAAAAACCCACATAGATCTGAAGTGGATGAAGCCTCTCTCACTCACCACAGTAAGACTACCAGTCCAGCAATGAAGCGTCTCTCACTCACCATAGTAAGACCACTAGTCCAGCAATGAAGCCTCTCACTTACTACAGTAAGACCACCAGTCCAGCAATGAAGCATCTCTCACTCACCACAGTAAGACCACTAGTCCAGCAATGAAGCATCTCTCACTCACCACAGTAAGACCACCAATCCAGCAATGAGGCATCTCTCACTCACCACACTAAGACCACTGCTCCGGCAATGAAGCATCTCTCACTCACCACAGTAAGACCACTAGTCCAGCAATGAAGCATCTCTCACTCACCACAGTAAGACCACCAGTCCAGCAATGAAGCCTCTCTCACTCACCACAGTAAGACCACCAATCCAGCAATGAGGCATCTCTCACTCACCACACTAAGACCACCAGTCCAGCAATGAGGCATCTCTCACTCACCACAGTAAGACCACGGCTCCAGCAATGAAGCCTCTCTCACTCACCACAGTAAGACCACCAGTCCAGAAATGAAGCCTCTCTCACTCACCACAGTAAGACCACGGCTCCAGCAATGAAGCCTCTCTCACCACAGTAAGACCACCATTCCAGCAATGAAGCATCTCTCACTCACCACAGTAAGACCACTAGTCCAGCAATGAAGCCTCTCTCACTTACCACAGTAAGACCACCAGTCCAGCAATGAAGCATCTCTCACTCACCACAGTAAGACTACCAGTCCAGCAATGAAGCATCTCTCACTCACCACAGTAAGACCACGGCTCCAGCAATGAAGCATCTCTCACTCACCACAGTAAGACCACCAGTCCAGCAATGAAGTCTCTCTCACTCACCACAGTAAGACCACGGCTCCAGCAATGAAGCCCGGAGACGAGATGAAGTGGATGACCTCATGCAGCCAGGCGTGTTCCTCCTTCCAGGATTCGACCAGCTCAATGACGACCTCGTACGTGGTGTTCTTGCCCTGGTAGGGACCACAATTCTGACTTGGCTTGATACTGGTGGACACAAACAAATTGTAAACAATTAAATATTAACTCATTTCTCATAGTAATATTTTAGTTTGATCTTGTTGTATCACCAAACATTTGCCCACTCCATATCTCATCCATATTTAACTGAAGGATGGCCATGGTCTAAATTCACTAATCAACCAGTCCCGAGTATGTTCAATGTGAGATTCACTCGTCAACCAGGACTAACAATATGATCCACCAGTCTCCAGGACTTACAATATGATCCACCAGTCTCCAGGACTTACAATATGATCCACCAGTCTCCAGGACTTACAATATGATCCACTAGTCTCCAGGACTTACAATATGATCCACTAGTCTCCAGGACTTACAATATGATCCACTAGTCTCCAGGACTTACAATATGATCCACCAGTCTCCAGGACTTACAATATGATCCACCAGTCTCCAGGACTTACAATATGATCCACTAGTCTCCAGGACTTACAATATAATAAACCAGTCTGCAGGACTTACAATATGATCCACCAGTCTTCAGGACTTACAATATGATCAACCAGTCTCCAGGACTTACAATATGATCCACCGGTCTCCAGGACTTACAATATAATAAACCAGTCTCCAGGACTTACAATATGATCCACCAATCTCCAGGACTTACAATATGATCCCACAGGCCACTGCTGTGGTCGTGAGGAGGAAGAAACAGAAGAGGAAGCCGAGGAAGATGGTGTGTGATCGCGCCGCCCGCCACGGACGCATTGAAGGCTGACAGTTCTGTAAAACACTGACCTGAAACACACACCAGAAAACTTACATAGTCTCCACAATGAACAAAGTTATCCACTTTCAACGACACAAGTTCCTTAATTGCCTGTTCTATAAATGCTGACATTATCCACTGGGATAAAGAAATCAGAGACATAACTTTTAGTAACTCTCACCAAACATATAATTTCAGGTTTAGTAATGATTTCCATGAAAATATGTTCATCACTTCTTTCACCTCGTCAGTCTGAAGTGTGTCAAACATACAGGTACAAGGACAATCTCTTGAAAACATGCTGACACTTTATGATGATAAAAACATGTTTACCAACACCATGTATCCTTACTATCAAACTATAAGGAATGATACCTACCCTTTTCACATAGAAAATGATCCACAACTTTATGATCACAATGCACGAGAGCAAAGGACTGTAAAATGTTCCCAGCCTGAAAAAGAATTATGAAACATTAACAAAACTCACTCGGAACATGTGATTTGTGTGTTAAAAAGATCTGGGTGATGATGCACAAACAGGTGAGCTACAGCCACAAATAAGGATTACCATATTCACCATACTTAGTAAGGGTGAAACAATACATCGGTATGTATTTTTCTGTATCGATATAAGACGATACACTTGCTAAAATAAATTACTTATTACTTGTGATGACCTCAGCATTTTTGTCAGTCAAATATCACGAATGTGTTGTTATTAGCGTTTCAAGTTAAATACTAAAAATAGCTTCTACAAACGTGTCTACAGCTAGCTTTTCCTTTTGAACCTGCTCTGAAATATTTATAGTAAGAAATTTCCACCCGATTTGATGTAAATATGCGTATCACGATATGTTTCGTATCGCAACTATGTATCACGATATGTATTGTATCGCAACTATGTATCACGATATGTATTGTATCGCAACTATGTATCATGATATGTATTGTATCGCAACTATGTATCACGATATGTTTCGTATCGCAACTATGTATCACGATATGTATTGTATCGCAACTATGTATCACGATATGTATTGTATCGCAACTATGTATCATGATATGTATTGTATCGCAACTATGTATCATGATATGTATTGTATCGCAACTATGTATCACGATATGTATTGTATCGCAACTATGTATCATGATATGTATTGTATCGCAACTATGTATCACGATATGTATTGTATCGCAACTATGTATCATGATATGTATTGTATCGCAACTATGTATCATGATATGTATTGTATCGCAACTATGTATCACGATATGTATTGTATCGCAACTATGTATCATGATATGTATTGTATCGCAACTATGTATCATGATATGTTTCGTATCGCAACTATGTATCACGATATGTATTGTATCGCAACTATGTATCACGATATGTATTGTATCGCAACTATGTATCATATGTATTGTATCGCAACTATGTATCACGATATGTATTGTATCGCAACTATGTATCATGATATGTATTGTATCGCAACTATGTATCACGATATGTATTGTATCGCAACTATGTATCATGATATGTATTGTATCGCAACTATGTATCACGATATGTATTGTATCGCAACTATGTATCATGATATGTATTGTATCGCAACTATGTATCATGATATGTATTGTATCGCAACTATGTATCATGATATGTATTGTATCGCAACTATGTATCATGATATGTTTCGTATCGCAACTATGTATCACGATATGTATTGTATCGCAACTATGTATCATGATATGTATTGTATCGCAACTATGTATCATGATATGTATTGTATCGCAACTATGTATCATGATATGTATTGTATCGCAACTATGTATCACGATATGTATTGTATCGCAACTATGTATCATGATATGTATTGTATCGCAACTATGTATCACGATATGTATTGTATCGCAACTATGTATCATGATATGTATTGTATCGCAACTATGTATCATGATATGTATTGTATCGCAACTATGTATCATGATATGTATTGTATCGCAACTATGTATCACGATATGTATTGTATCGCAACTATGTATCATGATATGTTTCGTATCGCAACTATGTATCATGATATGTTTCGTATCGCAACTATGTATCACGATATGTATTGTATCGCAACTATGTATCATGATATGTTTCGTATCGCAACCTTGCTGTATCGATTCATCCCTAATACTAGGAGCTCCGCTCTTGTAAGAGCCCCAGAACATCCTCTAGACCAATCTGTAAGTAATGTTAATACGTGTCCCTGTATCAGACCAAACATTTACATGACAGACTGTGTTTTCTTGTATATTACACATCTCTTACAGAAACCAGCAGCACAGAAGGAGTATATAGCTGAAAAGTGACTATTATCAAAAAGGTTTGAGTTTGAACCATGTCTGATCTCTGAAAACAATTTTCCTTGCTGTAAATGATCTTGATAAGTGACCCCCTTTATCAATCTTCAATTATGAACTTATCAATGGTCTGGGGCACTTATTACAGTGGATACGGTACATTACTATGCCACATTACTGGTAGGGGTGCTTGGTATTACAAGTAAAAGATTTGAAATATGTGAAATAAAACAACCCAGTTACTTATCATGCAAACAAATGCTCACTTCTGCACATGACATACGTTAATATGATCCCTCATCATCATTACAGCAAATTGTGAGTTTAAACCATCTCACATCATCATGTATGATATTTCATACGTAAAGGTAATTTTTACATAATTAGCACATAGTATAGTTCTCACCAACACAATGCCTGGGAGTATATAAGGTCCAGCGTGTCACGGCCGATACCAAACTCTGCTCTGGTAACTCTCTTGAAGCAGAACTGGGAAATTATCCTGTGAATTAGAAATTGGGCACGTATTTAACCTGACACACAAGTACAGCCTGAGGTCATTGAGGTCAGGAAATACAAGCTGTGGCAAAGCATCGAGGGAGGAAGATTGTATGATGCTTTGGAAAATATCACAACGGGGGGACATCAGAATGGTCTTTACTCTTTACACTTTACTCCATGTGCAGAATAAAACTCGGGCTTTCGATGTGACAAGCGATTGCATTAACCACTAGGCTACCCTACCTCCCCAGTGTACAAGACTATGTCAAGAAGAGCTGCTGAATGTAAGTTAATGTTACCAAGATAAACAAAGCACCACCATGTGCCTCAACCCCGTGTTATTGAAAGGCCAAGCTGAGTATATAATCATTTTTTCATTTGATGTTTACACGATATACAGCTTTCCCATTGGAAGAGAGGCTGGTCACATGACCGAGAAACTGATGTTCATAAGAATGACACAATTTGACGTTCATCTGTATTTCACGAGACTGTATTCTTGAAATGATGTAAACATTTAGAGACTACTTCCACATTCCTGGGTAAACCCATGGGAATTCCCTTGCATGTATACATACAAAAGCATTCTTTCTGATCACTTAGATCCCCTAATCTTCAACTCAGCGTTTAAGCATACATTGAGAAACGTCAGAGAGTTTGACTGCATGATCGTTCATGAATATCCTCGCTATGACCCATCCTAGTGAACAAAATGTAAAAATGCACATCCACTTTTGTAGTATGGACTTGCATCTATTTGTCACACCTTCCAATGACCACCCAACTGATCCATGATGTGTAACACTTGTAACCGCCACAGCTTCATTAACAATTTCTAAAATCACTCCCCTCAAGTTTATCATAGAGTGAGGGCCTAACACTGAATGAATGATGTCGCAAGCTCTGACGTTCATACAGTTTGACCCTCACCTCTATGAAGGTTCACACTCCACACACAAAGTGAAAGACAATTCTGATTGAATTGCTGACAGTTTGTTTCCTCTTACCTTCTAATGAACTCAAAGAAGAAGGTATACAGGAGGGTGAAGATGAAATCAACGATGACAAGACGATATATCTCCTGGCCTACAAACGACTCCCAGCACTGAAAATGTACAAGAAATATTATATAATTATTTGATACAATGTTTATAAAACTATTCTTAACCAGCATAGACAGTGAGTGAGTGAGTGAGTATGGTTTTACACCACTTTTAGCAATATTCCAGTAATATCACGGCGGGGGACACCAGAAAGGGGCTTCACACATTGTACCCATGTGAGGAATCAAACCCAGGTCTTCGGCATGATGAGTGAACGCTTTAACCACTAGGCTACCCGACCACCCCACCAGTATAGAGAATACAAGTTAGTTCACATTGTTTCTATATCTGGTGACAACATAAATATCTTGGAAAAAATATGTTTACTTTTGCCAAATACGATTGCCATAGATGTAAGTGACATTGATACATCATGGCTTAGAGCAGAAACATCATCATGATAATAGACATATAGTGGGACACAATGAGTAACCCTGTGCAGTAGACTTACATCCTTCTCTTGGGCGGTCTTAAACCAGAAATACACCAGGACTGCCAAGTTGGTCGCTCGCAATGTCATTGTCCTGAGGACACAAAGAAGTGTATTAGATTAAGTGGTGATTATTTTTTTTATTTGAGGCCACTAATATACTCATACATTCATACACTAATACACTAATTCATTCATACACATTCATACATACATACACAAATACACTAATACATTCAAGCAAGTAGTTCTGTCATTTTTATCTACAACAAAACAAAGACCTGACATAGTACCTATGTCATCAAGCACAGTCCTTTTTTATTTCCTTTTTGTTTGTTGTTTGATGCCCCACTTAGTAATATTCCAAAATACATGACAGTGACAATCTGTGTTTGATATTATGAGCAACTATCAAAGAGAGTTTGCTGTGTCAAGACGTCTCTACTTTTTTTTTCACATGGGCAAGTTTCCATACATAATCCTGTTTATTTCAACAGGAAATCAACTCTCTCAACTTCAGCATTCACGTTCATCTGCTTGTGTCACAAGAACCATAATTACATCTTCAGTAAGCAAATCTAGCTCGACCTTCATCAAGTTAGTTATAGCTAGTACTGTTTAAAGTCATATCCTATATGTTTGAACACACCCCTTGCGGGTTGCGATTCACTACCAACCTGAGCATATGGATGTACAGCTCATTTTTGGGCTTCTCGTATTTCTCCAGATATCCCACGAGTGAGAAGACGGTCGGCGTGATCATGTTCAGCGACGTGATAACCAGGGGCAGGGCCAGCTCACTCAACACAGGAATCTTGTTCTGAAATATACAGCATGAACATGAACTGGACACAGGGTCTAGCAGGTGAGGTGAAATGGGGTTTAATGTCACATCCAATATCATTGCACTTATATAGGGACATGCATGCACATGTGTGTGTATGTGGCTGCTTATACTAGTCTGGACTGATACCGATTTATAGTGCTAGTCCACTGAGATACCATACCATGGTTTTTAACCAGATAAAAATATGTATGTATGTATTCTTTTCTGATATTTGCACACAATGGACAGACTAGCAAAAAATGGTATTCATCTTCTATCTCTTGGCAAGTACAATATTTACACAATCTGTTTTCCCTTGGTTTTGCTAAATGTCTACCTTTTCTATTAGAAGGTCATGAGAACTACATCTGAAATGGTTAAACATGAATACCCCACTCAGACACAGTATACTGACTCCGAGCCAACCAATCCTTGTTTCATCCCCTTAATACCGAGCGTCAGACAGGGTAACAATAAGTACAATCTTTTAACATCTATCTGAGGGCGGAAGCTCTACCACTAGACCACGGAGGAGGTCCACAGGTTCTAGGAGGTGCTTACATGCAGCCATAGTGGGGGACTGGATTGGACTTAAAGCCATTTTGAAACGTATTGCAGTAATTGGTTCGTTGGTTTGTTGTTTAAAGGGCAAGTTCACACGGAAATGAACCTTTTTTTCTTGTACTTTTTCCACATTAAAAGTGTTAACATAGAAGTGTCATAGACAAAAATATAAAAACATCATATTTAATTGACATATTTTTTGCACTAAAACGATTTATATTTTTCACATTTACCAAGTGTTCTATTTCCATAACAAAAACACCATGGCTTATGTCCCTTGCAATATGACGTCATTGGTGCCAATTGATAAACATTATGACGTCATCATGCTTTGTTAGAGCCGCTTCACGTGGTGTAGGTACAGTTTTGTGATTCTAGCATCTCAGATGCCAGCCAGAATTGTGTTATGCTGAGTCACCACTGCGCCGGAATGTGTCGTAGACCATGTTGTTTTACCGCAAACTGGTCCGTGATATCTTTTGCGTTGAGAATAGACAGGGACCCAGTTGAATTGGCACCAATTACGTCATAATCTAAGGGGGATAACTCAGGCCTATTTCGCTCGTAAAACGAAGGCCTCATAACGGCATATCACTTTCACACTATTGTGAGCTTCCTACTTTCACTGTGGAAAAAAATGAGTGTATATTTTCAAACACAGATACTAACTAATTCTAAAATTGCGTTTTGTTTAGAAAAAGAAAGAAAGTTATTTTTGCGTGTACACTTCCCCTTTAACGCCGCACTCAGCAGTATTCCAGCTATATGACGGCTGTCTGTAAATAATCAAGTCTGGACCAGACAATCCAGTGATTAATATCATGAGCATCGATCCACGCAATTGGGATCAATGACATGCATCAACCATGTCAGCGAGCCTGACCACCCGATCCCGTTAGTCACCTTTTACGACAAGCATGGGTTGCTGAAGACCTATTCTACCCCGGAATCTTCACTTGTTTATTGCAGTAATACCATGGGGAGTGAGCTTATTGTGGGAGGAGAAAAGAGATGTAGGTCCACAGTGAAACCTGGGCACATGGGTCCAGTGCTGACAGTGAAAGGATTCTATTGGCTGGAATTAGAACCTATGACCAGCAGATCCTGAAATGACCATAAGGGACACAATCCTGTACAGCCATTCACAGAAAGTCACATTAATCATCTATCTAACGGTTTTCAAGAGGGATCTTTTACTAAATCAGTGAGGCCAGGTTCTCAGTAAGCCCAAGCACTAAACACTCCTTCTCAGGCAGGGGGTGAACATGTTGAAGAGATGGGGAAAATGGATAGGGTTCTAATCTAAATCAAGACATCTGAGAGTGTCTGTGGTACAATCTGATCTACATTTAGTAGTTTCATACAAAAGATTTGTTGCCGAAAGACATCAAAAGGTGAGTGAGTGAGTTGGGTTTAATGCCACTTTTAACAGTATTCCAGTTATATTGCAGCATGTCAGCTTAATGTGGGAGGACACAGGTATGGTACTGACAAACCTAGAAACATAATCGGGGCAAACCGGGATTCAAACCCCAAATCATAGGTTTCTGGCATGCCCAAGGGATGCAACTCTGCACAGCGAATAGCGGGGCCTTAGACAACTGGGCCACCCATGCCCCTCCATCAAAAGGTATTCTGCCATGTTGAATGAGCCATACTAAATCTTTTTATCACAACCCTTGTGATTAGACTGTTCACAGCCAATGAAACACATCTAAACAAATGAGACTAAAATGTCAAAAATGTGTGTAGACTCTGTAGAAGAGGCCCAGTATAAGAAGCCTGCCCCTACAACACACCCATTCCACCCCACCCTGCCCCACCCAAAGGTAGAGTACAGGGTAAGGGAACCTACCGTCACAGACTCCGAAGAGGAGATCCAGAACATCCACCAGCCTGCCCCTATTGACACCCACTCCACCCCACCCTTCCACACCAAGCCCCAAGGTAGACTGAGTGTGGGGCAAGGGAAACCCACCTTGACAGACTCTGTAGAGGAGATCCAGAACACCAAGTAGCCCGCCCCACCAAGGAGTCCAATGACGATGAGGTTCAGGGCCACCCGTATCCAGAAGATCTGACATTTCTCCCCGGTGGTCTTCGCCTGCTCTTTCTTCTTCCCTGACAAATATTCCTGCAGAAAGAGGGATTTACATGATATTGTCCATGTAGACTTACGTTTATGTGGTAAATAACCAATACAAATACAACCCTTACATTTTAGTTGACCAAAACTCTCACACTCTCATACTCACCAACTCATTGTAGATGCTCTTATACTCTCATACTCACCAACAACTCATTGTAGATGCTCTTATACCCTCGGATTCACCAACAACTCATTGTAGATGCTCTTATACCCTCGGATTCACCAACAACTCATTGTAGATGCTCTTATACTCTCATACTCACCAACAACTCATTGTAGATGCTCTTATACCCTCGGATTCACCAACAACTCATTGTAGATGCTCTTATACTCTGAGACTCACCAACAACTCATTGTAGATGCTCTTATACTCTCAGACTCACCAACAACTCATTGTAGATGCTCTTATACTCTCAGACTCACCAACAACTTATTGTAGATGCTCTTATACTCTCAGACTCACCAACAACTCATTGTAGATGCTCTTATACTCTCACTCACCAACAACTCATTGAAGATGCTCTTATACTCTCAGACTCACCAACAACTCATTGTAGATGCTCTTATACTCTCAGACTCACCAAAAACTCATTGTAGATGCTCTTACTCTCTCAGACTCACCAACAACTCATTTTAGATGCTCTTACACTCTCAGACTCACCAACAACTCATTGTAGACACTCTTATGCTTGAGTCTAGCAGCTTCCTTGGATGTCACACCATAATCCCATCCACAAAACACTTTGCTGACAAAGAAGAAGTTGAACTCGGAGCTGCCCTCGATGTAGTACTTCCTGTAGGACTGTAATATGCTGCCACACAAACACAACAGAGGTGTGAGTAACCATGGCAACATATTGAATGTAAGTTTATTTACATGTGTAAGGCTCCCATGTTCTGCTGTCAGCAAAACACAACCATTAGTCTGAGGTCCTGTCTGATTTACTGACAGAGATGTTCCAAGGTAATGTCAATTTGAAAATTACACAGTTGACGAGTTGAGTGAAAGTTAGAAAGTGTGTTCTCACCTCTGAGCCAATATAAGCAAACAAAGTAGGTAGTAGCCTCCACAGGTGAAGACATAGGCATAGATCATCTTGTACTCCACGCCTGAGAACAGTTGTATAGTGATTCCCTTGTAGAAGCCGTAGTACATCTCCGTGTCATGGAACCAGCCCTGTTGGCATCAGACACACCATACATCATTCGCAAATCAATTCTGAATTCTAAGACATAATTATTAACAGATCTAAGGGGTTTATATAAACCTGCTCTTATTGATAGTTGTCCCTAAGTCTGGAGCAGATAAAACTTCCCAAATTTATGTTGATACAGTGACAGTTGAACCTCGATGTGTCGAACTTTGATGTCTCAAACTCACCTTACAGTCCCCTCAAATTCCTTCTATATTCATTTATGCTTAGATCTGTCAAACTGGATGTGTCCAATTTCCAGTTGTCTCAAACTCATTTTGGAGTCCAAGTATCCAAAGTATAAAATTCCACTGATGACAATTTTAAATATACGATAATGCCCACAAACCCACACTCACCAAAATTTTAACTTTTAACTCACTTCACATACTGCCATTGTGATTGATGCAATTACATCATGGAACATGCCAACATCCGACAGAGCCAACAAGCACACCTTACATCAATGGTGCATGCAAACATCCAACAGAGCCAACAAGCACACCTTGCATCAATGGTGCATGCCAACATCCAACAGAGCCAACAAGCACACCTTACATCAATGGTGCAGGCTGACATCAACAGAGCCAACAAGCACACCTTACATCAATGGTGCATGCCAACATCCAACAGAGCCAACAAGCACACCTAACATCAACGGTGCATGCCAACATCCAACAGAGCCAACAAGCACACCTTACATCAATGGTGCATGCCAACATCCGACAGAGCCAACAAGCACACCTTACATCAATGGTGCATGCCAACATCCAACAGAGACAACAAGCACACCTTACATCAATGGTGCATGCCAACATCCAACAGAGCCAACAAGCACACCTTACATCAATGGTGCATGCCAACATCCAACACAGCCAACAAGCACACCTTACATCAATGGTGCAGGCTGACATCAACAGAGCCAACAAGCACACCTTACATCAATGGTGCATGCCAACATCCAACAGAGCCAACAAGCACACCTTACATCAATGGTGCATGCCAACATCCGACAGAGCCAACAAGCACACCTTACATCAATGGTGCAGGCTGACTACAGTGCACACATCGGCACCAAGTTACTTAAGTGTTTTTACATGACTGCTGATGACACATGAACATTGTTACATGAGCAAAACGGATTAAGTACTGTTAGTGAATTAATTAATCGAGCAATGACAATGACCAATATAACAAAAGGCCCGGTTTGGGAAGGAATGGAGGTACTAATGAAGTAGATCAGATTTTACTACACCTTAAAAGAGAAAATTAACTGTGAAGACTATCAACACCAAGTACAAAGTATTTATCATTTGTATTACAATATGTTTGAAACCAGGTACGAAACCAAAAATGACTAGATTACATGTGATAAACTCTGAAAACATGTTTGCTTTTAGGAAATCCACTTTGTTGGTTGTCTCGAACCCCAGATTACTTGAACGTTTTTCAGGGTCCTTTTGAGTTCAACACGATGATGTTTGACTGTACAGCGAATGCAATGGCCAGTATAGGTAACTATATACTACATGGGACCAGAGTAGAGGAAGAGGCCTTAAACACTTAATTTACATTACTGCATTGAAAGCAGTGTCAAAATACCCTAGAATTGAGGAAAATAAAAACTTTGAACAAAATAATTATTTTTTCCCAATTTGCCTGTCAAACGTACATATAACAAATGTTATCATTGGGGTAACACTTTCTTAGTAAAGTACAGATTCTAGTACATTTTGGGGGTTGAGTCCCGTCTGGGATTCGAAACCCACACTTGCCAGAGTGAGGCACCTAATCGCCAGCACACAAAGTCAGAGATCTAACCGACTCAGCCACCGAGGCTTCCACAAAAATGAAAGTCAGACAACTGGTAGTCAAGATCACATACTTTGAGTATCCCTCTGACAAGTGTAAATTGGGACTCAACCCAAAAAAAGTACGAGAATCTGTACTTTCTTAAGAAAGTGTTATCCCAAATAAAACATTTGTTACATTTGACAACTTTCTAAATGGCATTTTGTATTCAAAACATACATAGATTAGAATCCTAGACAACTACCTCTACTGAAACAATACAAGTGTCATTCATTCCAACATCCCAGTGGAGCATGGTCTTACCGCCCCTGTCAGGAGCTCTTCCCCGGTGAAGGACGTGCCATTCCGCTCCGGGTAGACGTTTGCTAGTGGTTTCAGCTGTGGGGTGGCAGTCTGCGGAAGGTACCAGCGCTGCAGGACCACCGGCAGCACCACAAAGCCGAACGTCAGGAGGAAGATTGGGAGGTTGATGAAGAAGAGCCATTTCAGGAAGAGGAAGTAAGATGTCACACCCGTGCCGAAATGTCCTTCGATCTTCTTGAGGTGTGAGCGCCAGAGCTCCAGCGAGTACATCACCTCGGCAAGCTGGTACTTGAAGTGCTGCCACCCCTGAAGGAAGACAAACAGTACATGTGTGAATATACTCACTGCCAAAAGAAACATGAACCACAGAAACATATAGAGAAGAATGTACGTTAAGAAAACATGTTTTCAATGTGTACCAATTCAGGACAAAACTAACAATCGGTCAAGCGTTATTATAGAGTGTCTTTATTCTCATCACGATATGCTGCACATGATTTCCAAACTATACACGCAAATTCTGCACGAGACAAACGGTGCATCTCAATTCATGGGTCAATGATGTCATATGTGATGCGTTCTTGAGCATCGGTTCACACAAAATAACAGTATGTTCGTTTATGCATTGAACCAATCTGATATCTCTTGAATATGACAAGTGTTCATCTATTAACCAACATGTATGGTATTCACGTTTCTCTTGGCGGTGAGTATATTTTATGTGATGCCCATGGGGACTGACAAGAAGAATACTTTTCAATAAATGTAGGTCATTTGAAATTCAGTTTATTCATGTATGTTCATATGTCCACAGCATCAAATCATAAACATCACACAGGGTATTAATATTACAACCATGTGGGTTCCCTGTGTGCCCTCAAGGCACCGGGTTGGGGGGTCGGGTAGCCTAGTGGTTAAAGCGTTCGCTTGTCACGCCAAAGGCAGGGGTTCGATTCCGGACATGGGTACAATGTGTGAAGCCCATTTTTGGTGTCCCCTGCCGTGATGTTGCTGGAACATTGCTAAAAGCAGCATAAAACCATACTCACTCACTCACTCAAGGCACCGGGAACTTTCACAACCTTTCATAGACAATGAACAGCTCTTGCATTCTAGAGATGCCAGAGCTCATCATAATATCAGGGATATTTTGTCAGAGCTTCAACCTGTCAAGTATGAATCTGTAGACCAGGACTGATTCAAGGCTTGATGCATAACTTCCACTTGAAAATATCATGGCCCCTATCTCTATATATTTATTGACATTTTTGGGGGAGGAAATCAAAACACTTTTGCAAAGATGACTTTGGCATGTATGAAGGCAAATTGGAATTAACAAAATACAATCTCTACTCTATTGCAGCATGAGATAAATAGCATACACTGTACTATTCAAGAAATAGAATGTGTTCAGACATCATCTGTTGTCTATCAATGATGGTTAGGGTTGGGGTTGGGGTTAGGCCCCAAATTGTCGTAGCTCAAAAGGCTGAAGCATGGTCACAGTCACTGTGAGAGTTATTCCCCTTCATTTCTGACATCACTGATGGGCCACCGGTGGCCCAGTCGTCTAAGGTGCCGCAATTCGCTGTGCAGAGTTGGGTCCCTTAAACCTATGATTGTGGGTTCAAATCCCGGTTCTCCCTAACATGTTTCTAGGTTTGTCAGCACCATACCCGTGCTCGTTGGTTTCACCAAAGTGGTAAACGTCTGAGACCTGCATCAAGAGGCTTTCATCCCACATCAAGCTGACACGCCGTGATATGACTGTAATAGCGGTGGTAAACCCAACTCACTCACTCACTCTGACATCATTGAGATGGAAGTGGGATTTAACGATTCCTCAAACAGTTGCAGCATTAAATGTGTGTAGCACCATGCAGCACCCCGCAGCAGATGTGTCACCACGCAGCACAATGCAGCATATGTAGCACCATGCAGCATATGTAGCACCATGCAGCATATGTAGAACCATGCAGCATATGTAGAACCATGCAGCATATGTAGCACCATGCAGCATATGTAGCACCATGCAGCATATGTAGCACCATGCAGCATATGCAGCACAATACAGCATATGTAGCATAATACAGCATATGTAGCACCATGCAGCATATGTAGCACAATACAGCATATGTAGCACAATACAGCATATGTAGCACCATGCAGCATATGTAGCATCAAGCAGCATATGTAGCACCATGCAGCATATGTAGCACAATACAGCATATGTAGCACAATACAGCATATGTAGTACCATGCAGCATATGTAGTACCATGCAGCATATGTAGCACCATGCAGCATATGTAGCACAATACAGCATATGTAGCACAATACAACATATGTAGTACCATGCAGCATATGTAGTACCATGCAGCATATGTAGCACAATACAGCATATGTAGCACAATACAGCATATGTAGTACCATGCAGCATATGTAGCACCATGCAGCATATGTAGTACCATGCAGCATATGTAGCACAATACAGCATATGTAGCACAATACAGCATATGTAGTACCATGCAGCATATGTAGCACCATGCAGCATATGTAGCACCATGCAGCATATGTAGCACAATACAGCATATGTAGCACAATACAACATATGTAGTACCATGCAGCATATGTAGTACCATGCAGCATATGTAGCACCATGCAGCATATTTCTGGCGAGTGATGGAGATTATTCCAACATTATTAATACAAATACCTCAGTAGCCTGGATTCACTTAGTCTGACCACTAAGAAACTGTGCCTGCCCCTACCAAGGGGATGGGGGGGGGTCACGCAGCAACGTACAACACGATCTCTTGTCTAATAAATCAAAGGCAGCAACTTTGATCTTGCCTCTTTCCATGATGGAATATGATACTGATATGCTCAGCTTTCGACAAGAATTCTGATACGTAAAACTGAGACAAAATACTCACCATTCCAATTGAATATTTCAGCTGAGTACATCGTCCTGGCCGTTTCTTGGCCTTCCTTGAACTGAGGCGCCTCCTGCAATCACAGACATGTGATTCAATAGATGCAAACCATCCCACAGGAAACCTGTACTAGTTGGGCCATGTCATGGTGCTGTCAAGATTTATTTGAAGCAGTCATAAAATCTAAATTTAATACTGCCCAATACTACATTACATAGTAAACTATATAATCATACTATCACACCTCAATTATAATGCTGCCCTTCTATTTGTAATATTCCACAATATTACCATGATCACAAACCAAAAGGAAATCCATGATTAAGCCTCAATATCCACCCATGCTAAGATTTGAACCCAGTTCTTCTGCAAGGACCACAAACACATCAACCACTTGACTACCCCATTGCACTACTACATCTTGTGTGAACATCAGTGACACAGTACCTAATCTCCCTCTTGCCAGCCAACGTTGTGGTCATCCCCCTGATCATCCCCTCCAACTCCTCCCCAGGTTCAAAATCCTCCCCGTCACCAAGAGTTCGACTGATCTGCTCCAGGGCGTTCCCCGCACCAAGTCTCACCGTGCCGTGGTAAGACTTGTTTCTGCGATGACGTAGTGTGTGCTTGGCATTGGACACCTTATTCTCTGTTGTGGAATACAAAGGAGTAACAAGCATTATGACAAGCTGCTGCATACCAGATCTAAGCAGGACCTTTCATGTCCAGGCCACTGAGTCAGGTTTACAGTTAAATCAGCACTACCTATTGTATACATCCTAGACAATATCTTAAGCATTCATCGGGGCAAATAGCCTTGCTCCAAGGCTGTACAGAAAGATAAGTCCATGGATGTGTAGTAATTCTATCCTCCTAATAGGCAAGTCTCTTACAGGGACAACTTGTTTCTATGATTTACATAATCTAGAAATTATGATTTAAACTAAAAATTATTGCCTTGAAGACTTGTGCAAGTTTACAGGCCAAATATTGTCTGACAATGCTTACACCAGGCTCTAACCATGGTAACCAAATTAGTCACTAAAATTGTGTCAATGCCATACATCATAAAACTTAATGCAGTCTGTAATGTTTCAGATGAGAAAAAACACATAGAGTGACAACCAGCTAGTCTGCAGCCACGCTGACATTCAATCCTCATTTATGTCATCTACTACAATAAACACACAATATATACTGATTCAATGTTAATGTATCATTGCTGTTCAGCCTCTCAAGAATAAAATATTTCCACAGGATTAACGTGTACAAAACTCATAGGAATGTCCCAACCCTACAATATGTGAAATTATAGCTTTGTCTAAAATACCTATAAGCTATGTCAAATATTCATCAGTGATAAGCAATGCAAGCTCCACAACTCAAGAAACACCAGACATTTGTCAATGTCAAAAGAATCACTTCATTCAACAACTGACTCTGTACCTAACTGCCTGCTGGGCAAGCACTCCAGTAGTTCCGCAGTGTCCTGGTAGTCATGGCGCCGTGCGGAGCCTTGGGCCTGGTCGTAGAACCCCTCGGAACGTGGGCGGCGGTTAGAGGGGCGGGGGTCAACAGGCTGGTTGTCCCCAAACTGGTTCCATCTGCTGTCTCTGTGCTCCATCTGACCATCATTAGCATCTGTGCACAGACAAACAAAGCATCAACAGGCTTCAGCTGTCCCCATCTACTGCTGTGCTTATAATATATATCCCTTGATATATATATATATCATGGCAAATAATATCTCGGCCATGGAGCACTAGCTCTGTGGCGATTATGGGTTAGAATAGGTCCCCAGATTCACTTGAAAGGAGACAAGCAGATCGGGTGGTTGGGTTCGGGGCTTAAGTTTATTGCCTGTCAGTACATATTGCATAGGGCGGAGCTTGTAGTGTCAATCACTGATTTGTCTAATACAGAATATTTGCTGGAATAGTGCTTAATGCAGAGTGAGTGAGTGAGATAGAGTGAGTATTAAGTGACACCAGATATCGGGGAATCAAACCCAGGCCATCAGCGTGATGAGAGAACACTTTAACCACTTGGCTATCTACAGCCCGAGTTGAGTTGAACAACAATCATAACAAGAAGAAAACACTGACCACCATCTGCCTCCCTTACAAAGTGATTCATGACTACACACAACACGATAACCAAGATAACAAAACTATTACTAAAGAAGAGAAAAAGGTTAACACTTTCAATACAGGCCAGTTGACTGCAAACAGGGTGAGAATATTTTCAATCACACTCTGGGAAGATTGATACTACTGAGGACTAGCGAGGGACCTTGGTTTGAGCTGCTGTCAGTGATCTTATTGATGCTGATGCTGTGACACACAACTGTTGCTTGGTGCACTGTAACATGAGCATGAGTAGACGGCACCAGCAGTTTACAACCCAGTATGCTGTCAAAGATGAAATATGTTAATTGATGTTTCATATAAACAGGATATTGTACCCTTGTAAGGGAACTGATCCCGGTGTTCAGAGTGACAAGTGAACCAATGGCTACCCCCATTATCATGATTATCATAATTATAGCGAAATGTGTTCATGACAGTCGTCGTGGACCAAAATAAAGGTATGGTGGGGAATGGGTCCAGGTAACTTATCTTAATAGAATGGAGACTTACTTCCCTGGATGACGAGTATGATTACCATGATGTGTTGTCTGAGCTGTGTGTGACAATGACAACCAAATGCATGGAATATGGCATGATGTTATAAAAGCTGAATGTCCTAGCATTGTAAGACAATGCATAACATATTGTCAACAAAACAGATATTATTTAATTGTCTGCACAATTCTCTTTTCACAGTTACTTGAACAGCTGCAAGCCAGCTTGATGTCACTCTTCAAACTTCAGAACATGTCTGGGCTTCAAATCCCACTTTAGACTGTTTTTAAAACATATAATTGGTTAACGATTTTTCTCTCGAACTATCTTTAACCACAGAGAGTGAACATGGTGAAAGTGGGCAACATGAACTGACGAGGTTGGCACTGCGTGGTCAACAGTGTGAATAACAACCCACAATGCCAGGGTACGATGACACACTAACTCAGACAGGTTACCATGGCTACAGTGTAGCTGTCGGTAGTCTCTTAGTCCTTCATGAATTCTACACATTCTACTCTCATACAGATTATGATGTGAAAATGTCAGTGAAATACCTTGTAACCATGGTAACTTGATAACATAACAGTTCAAATTAATGAGACTCACATGTTTCCATGGGGATGTCGTAGGGGCCTGCATACCCATTTTGGTCATATTGGCTCCCTTGGCCACCACGAGGGTCCATGTTCTCCACGTAATAGGCTGTCTGACGATCCATAGTCAAGGTTTTGTTCCAACGATGCCTCACTTCTACAATGTCTTCATGGTCAGTGTCTGATCTGAGAGGATGTCAACACTACCACGTCCAGGACCTGCGAACCAGACAACAACATGCACAGCGTCTCATCCTGTCACCAGCACTGCATCTAGCAAGGTGCAACAACACACCCAAACTCTGATGCACCATGATATGCAGTCTTAGATATGATACATGAAACATACAGCTCTGTATAGTGATACAAAATACCTATTTTCTGCTATTGTAGAATAATCCTCTTGTTGTACTGTGCACAAACTTGAGATACTAGAAAGGATTGAAAAGGTCTCATCAGTTGCTCTTACAAGTGATGACTGAAGTGACCCTCATGAATGTGACTTCATTTTGTTCTTTAAAACAAAAATACACTTCTTCATTCATAAACTTTGTATACCTATTTCTGGCATATTGATATACATATCATGTTGTGACCAGTATATTGAGATACGTATCATATGGGATATTACATCCGTATCCCAGCAACCCTAGCATCTAGGTGTATTACTACTCTCCACAAGAAAGAATACTTAAACTTCAATTTCTACTAACAATGTCTTTATTCCCATGAATGGTAGGATTGATTAAAGCAGTCATATCAGACAATTTTCACCCAATCAGACACTACCTTGGTACATGTATATAGTTTCTGTGGATGTCATTGGTGCTAATATTGAAGGACACATACCATCATTAATCTTTGTGACTAACAGTATTGGGTGATCAGACTTGCTGACTTGGTTGATGCATGCCATTGATAGCAGTCACTGGATTGTCTGATCCAGACTTGATTATTTACCGACCACCGGCATATAATTGGAATAATGTTGAGTGCAGAGTTAAACAACAAACAAAACACAAGATACAAGTTAAGGAAGGTAATAGTCTTCATTGACTTGATAAAGAGAACGCAAATGCAAAGCTACTCCATGTACACAACCTGATCATTAGGAAAACACATTTGTGTGTTTATTTTATAGCATATAACACTTACATGTGATTATGATCAACATTTGCCACTGAAGGCACTCATAAACATTTGTGTAACAATATAATTTTATATTGTTCAAGAGTTGAAATATTACACTGATGAGTCAATAATATGACAATATGTTAAACATTATGTTGTGGCGACGTAATCACACGTAATTACGTCATCACAAATAATTACGTCATCAGGCGTGTTATAACGAAAATATATCCTGCTGGACCATTCACCAAAATCGGTAACGGAAGTTAGTCATTGTAATGGTGAACATTCTGAACAAACTTATTGGTAATGCAATGAACATACATATTCTAAGAATCATAATAGATCCCTAGAAACTTATTACCGCGACTTTAAATAGCATTCAAAGTCAAAATCGTGACAAGTAAAGGGGAAGGCCGCTTCTCCGTCCGTTTACCGTTCCAATAACGAATTAAACTGTTCATAAATATTTACGGAACATACCAGAATTTCGGAATTTGAAAAGGTCCATAAATGTTCTTATAAAAAGTTGTCGTGAGCAGACACAAAGTTGTAGCGGTATGTGTGGCGACCGCTTCTGTCGATGAGATCGATAACAGTGTTGACACTAACAGGCAGTACTGGTTATTGAAAGTTTCAAGGGAAGTTCTCCCACTTCCGTGTTGTTGATCACGACAGCGCTGTACATCGTTGTCCTCCGATATACATATGTAACACTTACCGTATATAAAATTACTGATAGCAGACGCGTCACACTTAAACACCTGTACTATTTAGTGTGTGTAGTTTTCTCCCCGAGTAATGCCGAGATCGACTGAGTGTTTGGGATGTTTTGGTATTAAGAGCGAGCTGATTGGCTGATAAAGCATATCCGGGTCAGGTCACTTAGGAGCGAAAATAACCGGTTTGCAATGTCATATTAGATCATCCATTCACATGTTTCCTTACGTGTGATGGATCTGCATCGCTGGGTATATTAGTGAATGTTGTGAATTATAAAACACTCACGAAATCCAAAGTAGTGTGAACTTACCTAGTTTGAAATTTTATAATAGATCGTTTATCAGAAACTCGGGTAACAATTGTAAACGGACTAACTACCAAGCCATCGATCGGGCCAGTGAAAGTAAACGTTATCATAAAGAGTGAATCGATACTGTGTATTCAGTGTCTGGCATATATACAACCTACAACCATGGCCTATCATACGTCACCGTTATCCTGTCAGGGAGTCTACACAAGTCTAATAAAGCCTCCCTGATTCTGGTCACATGTAGTATAAGTACATTTGCATGAAGGCCTCGGGACCACATACACAACCAGGAACACACAGCAAGGACGGACACTACGCCATACACGAGTGCCACACTACATAAATACAAACACACAAGGACCGTGTCAGTTCATCACAACCAATGTTCTTCTTTCATGTGCATGTACTAAGTAATGCGATAACTCTTGTAATAAACGTTCATTGTTAGTTCCCCAAACTGACTCTAGTGCATAACATAACATATTTCCAAAAGTTGTCCGGGAGATTATATTTTTTCATAATATAAGCAAATAAATAGAAAGCGTGATTTGTTCTCTCTGCCGTAATTGCAAACTGGACATATTCTTAGTGATCTATCAATAGCCAAATATCTCCCTCCACTGATTTTCAATTTTATAAAAAAGACGCGCTAAATGTTAGAATGTTTGTAAACAGATAAGATTGAGAGATATTGTTCTGTATCTAATATACAGTCTCTTAAGTTCTCTATGTGAATAGTAACTTCAATTAAAAAGTGATTGAAAAAGAAACATATTGATACATGTATCCTTTATTATGTGTACTAAAGACTGTTGATTGCCAACCGTTTGAAATGTCTAAGCAAATTTAAAACCATGAATAAAACAGTTATCAACGGATATTAGAGGCCATGTGTGGCAACCAAAATTATCTGAAAACACTAATATGTTACGAGTACGTGCCTTTTTAGTTAATCTGTCTTCGTGCATATGAAAAAAACAATATTTTGTCATTCTAATGAGAGAATTTATATAAATCGGAAAACGGACTATTTCTCCATATGGTATATCCTTTGGGGTTTGTAATACGATATTAAGAAACGTCTTACAGGCTAGCAGATGGATGTTTTCCGTTTGTCCTATTGATGGAATCCCCACACCTAAGAATCATTTAATAGAATTTGCTGACAGTGTATTTGCTTATAAAATGCCGTAGTTGAAAAAAATGTCAATTTCACTTAAAGTTATCCTTAGTTCACGGAGTGATCTTTTCCCCTAAATGGCTAGGTCTGGTAAACTACTGCTGAAATTTCCCGAAGAAGTAAAGAGTTAATCATAATATATTTGTAGCAGGGTACAACTTCATGAGTTTTCGTTTATAATATCCATTTTCGAAACAGGACCTCCCCGTCTTAATACAACAATTTTCGTTTTATCCAAAATTACCTTTATCGAAATGAGTTTCAAACACATTCAATGGTGTCTGTAATTCATTGGCGCTGTCATTTGGACAATCAAAATAGTGTATTACATTTACCTTTTCTCCTAAACAAGATTTAACATATTTGTAAATAATCAATAAAGCGTTCAGCATTGTACTCTTCAGACCATAAGGTTTTAAAAGAAGCCATAATTATATAACTTATCCCGATTACTAAATCAAAACCTTTCTACAAATTTACAGAAGCCACATAAAGTTTGCATTTCTTTTTGTTTAAACATTCAGTAGCTGAGTCACCCTGTCTGTACCCTGCCTGAGTTTCTGGCGTTCTATTCCTGATGTTTGACCAGAGCGTTAGTCGTTTACATAGTACACTGGTGTAGACTTTGCCTGAGACGCTGAGACGCGAGAGACAATGGTAGTTATCTGGTAAAGTCCGAGTATTTATGAATAGAGTTAATAACTGCTTTCGTCCAATCATCATCAATTATACATTGTATATATATATATGTGTATGTGTGTTTTTCAGGAGAGAGAGAGAGAGAGAGAGAGAGAGAGAGAGAGAGAACCATGTTTGCCGCCCATGAGAAGACAATATTGGAACCATCATCAGTGAGATGATGTTTCATCAACTAGCATGCTATAATCGCTACATTATTACCCCTGTCAATGGATCAGTGTACAAGATAGTTTCTGGATTAAGTCATTCTGTGTAGGATGCTATTTCATCTGACTCTTCTATTTCAGACTTTCAGGTTTGAGTCCTATATGTTCACGTATAAAGCCATATCTCTTACCAAACAATAACACCCATTGCCTTACAGTTTACCCGTAGGACAGTTGGATTCCATTTCTACAGGATGAGGTAAATAACGTGATTCTTTCTCACAACATAAATTCAAATTCAATTCAAAAGTAAACAAACACAATTTATCTTGCCAAAAAAAGTTGTTTTTAGACTGTCCGTTCGATTTGTAGCTTAGCTTTTCACTTTGAGATTACTATCTTAAACCTTAAGACTACAGCCCGACCTTTACATTTGTACTTACATCTGTCTTAACATAAGTGGGGGTTTGTGTTGGCGTGGAACCCAGGCCATCAAAGCCATCGGTTACATGGAGTTGTTTATTTCAACGTGACCCACATTCTCCTACTGTTGACACCAGTTACTGTCTTTCTTCTGATGCTACTTGCACGCCCGGACACAAATAAATAGATACATGTCTAAATACACTCACATGTCTCATAGCTAATACAAGCGTAGTTCGTGGTGGATATCTTGGATGGAACCAGTTTCCAATATACAATTTGTCCTCCTGTTTCAATGATATATGGTCCAACGAAAGAAGCAAGAAATAGAGACTTATGATCGTGGTGGTTGTGATTATCAAAACTGTCGAGAGAGAGACTGACAGACAGACATAGAGAGAGAGAGAGAAAGACACACACAAAGAGAGAGAGAGAGAGCCAGATAGAGAGAGAGAGAGAGCCAGACAGACAAAGAGAGAGACAGAGAGAGCGGAAGTCAGAAAGTGAGAGTTCAGACAAGAGACAGACAGAGAAAGGAAGCGAGAGACAGACAGAGAGTGCAGAAGAGAGGAAAATGAGAGAGGGGGGTGGGGGCGACTGAGTGTGGTAAATATGTGATTATTGTTCCAGAGGGAGAGCGAGGGAGAGAGCTGTCTGGTACTCACTACTTGATTGCTGTAGAGTACTTTAAACTTCCTGGTTGTGAATTCGACAGCCGCGGCCCGCCCGTGTCAATACTTGTCCCCGGAGCCCGGGTGCAGCTAACCCCCAGCGTCACGATCGCGACCCTAACTTGGATGCACCCACATACACGTGACCTCTTATGTGCTCCGTACTAAACATTCGTCACCAATCGTGTTATTCCGGGTCAAGCCGATAAACGATCTTGTTGCAGGTGACGTAAGGGGCGAGTGGTGACGAATGACGAGGCGCCCCAGTTAAGGTGGTGTTCTTATGAATACAGGCATGAGACGATGTCACTGATCTTATACCGAACGGCATAGAGACACGCCGATGTGTCCCCCTGCTACATGGGCGGATACAACTTTTTTGAATGGATGTGTGTGTGGGGGGGGGCATTAAGATCTATTTATTGTCTTTGGTGGTAATTAATACAGAAATAAAGATTTTTTTCGAAATAAAAAGGGGGGGGGGGGGGGGGTGCGCCCCCATGAGCTATAACGCTGATCACCTATCAGCCATCACGACCACGAATCTATCCCCTAGCTTGTGCCACGTTGTTTGTTTGTGTACGGCGAGTTTACTAGTGTCACGTTACATGTGTCATCAGGGCGGCAACACAAGTGAACCCGAAGCCCTGATTATGACTGTTAAAGTTATACCTTATTTGATATGTACTATCAAGCGCCCCTCACTATAAAAACACCACCACCACTACTACTAGTACTACTACAACTACTACTACTACTACTACTATTACTACTACTACTACAACAATCGTTACCACTACAAACCCGAGGGAATTCCGGGTAAGAATCTAGGTCCCCAGTAGAAAATGCTTGTTGTAAGGGAGGGTTGACTAGATCGGGTGGTCAGACTCACTGACTTGGTTGACTGCGCGTTATTTATCCCATTGCATGGAGCGGTGCGCATAATGTCAATCACTGGATTGTCTAGTTCAGATGATGACAGACCGCTTTCATATAGCTGGAATAAGCTATTACGTTATTACTAGGGGACACGTGTGTTATTATCCAGTTCTGTGAGGTGCCACGATTCCGATGCGCCCCTCGGTGTGTCAGAAACCTACGATAGTGGGTTCCAGTCCTAGACTCGCCCGATATTGTGTGTAGGTTTGCCAGCACATACCCGTGCTCACGGGGTCCACCTAAGTGGTAAACATCTAAGACCTACATTACTTTCCTCCCACATCTAACTGAAACGCTATGATATATAAGTAGCGGCCATAAAATTTCCGAGTCCCGTGATGGGATTCGAACCACCGACCTTCTGATCCGAGGTCGGACGCCTTGTCCACATGACCAAAGAGGTTAACCCCGTCAGCAAGCTGACAAGGTTAGGATGTCATCTGTGGGATGACTCCACGCCCTGCTACATATACATATGAGGTACTATTTAAACTGAAGTTAATCCAGACACACTGACTCTAAAAAAACACTACTTCACTGGCCGATCACCACTGCGAAAAGTTGATTCATTATTAGATTTTAACTGGTCTCTGATATGACTGTCAATTCGAAGCCTAATTATATAAACCAACATCCACTACTTGTCTTGACCAATTGCCCCCCCCCCCCCCCCCCCCCAAACACACACACACACCTCTTTCATTTCATGTAAACATTGAAATTTCCGAATGACTTTTATAAAATCGCAAGAACATATATAGTTCTAATTAAAATAACGAAATTGTATGCCTTTTGACTATCAAACAGGGGTGTTTTGTTGGTTAAAAGGCATCCAATTTAAATTATTTTAATCAGAACTTCAAATGGACGTGATACAACCTACAACATGCCCCTGAATTTAAACCTTATTAGATTTTAATTTCCTTATGCAGCCCTACAATGCCTTGTGCTGCAATGTTGGTGCGACTCGCAAGGCTGTGCAAGTCAATATGTTCATATACTGCGTCCATTCAGACAAGCAACAGGTGGCAACGCCATGAATGACATCCCCTTACTAGCGTTGATACACCGCAACTGGAGCGTCTCTAATCCACGGCAGTCGAGGTGTGGATTGTCACAGACATGTATGCGTATAGGTTAGAGCACTGAAGGACCCGTTTTAATCATTGAAACAGTCCTCGACTTTTGATTACCTGGGCTATGACAGATGTAACCATGGGTAATATTGATTGAACTAATTAAGCACCTAAAATATTTAAACACGAGGTTGGTTTGATCACCGTAATTATACTGGTACCATACAGAACTCTATGCTTGTCAGTGAGAGCACTGTATGGGTCGCCCCTGTTTGATTCATGTGAAGCATATTCCCGGAGCCTTTCAGGGTTGGTGGGTTACCCTCGTGGTTAAAGCGTTTGCTCGTCACGCGAAAGGTCCGAGTTCGATTACCCATATGGGTACAATGTGTGAAGCCCTTTTTTGGCGATATTGCTGGAATATTGCTAAAAGAGGCATCAAACCATACTCACTCACTCACCCCGATCCTTCCACACATGCAACGACTTAGATCCGGAATTGTTTGTCCCAGGGAAAGGATACACCTCCTATGGGAGCAACCCAAGCATGTTTATCAATCACTTCAATATTACCTAACTTCAATATTACCTCACTTCAATATTACCTCACTTCAATATTAGACCCGTGAAGATTCCGGGGTAGAATAGGTCTTCAGCAACCCATACTTGTCGTACAAGGCGACTAACGGGATCGGGTGGTCAGGTTCGCTGACTTGGTTGATACATGTCATCGATCCAAATTGCGTGGATCGATGCTCATGATGTCAATCACTGGATTGTCTGGTCCAGACTCGATTATTTTACAGACCGCCGTCATATCGCTGGAATATTGCTGAGTGCGGCGTTAAACAACAAACAAACAAACAAACAAACACTTCAATATTACCTCACTTCAATATTACCTAGAAAACATATCACTGCTCAAGATCAAGAATACATCATTTCAATATGTTCCAAAATAAACCAAATTATAACACGTTTTCATATTTTCCTTCACAAGCAGGTTGACTTTTTATGTGTTGATGTAAGTATTTTCACTCAGTTTCTTCCGACAGTTGCCGTGGCAGAACATTACATTCGTTAACCTGTGAGCCGGACTACCGGGTTCGAATCCCACCGGCAGTACACATCCAAATTCTCAATCGCCAGCTTAACTGAAGAGAGTAAGGTGTGTATTGACTATAGCGGCGTATGCATTACGATGAGTGAGAAAGATCATGGACTTATGTATAGGTCATTGGGTAAACGCATAGTAGTTGCTGCGGAGAATTTTTATTCGAATGCAGTATCTTCAACTACCTTGATATCAGCCGAGATGAAAACGCAAAAATAATTAACGCTTGCACATGAGATTGAAAAAAATGAATGCTTTAGTTTGCAGTAAAACCTATAATTACCGCAAATTCGTGGATTTAATTTATTGTCAAGTCAAAGATATTTATTGTATTTAAGGCCTAGAGCCCATATCCAAATGAGTTACATATAGGTAGTTTTACATATTCGGATACATCCTAGTGTTTAATCAATTCGTTCTGAGATAAATTGCATTTTAAACATATATAGCCAGTTTTAATGTGACAGCAGCATCATTTGAAGAGAGTAGAAAATGTAAAGTTGAATAATGAATTATTCAAGCCAATGCCAACAGACTTTACAAACCTTAAGGTGTCAGGTGCAGGAGAGTTAAATGTCCTTGATGTGGTAACCATCGCACGTCCAGGCGCTTGTTTGAGGTTCTGTGAGAGCACCTGGCGGGCATGGAACCGCAGGTGTCACAGGACATATGGACGAGGGTTGTGTCCCATTTAATATAAGCAACCTTTGCCCGGACTGTGTGGACGGCAGTGTAGACTTGCTGTAGTCTTCCCTTCCAAGAACATTATTCCCCTCAGTATTCACCCGCTGACCGGACAAGAAGCAGCTCTGAAATGTCGTGGCAAAGAATAAACGTTGGTATCCATAAAAAGGGTCATGTATGCATGTACATTATCATACCATCATATTCATTCGAGGAACCTCAATCGATTTTGTTTGTAATGTTTTACAAAAGAAATGTCTCAAGTAGGAACAATCTGCCCAATCGGTTACAATGACGATGGGAAGTTGATGATGCTGTTGACAGTTTTGACTGAATGAGTGAGGCTGGTTGTATAATGATGAGTTTAGTATTATTACATCTATGTCGTGAGGGAGGATCAAGAACGGGGTTCATATTGTATACCCATAAGTGGAATCGAACTCAGGTTTACGGCGTAAAAAGCCAACATTTTGACTTGGCCACCTTATCGATAAGATGGTGGAGAGGTGACGATGGTAAACGTGGAAACAAAGAATTGATTGACTCACCGACACAGCAGCGCCCAGCAAGTCACTATCACTTAAACGTCAATACTCAAGGTTATTCGAACACTTACACTGTCGCATGCATGCTATGAAACAATTACATAAAAAGAAACCGAATCGATAAAAAAAAGTCTATTGAACATCTGTTATTTCCGAACCGCCCGACCGATTTTTAGTTGATGCCATGGATGTTCAATAGACTTCTGGTATCGATTCCCCACATGGGTGCAGAGTGTATGGTCCATTCTGAGACGCCCATCCTTGATATCGATGGTATATTGTATAATCGGCAAAGTACATCTCCCGCAACTGGCCAAGTCTTCAACTCTGTATAAGGAAGCATCAGCAAGTCTACACCGTTAGGATTCCAGGTAGTATTTTCATTTGCAAAACCACCTTCTGAAAATATTGACAGGTTTGTCGAGAATACAACCCCACACCTCCACGGCCGTTCCTTGACGTCTCAAACATGGCCGTCACTGACCTGTTGACAATGAATTTGTGACGACATGTGTTTGATAACCAGGTCTTTGTGTGTTCGTAGTTCACGGAGTTTGAGTATCAAATTACTCCGAAGGTTTCAAGGCTCGAATTTTAAACTCAAACTTGTTCAGGAATTGAAAAACTGTTGCTTCAAAAAACACCGCCGTTTGTTGTTGTCGGTCTTTATATTTAATTTAAAAGGTTGGGTCGTCTGCAATGTTGCTGCACTGGTGATGAATTTAGACTTTGCAAAAATTGCTGTTGCTGAAACACCTCCAAGCCTTTGATAGAGCGCAAGGTAAACGTCCATGCACAACGAGACATATGACTAAATGCATACTAATCATAGACCACACGGAGACGATGTACATTGGAATATCACCGATATGTCATGTAAAATATTTTCCCAGCATAATTGGAGAATTTTCGTTTTTTAAATAAATAAATTGTTACATTTTCAATGCGATTTTCTTCAGGTCATACTTTGTGAACAATGAAGTCTCAGAGTAAAGGAGTTTTTCAGCCTGTTTTAAAAGATGTTTTATGCATGTTTCCTGGATCTACTTGTCAATAAACAAATGTTTAACTGAAATGTACGTGTTTCAATTTCAATTTCACATTTATCACATCACATTGTGCCGTGACAGAAAAGGTGTCGTTAATAATTTTGTTTTTGTGTTTGTCCTTGTTGTTCTACAACGTTAATCATTCTTCACCCAAGATAAACACAGTAGCGTTCTAGAGAGAATGGGCGGATAGTTTTTTCCGCCATTTTGCTATTATTTAACATTCAGTGAATATGTAAACGATTAGACTGCGCACAGGGAGACACAGGGGAACACCTGTACAATACCTGCAGGGCTCTTGATGTTTTATTCTAACATAGGTACATCCATTCATCGAACAGTTACCTCTGGATAGTGATAATTCATATTGAAATAAAAGACGACAAGAAACAATTCAATGTTCAACTGAATTCATTCTAACTCGTTGATTAATACAACTGTAAGATCGGTATTTTGAAGATGTGATTGCGAACTTATCAGTCTAGGGGAAGTGGCATCCCCCTGGGTGTATGGTATGAGTATGTAGATTCTTGGAATATACGTTTATCTATCAGGATAGCTTGTTTTCATGGGTGAGTGAGTATGGTTTTACGCCGCTTTTAGCAATATTCCAGCAATAACACGGCGGGGAACACAAGATACGGGCTTCACACATTGTACCCATGTAGGGCATTAGTTAAGATGAAGATATACGCTGTTCACTCATCCAACGACATGCTCATTTTCACTCATTTTCAAAATATAATTTTGTGGGACAATGTTAATATCCCCAGAAAAAAAACAACCCCAAAAACCCATCGGAACGACCAGTTATCAACAGTGGTGTCTGAACAGTCAAGTTGGGATTAATGCCAATGGCGGTGACAAAAGCCTTTCTTGGAGTCCGTGCGTGCGTGCGTGCGTGCGTGCGTGCGTACATGCGGATCTACGTCGTCGGACTACGTTGACACGCAATCAGATAAGTCTCCGAGACCCTGACCGCGCGATCCATTTACCGTGGGACATATTGTCATGGACAATAAACCAGCGTGCTCCTTTCCTTTGAGAAAACTTTAAGAAAATATTCTGCTAGTGAACTTGAAACTCCAAATGACTGACACCACCTTGATGGTGTCGTCTTGAATGTAGGTTAGTTTATATAAGGACAGCCAGTAACACACACATAAGCATATAAATATAACACATTTAAACATCAAAACACAAACATGAAAACACATTACCTATGGAGATCGTAAAAACATGGTTATCTTTTACACATTGCATGAACCTTAAACGCCTTTGTATTGTATACAAAAGATATACTTTTCACTAAAAACGTATTTAAGAACCTGTAGACTGGAATAGCTGAACATGTCAAAAGCTAAATTTGAATAGATGAATAAGTAATAAAATGGTGACGGACAAGAAGGACAGAGTCTATTTTAAAGACGAATAGGCAGCTCGATATGTCGCCCAACCTCACATGCTATAGGTAGGCTGCATGCACGCTATCTGGTTAAGGTTTTGATGTCCAGACATAACTCTGGTCACATATGGTTCTAGGCATAAAGGCAGTCTGTATGCGCGCAGCTTATTGCCATTCACGAGGTTACTGTTGCCACTCCACATGTCTGCAAACCATTTTTGTTCATTTCAAGTGCATCATATTTACTTGAATATCTCAAGCATGGGCTTCGCTTTCTTTATCAATAAGCTCTGCCAAACCCAGTGACCGTGTGTGCGTCGATGACCACGTATGGATTATGTAAGGACGGACAGAGAGACAGACAGACAAATAGGTTGGCCTCTGGTCATACATCATGTTACTTTATGTATTGGGTGGCGACGACGGACATACATAGTTTTGCATTTAAATGTCGTTTCTCAGCTGGAATGCTTCATAATGCTACCATCACACCAAAGTAGTTCTATCCCGTTCTACCCCGTTCTAAACAAAATACTAGAACGGGCTGTTATCACGGTAGAACGCGTAGTTTGGCATACAATACGATGCTAGTTCGTTCATAAGCAGTCCTCAATGCGTCTATCTCTTTCTTTGCCAGTCTGCAGTCCGTTTGTATCCAGTTCAGATCGTGTAAAAGTGCCCGTTCGCATCATCCCGACAACGTTTCATTCTACCCCGTTCACAATACGTCCAAGCCAGTTCTAACTAATTCTTAACCCGACCAACTCGTTCGCAGTACGTCCTCATCTCGTCCAAAGTGCGCGTGTATTCGCGTCCTGGCCCGACTCCTGTGGATACCGAGGGCGTTGTAGCCAGTCTTCATTCAAGTTCAGGGCTCCGAGCTGTACACATCATGTCTCCAAAGAGAAGTCGACCCGGTCGGTGTGCACACGTACTGCAATTCATCTCCGACTGCACCACGTCGTAACACGTCCCTAGTAGGTTCGAAGTACGACAATTCCTTTCGAAGTACGGCAATTCCGTTCGATATACGTCTTTCTCGTTTTGAGTACGTTGTCAATCCGACTAATTGCAGAACGGGATGGACTGGATACAATTTTGAGCAGACTCAATGTTCTGGAGCACCCTCCCCGTCAGAGCCCGTCCATCAAGTTCGTAAAAAGACTTTCAATAGTTGCTACTACGTTTATACACTGTTGGAGCCTGTTCCACAACATTTTTACTAACGTATTGAGAACTAGTATGGTGATGGGGGTATAAGGGAGTTTCCGGTACACCAGGTAGCCTCCGACACAGTCTGTATACCTCCATTCGTTGTTTCGTGACGCTTGAGGTCCAGGTCATGTCTCCCCCAGTGGGAATCTTCGAGGTATATGCACTAGCGCCGAGGTAAAACCTACTAGCTTTTTTTAAAACTGTATTTATCACTATTTGTTCGTGTAAGCCCCATATGCCGACACAGTATGGAGTTATCGATCGGACAATCAAAATACATAAGGCTCTGTACACAACGTACATCAGACCACCCATATCATAACACATGCTACACGGGGCACTAAGTGGGCAGTTTGTTGACTAAGCATATGCATTATAGCCAGTTTAAAGTATTCATCTATCCAAAGTCTAATTTCTTTTATCGCCATATTAAAACTTGAAATCAGAGCAATCTGTATCAAGTCGTCTCCAATGTACGAACTGCGGCTTATCGATGCTAATCTGCAGTCTCCACAAACATGTGCTGTAAATGGTGACGGTTTATTTACGCTAGGGTTTAAAGTACCTAATGAAGCAAAGCAAGGATGCTCAATGTCGCCGACCGTGCAATATACACGGATGATCTCGCACTGGATACCAAGAATTTAAACTGTAGAGATGTTAGTGACATTAACATCAGCCTCTTACTCCATGCAGACAGAACTGTGCTCCTCGCACCTACAGAGCAACATGTACACAAGATCCTGGACAAGATGCTTGGCTGGTGTGCCAAGAAGACTTGCGACGATATATACTCACATGGACTTTCAAGACAGGTGCGCTAACGTGTGTAACGTCAGTCATACAGGAATCGTTCGTGTGTCAGGGCTCACCACAAGGGTTTGCTAGGGTGAGATACTGATGATCCCACTCGGTGTGCAGCAATCGTTAGGTAAATAACTTGCTTAGGCACGGCGTTACGTATTCTGCGGATTGTGCAGTGTCGGGGCACGACATAGACTGCCGGAGAGAGACGACACTTAAGCCCCATAGACAGGCAGACATTTACTTATACAAAGTAGTTGTGTATATAATGTATAAATTCACATGTAAGCAGGAGTATATTTACTTCGTGTTCACCTGAGAAAAACAACAATGGTGTTAACTGGTATTTGCACACATACTGGCATTAAAGCAGTTTTCCTGCAGACGCAACTATGAACTGCCACTTATTTCGTATAGACTACTTATTTCAAAGAGAAGAGATTATCAGGATTACTAATGAGCGGGTCTGTGACAATGAGGCTCAAGGAACAGCCTCGTGCGTGGTGGACTGAAGTTGATCAATGGATAGAAAACAAAGATAAAAGAGGCTTCCTATATCCAGTGAGAAGAACTCCGACCAAGTCAGACCAGTTATGTTCCTCCAGTGCGGGGTCCCAAGGATCTGGATCTCAAAGTGGCTATTACCCTCCACTGACAGAGAAGGTGCACGATACTAGGGTGTATGAAAATTCAGAAATGGGAGACAAGCGGAATAACTTGTCTGCTTCACAGATGTTGTTCAATTATAAGCCCAGTGGGGCTAGAATGACAACCGAGAATTGTTTTGGATGTTTGAAGGGTAGGTGACGATGTCTGCAGACACGATTGGATGTGAATGTTGGGTTTACAAGGTTGTCACATCGTGTGTGATCCTCCACAACCTGTGTGAAATGCGCCATGAGAGGTGTGTGGGTCTTTTTCACCAGCAGGAGCACGAGGGTGTGCACTATAGAGGAGGAGGAGAACCTTCAGCAAGTGCTACAGGTTTGAGAAATGATCTGGCAACCTTCTTTGCGACTGCCTGAACTCTTATGAGTGAACACTTTAGTTTCGCTGGTTCCTAGTGGATGCTCCTGAGACAGTTTAACTCACATGACACTTCATTTCCGTAATATCTACATCTACACTAACCATTTTGTATTGTAACTAATCATGCTTCATATCAATAAAAGAGAAAACAATGTAGTTTGCAAAGGTTTCCTTATTTTTGAAAGTTTTGTCCCACGAGTGTGACATCTTCAAACATTAGCAGATATAACAAAGTGTTTATACATCATGTGTTTGATATGCAGGCAACTCTAGTCAATTACCGTGGGGACCCCGCATAAGATTGTACGTCCTCAGTGACCTATGATTGTCCTTAGAGGCGATCGAACATAAGCAGTATGATATGACTGTATACACCTTACTACTATACATCATTGTGTACAAAAAGTCACTATATGGCTGAAATATTGCCGATGTGACTTTAAATATTAACTCACTCATTGTGTATAGCGACATAATACCTGGAGGTTTGGGGAGCAGTTTCTGAACGTCATGTAAATAGTGTTGTTTGATATAAAGTCCAGTTCCTTTGCTGTGACGGGACAGAATAACAGAATACACTCTTAAAATGAATGTTCAACACATGGTCACAGACAAAGGATAAAGCAGAGACAAACACTTTACTCTTGGTCAAGGTATCAAGCAAGTCCTTTACTGTAACTTCACAATATCACAGATCAAACAAATGTTTACGTTCATGACAACATGTCAGTGATAAATAATATGGTTTGACTTTTCTTGTCACTGGGACGTTCAGCAATACCCCAAATCTAACAGCTATTGGTCATCAAACGTAATAATGAAACTTGCAAAGGCCATTCGGCAATACAAAATAGGGTGTGCCTGTTGGGAGATGATTACATATCATAATAGGATAAGTCACCATAGGACACACTGGACTGGGTGGGTGGTCGACTCTGTGAAGCACTGTAGTGTTGAGTAGAGGTCTACATATCACTGAAGGCGGAGGATGGTACTCATTCTGCTAATCTTCATCTGCATTATTCGGACTCGGGTGGTCACGTTCTTCTCTTTTTTCTCTCTCTTCAATTTCTAGTTTGTGCTTCTTCAGTTCTATTCTTTTGGATTCAGCATCAGCCTTTTGGCTTTCTATTTCAAACAATGTTGCCTCAAACTTATTATTACTTTCAGCAAATCCTGTCATTTCTGTGCCTAAAGCTGTTTTCTGTTTGCATACTGAGTATATCTGCACACGTATGCAAATCTGTTCACAAGACAATTTTAATTACCACAAGTAAATATACTCACGTGAGTATCACTGCTCACGTGGGAAGATGCTTGCATGTGAATGAAGCAGTATGGTACTTTGGAATCGACTACAGACGCCAGGAATGTGGAAGCATTATCGTACTTCGGAATCGACTAAAGACGCCAGGAATGTGGAAGCATTATCGTATTTCGGAATCGACTACAGACGCCAGGAAAGCAACCTCACCTTCCACCAATAAGGCGTATGTATGTTAAAGGAGTGTATGTTATCTTTCACTTCACGACATCTATCAAATAATGGAGGCTGGTCCAGACAAACAATGGTACAGGCAAAATCCTCCTGTCCATAATCCCAGGGGATTCTTGAACGGGTTATTCCAATCTGAAGAAAAATTTAAAGTTATCAAAATATTGATAAATGTGTAGAAGTGACAAAGCCCTTTCAATATCCAGTAGAAATCCCTTCATAAAGCAGAGTCGATTGCTTGTACGATTCCGACTATATCATGAGCATGTGTTTATGGATTACTATCAAATAGTGATGATACCAGGTGTTCGCGAAAAGGTGAACGTATTCGGCCACACCGGTGGCAACCGTCACAAATACATGCAAAGGCAAGTCAATTGTTTGGAAAAAAACGGAAACATATGGTACAAGTCAAATTAGGGAATTGCATCGGACATCATTTTTGTCACTGATGCGTCAACTTTGGAAATGTCCTCTATATGTCTACCATAAATAAATTTTGAAAACTTTGCTGAGGCCTTCATCTAACAGCTTCTGACGCACTATGATATCTTGTTAGAGAGAGCATGCTCGATTGTATCTCAAAAGTGGTGAAATGTAAACACCAAAGGCTGGAGCTGCTGGAATATTGCTCGACATGACGGGAAAGTTGACTACTGGAAAGGTGAAGTCATCCCTCTCATCATACAGTCTTGTGGAGAGTGTTTTGTCGCTCTGAATCTTTATCTTTAAAGTCTAACAATGATACACACACTTTATTTGATTGTTGATGTATGGGTATTTTAAAGAAGGAACTCTGGTCAATATTACCTTGGGGATTCCGGGTAAGAATGTAGTCCCCAGCGACCTATGATTGTCGAAAGAGGCGATCGAATGGATCTGGTGGTCAGGCTTTTGATAGCGTACCAACGTACACTGACGGCGTGGAAATCTTGTATTCCGAGTGCGGTGTCAGGACCGAAGTACCTCGAGGAACTCATCCGTGCATATCAACCAAAGAAAGCACCGAGATCCAGAGATCAGCTTCTCCTGATAATGCCGTCAGTGCGCAAGCACTCTTGTCGTTCCTTTGTTAAAGCTGTTCCCACTTTGTGATGGATTCTACCCTCTAACAGAAGCCTGCAAAACGTGGCACCATTCAAGTCAAGGCTAAAACACAACTTCGGTTATATGTACTTAGACAACTCGGGACACGGGTCAACGAGCGAGATGTCCATGTAAACAGCGTCCATGGACTGTTTATTACAAATGTGACAGATAAAGGGCGGATAAAGACGATTCAAATATGTTTGTTGTTAAATGTTTTGGTTATGTTTATAATAAAGAACCCCGCTGAGCTGAGGTTATGTACGCAGTGTAAGTGTCACAATGACAGGTACTCCTGGCTAATGACGTCTCGTTAACGTTGTCGTTAATTCTCAATCTTATAAAGGGGAATGAACCGCAAAGAATAAGTGTGGTGCCTCTGACAACACTACAAGACCACGACGGACAGTTAGAAGCGCATTACATTCACTTAAAACACTAATTAGCTGAGTTGAGTGTTATGTCAATGCTCCATGTAATTAGTGATATTTGGGTGAAATAACTGAACATGTATACTGTATATGTTAGCATATTAATATGTTTGTAATAAGTAAGTCTGTTTGTAATAAGTATCTAATTGAAATACATTTATCACGAGTAGTTTGGTATGGAACAAATGTAAATTGATATTTTAACGTATGTTATTCTCAATAAACTCCCTTTTCGAAAACAAACACTAAGATTATATATCATATAGACGTAGCAATATATTGATATACATGTACGCGTAGCAATATATTGATATATTTTCATCCATTGTAATATATATTGATATAATTGACCCTTGCCACACCAAAAAGAAACAGACAACAAACAAAACAAAAAGAAACATGTGCCAACAGGTATGTGTTGAAAGAATGACCGAGTAAAGATGCAGATTTACCACAGAGTGAATATATAGTATAGAGAATTTATATTAATATTCAGAAATTCGAAGCTTTGCGTAAGCGTTATTTACGGTAAAACAAAAATGTTTTACGAGCACCTGATAGCTAAGCGATCATTGAGTGCTATTCACATTAGAAAACCACGTCTGTGAGTGTCATGCTCCCAGCAAACATCATAATTGTCAACAGTACATCAACATTTACATTGTGAATTACAACCTTAAAAGCCGAGGAGATGTCTTTATTAATATGTATTGAAAGATGCATTACTAGTATCTAATATGTGAATAAATTTATTGACTGAACTTGAATGAAACACACTTCCTTTTTCCGTTACTACAGAAGGCCTTATGTATACATGTGTCGGGATACCGCCTTCCACGAACGTTTCCCTCGCGTAGCGTTGCGTCCCTCATTTGTGCAACATTCTACTGATTAATTCTTTATTTCAGTATTAAGGCCATAGGCCTACGTACAAATACTCATTGAAAAATACAGTATGAGGCAGATGACAGAGGGTATTAAGTGACAGTATTTCGGATTGCAAGTGCTTCCAGTATATACTTAACACAATTAGTTACAATACTGGTGCGGTTACAAGATGATAGTGGTCTATATTATATTTAAATAGAGTAGGATTGGAAGAGTAATAAATAGGTAAATACTTATTTCTTAAATATCTGTAACATGGGCAGACAAGCATAAAATGAAACTCATCTTCATACCGAAATAAAGAATTGAATTCTACTGATTATAAAGAGAAACGAATAAATGCTAATGATAGTAACTAGTTAATGTATAAAAAACTAATACATAATTATGTATTTGTACAATGAATAACGCTGCTTTCTGGCATGGATCTATATATGACCTACTCTTACGCAAGAACGTGAAATATTATACCTTATACGTGTATGTATTTGACAAGCATTGTTCTGTGACTTCAAAATACTGCTGCAGATAGTGCCCCTGAGTCACAAGTCGATCACACCACACCAGATTTCTCCAGCTTACACTAGCTTCCTGTGTTTTACAGAATCATTTTCAAAATACTTTGCCTCACCAACCAGTGATGGTAGGTGATGATCCACTTTACCAACGCGATCTACTAAAGATCTACTCCCCAGCACGTGCCCCCTGAATGTCACATGTCCTCTGTGCACCACAAGTAAAGACTGTCAGCCATTGGCATTTTTCATTGCTGTTCTACCACTCGAACTTACAGTTTCTCCAACTTGTCTTTTAGCGTCGATTAAAGAGTCGCCTTATCAAGCTCGCCTTCATTGACTGACATGAAACCGTTCTTGTGCGCTTCGAGCATACATTGCTTGAGGAGTTAAGCGCTTTATAAGTGGACTATCATCATTATAAAGCTGCATATAGGCTCGAGTAGGAATTTTCCATTCAGAGGCATGCAAACATAAGACGGTACGACAACAACTTGTATTGATTAGCTGTCAACACAGTTTTCATAGACACTTAGATCTGTTTATATTTCCCACATAGGTAGTTGTGTATATATTTTGCAATGTTAATTATCTTTATTTTAAAACAACCACGGTGCGCATCAACGTCAAGCCATTTGGGCAGATATGTCAACGTTGTTTCCACTCCTTCTTGGGCGTTATAATTTTGAAAAATAAACAGGAAATGTTGGGGAAAGCGCCATTTAGATCATTGCAATGTTTATACAACTAAGGGAGGCCAAGATACCGTTCAGGGGAGGCCTGAATATATGATCATGCTAACTCTGGTTCAGCTGTATTTCGACTGGCTAAGACAGCCTCCGTAGTCTAGTGGAAAGAGCGTCTGCCTGGTATGCTGAAGGTCGGTGGTTATATTCCATAGCCACGTCATGCCAAACTACGTTAATAGATGGTACTTGTTGTTACCCTTCCTGGTGCCAAAGGCTGGTCGTCTCGGGGAATAACGTGTGAGTGGGACATCCATGTTCAACTACGGAATGGTATCTGAGGGAATGGTATCTCAGGGGCTAACAGTATATAATACCGGCATTCATCAGGACTGGTACAGACAGCCACACACATATGCATGCACGTGCAATAATCCTGAACGCAACGTTAAACCTCATTTCACGTCACCACCTATGACTGGACACATACAGTAAACTACGGTTAGAACGAACACGCTTATAACGAACTGACTGATATAACGAACATATTTTTTAGTCCCGGCTATTTGTTGTATATATGCTGTATATATGCTTATAACGAACTACGATTATAACGAACTAAAATAAGTGGTCCCTTTGAGTTCGTTATAACCGTAGTTTACTGTACTTCAAGTTATAGGGCGACTATAACGTTAGTAGGACAAATATTTTGGTTCGTATATTTTGCATTCAAGGTTAGGCAGAAAAGGAAAGTGTAAGTTCAGTTTCGGAAACGGCAACTCCAGTCAACAACAAAACAACCCAACACATATGCTTAAAAACAGATTGGTCTCACGAACGTTGGTTTTAATGATGAGAGAAAATTGTATTTTTACTAACTCGTTGAGCCAAGATCAAGGTAGTTTCTTTCCGATCGTTGCGTGAGTGTGCCTTTGAGATCGTATGATTTGCGGTCCAACCCATGAATGTGAACAGTAGCTTAGCTACGAAATGCATTAAGCAAGTCAATATCACATTAGCGATGGTCCGACTGACTAGCAGTTACCACGCTTAGGTTTCATTCAGCACATAAATGTAAAGCCGAATTTTTGTGTGTGCATAATCTTCTAAATTGAGAATATTCCAAACATTTTACAGGAAATTCTTAATATCGTTTTTTTCCGTGACAGGATCACCTTATCCTGTGGGTTGTCATGGTACCAGGTAAATAGTCTGTCACTGATACGAGGGCGTGTGTCCCCCACCGTGGCCAGGGCTTTGACACCACTAACTAGACCCCGACAATACATGGATTAACATGGTGTGGGTTTCAGGTATATACATTAGGAACAAGCATGAACTCAAGGTCACGCTGCACAGAAGACAATGATGTCTTCACTTGCTATTGAAACAAACAGTTCATACACAATGGTAACGATCCAGAAGTATGGCAATTACAACGATGAACACTCATTTACTGTACAGTGGAGAATACTTTCAAAGCCTTTTCACTTTAATACTTTATTATAACTTAAACAAAATGACTCGCATATTTCGCGCATATGCTAACGATGCCTTTGTCCAGTTAGATGAATATCGCAGATTAGAAATGATACTACTTTCAAAACTATACTCAAGTTCAGTCAGTGTTTATTCAGGTCAGAGAGTAGGACCGGTGGTCAGTTCGTTGATTGTTTTATTGCATGTCATCATGTCCCATTTGCTTGGATCGATGCCCGTGATGTCAGTCACACGGTTGTCTGGTCCAGACTCACGTATTTGTCGACGTCCGTCATACAGCTGGAATATCGCGACATGGAGTGAGGCGACAACCATGAAACAAGAAGCTATTGACCTCTTTCAAATTATCGATGAAATTTGTTTCTGATATCAATTGGGTTCAAAAACAGAACACACCATGTTTTGGCGTTCAGTGTATACTTTATAGTATGTAGAGCTGATTGGTGTACCTGTGTGTACCCGTGTTTACCTGTGTGTACCTGTGTGTACCCGTGTTTACCTGTGTGTACCTGTGTGTAGCTGTGTGAATACCTGCAATTACGAACACTGGCAGCCACCTGCTCCTGGACCGGAGACAGCGATTGGCTTTAAGCCCTGACATGCCCAGATCCGTTATAGCCATAGGACCATTGCACGGATGAGTAGATGAGTCTCTGACAGCTACCCAGACACGTCACGGTACACCTACACCCAGAACAGCAGGCCTCTACAATATATCGGATGATTATACATTGGAATACTGACAGACATCTCCAGATATGACGACTACGTCGGATGGTAGGTACCATTACATACATAATTGCTATAACCTATGTCTACTCTAAGCAATTAGAAACATGGACAAGACTAGGAGCCTCTGGTCAATCAGTTCATGTATCTCAGAGTAGAGTGGTCAATAGTTTGTGTTAGCTATTTTAGGCAATGGCACGCAAAACAACAGGGGTGTCACTTTCTGCTAACATTTCAACACAGGTGTAATTGAAGGTGTGGTGTTCCCTTCAGTAAACTGATTGCTAGGATATTTGATACATCTGTTTACGAAAATGGAGAGGGGAGTGTGTGTGTATGTTTGTGTTTATATGTATATATGTATGTGTGAATGTATGTTTGTGTGTATGTGTTTGTGTATGTTTGTGTGTGTGTTTGTGTATGTATGTACATGCTTTTGAATATATTTGTGTACATTTGTATGTGTGTGTATGTATGTATGTTTCTGTGTGTGTTTGTGTATATTTGTGTACGTTTATGTATGTATGTATGTATGTATGTATGTATGTATGTATGTATGTATGTATGTATGTATGTTTCTGTGTGTGTTTGTGTATATTTGCGTATGTTTATGTGTGTGCGTTTGTGCGTGTTTGTGTATGGGAGAGAGAGAGAGCCTATATCCCTTCAGACACACACGCTCGTGTATGCGACAGACATCGTGTAGCAGACGTTGATGTGAAGACGTGGTACCCAGGGTCGCCGTTTAGCGTTCTAGCTTCTTTTGATTACAGGTGCAAAGAACAAACCATGCACATATTCAAGTGGTATTTGGTCAAAACATATAACTCTAAGCACCGAAACATTACAAAACGATGTTTATGATATAATATTTATCAACCGTTGTTAAAGGTCATAGTGCCCTACTTCCCAGCCCTGACACTGTGACCACCTTATCTCCCGACGTCGTGGTGACTGCAGCAGACGCTGACGGGGATATTATCCAGTCGTTACATGTTGATAATTGGCTGGCGATTCTCGTATTTAACAGCAGGTATGCTTTTGTTGTACCACAAAGTCCATGGAAGTTATGCTTTATTGAACCATTAGCAAAGAAAACCTTCGACCGCGCTGCATTAATATTGCAAGTTGGATTTAGTCAAAGAACTAGTATTGGTTTGTTTAATCAAAGTATAAACAGATTTGAACTTCCATTCTGAGAATATAAAGGACAGTTTTCATCAATTGTAACACTTCTTTGGCTCGTTCCTACACAAACTGACACTCTTCCTGTAGACATTGTAAACAAACCGGTAGTCATATTCTTCTATTGACAGGTGAATAAGTTAGTGAGCGAGTATGGTTTTACGCCGCCTTTAGCAATATTCCAGCAATATCACGTCGGGGTACACCAGAAATGGGTTTCACACATTATACCCATGAGGGGAGTCGAACCCGGGTCTTTTGCGTGATAAGCGAAAGCTATCCCCACCGCCTGACAGGTGAATAAACAATCATGTATTGAAAGTAAACACACACCATTCTGTCTGCTTGTACTCAATGTGTGGGTGTGATGTGTAGTTGTTTATTGCGGTAATTGGGCCATAGGCCCATGTACATTTCAGACATAAACATTACATATTTCAGGGACGCATTACAAACGTAAGCATAGGCAACAATCCTTGGCAGATTTTGCTAAATTCATGAATATGACAGGAATTGCTGCCTTCTAATTTTCTTAACCGAGTAGAATATTGGACTTTCATAGTGGTAAACTGGTATATACTTGTTTCTTATTGTAATATATGTCGGACAGACAAACAGAAAATGTATAACACTTTCATGTTCACTGAGATTACAAACTTGGCAAACACGAAGAGATTCGTCAACACCCTGCCTTCGCTCAGTCGATGTTTGAATAGGCAACTCCTCTAACCTCAATAAACATCAAAACCTTCTGCAGTCCCTATCTCTTATAGTCATACCATGATACTCAGTATTTCACATTTGTCTGGCATATCATTCCGTAACCTGGTAGCTGAATTCCTTTTATCAACAACAATTTCATAAACTGTATTGTCTAGAAAGAATCATTTACAGTACACTATTTGTATTATCATGTGTGCAGCTGTTACAATACACTATTTGTATTATCATGTGTGCAGCTGTTACAATACACTATTTGTAATATCATGTGTGCAGCTGTTACAGTACACTATTTGTATTATCATGTGTGCAGCTGTTACAATACACTATTTGTATTATCATGTGTGCAGCTGTTACAATACACTATTTGTATTATCATGTGTGCAGCTGTTACAGTACACTATCTCTATTATCATGTGTGCAGCTGTTACAATACACTATTTGTAATATCATGTGTGCAGCTGTTACAATACACTATTTGTAATATCATGTGTGCAGCTGTTACAGTACACTCTTTGTAATATCATGTGTGAAGCTGTTACAGTACACTATTTGTAATATCATGTGTGCAGCTGTTACAGTACACTATTTGTAATATCATGTGTGCAGCTGTTACAGTTCACTATTTGTAATATCATGTGTGCAGCTGTTACAGTACACTATTTGTAATATCATGTGTGCAGTTGTTACAGTACACTATTTGTAATATCATGTGTGCAGCTGTTACAGTACACTATTTGTAATATCATGTGTGCAGCTGTTACAGTACACTATTTGTAATATCATGTGTGCAGCTGTTACAGTACACTATTTGTAATATCATGTGTGCAGCTGTTACAGTACACTATTTGTAATATCATGTGTGCAGCTGTTACAGTACACTATTTGTAATATCATGTGTGCAGCTGTAACAGTACAGTCCTGCAGTAGCCTAAAAATCCGCCCAAACTAAATTACGTTGGAAGTAAACTGAGCAAAATTACGCTTCGAAGTGTAGTATTGTAGCTTGGGAATTCATCTCTCCAGCCAAGTTTGAACAATACATACACCCAGCTTCTACCCCAAGACATTGTCCAAGACACATGGATCAGTCCTCGGGCGTTAGCAGAGCTGTCAACTTCCATGACGTCCACAACTGGATGGACTATGATGCCAGACATCCACTGTCACAATGGAACCACCATTAACCGGAAGGACCAGGGACAAAAAACAACTGCGAATGCTTTCACTGTCGCCCAAACCGTTTAGTGCCTCATCGGCATCCTGAGATTAAGCCCTTGTGGACGTAATTAGAAAGGTCGAAAGGGCTGACCTTGCAAAACGTCTGCAAAGGGACTTTGGCGCAGCTCCTCCGCGCAGGAAGTGGGTGTGCAGGGAAGTGCTGAAGTTGGCTTAAGAAATTTACCTTTTCTTAAAAATAATTATAACCCACGAAATGTACACTTTACACATATTATAAGTACATTTCTTAATGTATTAACGACAAGAACATTTTCTCAATATGTAGTCTATTTAATGTGCCAAATCACATTATAGAACTGCTGGACCAAACCATTTTAATATAGGTAACAACTAGGGGATTATCTGTTCAATCAGCCATGTAGTTTGTGGTTTGAAGATGTCTGACTGATGGGAGCACACCTGTTGATGATGTTTGTTGCTAATCAATTTTCAACATACTCCAATCCAAGGTCCACACATTTCTGCCGATGGTGGAGTGCCTGGATCCCACTGGTGTAGAAGGCTACCCCCAGGTGGTGTCGAGCGCCGCTGGAAAGTTCTCAGCCAAACTAGGAAGGATTTATACTATATACAACACTTCCCATGGTTACATGCTGCATTTGAACCAAGAACACAACCAGACAACATATTTCTGGGGGCATGAACGTGACTAAGTATTTTCTGAAAATGGATAAAATTGGCCTCCGCCCCTTGTAATTTACGGACAGATAATCCGAGTTTCGACGGAGTTATTTTGTATTTCACACACATCTTTTATATCTTTTTTTACTGATAGAAATGAAGAAAAAAGGTTCATGTTGTGTGCACGACGTCACATAATTTCGCCTGTGACTTAATGAACAATTAATTATTTACAATGTGTTGAAATGATATAAGAAACATTAGACCAATTAGAGTGGACTAGCAAATCAGCAGGAAAACAATTCAAATGATCAGTGAGAATACTCAAACTAATTTAAACGATGTGCTTCCCTCCCAATGTAACATTACCTATATCCTCCTAGTGGTTCGTCCTGGGGTATGTCTGTTGTTTACCAGGTGTGTGTATTATTTCATTACAAATGTAAAACCTTGAAACGAAATTCTCCCTACCTAACACACAGGGACGGAACACCAACCCTTGCATTTACGACTTAAAAAGTAATTTTGTGTTTGCAAAATCTTAAGAAATATCAGAAAAAGTAACAAAACATATTTAGGGTCGTGAAAAGTCTTTACCATATATTTAGATGATTATGATCATACACAAAATGGCGCTGTGCGAAACGAACAATCTCGATTGACGAGTTAAATGAGAAATTCACAGTTTATAACGAAATATTTTCAAGAAGCGACATCAATGTCTGTCATTATTTTGTTTTGCAAATGTGGAACTCACGTAAAAAGGGAGCCAAAATTTTCTGTTCGGGCTTGACACTACGATAAAGGGAGACAATTTGAGGGGAAGTCACTCTTGTATGACAATAGTTCCGTTAAAGTGTTATGTTCACGGCAGTGAAATATCAAGTGTTATGTTCACTGCAATGAAAATATCACTTTTCTCAAATCAGTCAGAAAGCTCAGTCTTTAACACTGACGTTGATATAATAAATGCCGCCTCACACCTGTGCACCCACACACTGTCCCTTCCCTGGAATATAAGGATCTCGCGGCCATATATCATCATACAAACTCGCATAGTTTGGAGCGGACAAGCTATTGCCAAATCACAACCAGTAAATACGTTTGAATATGGTTATCGACCTATCTGATTCTGGTTTCATATTACTTTGTTGTTTGTCTTCCATGGCTCTTGATTCACTGTGTAAACATCAGATCTGCATGGCTGAAGGTACGGCTATAACAGGCTTCCCAATATATTAAGACCTTTGGGTGACCCGGTGTGTGTCCTACTAGTCTCTTAAATTGTTGACTGCGGCTAAGTGGGTTCTGTTCTCCGGGAGGGAGTCGGTAAAACACTCACACATAACAACACTTCCACAAGTCAAGACCACTGATTGTTAGCAGCGGGACGAAGCTTTGAAGTGCAGGTTGGAGACATGGCTGTTTCTTGTCGGTGTCTGGTGAGGGATGTGTTCTACCAGATTCAGTAGACGTAAATCATATGGAGACATGTTAAGTCTTTACTGAGGTTTGTTGAATATTTATAAAAGTAATATCCATGATGTTACAGTATTTATCACTGGCATCAATCGTTCACAATGTGGCCTTGGATTGAGAAATTAATAATGGCACATGACCAGATGTTTACGTCCATGTATTGACCACGGATTTGACCAGGGAGTATTTGATGATAGTCGAATCGAGTCTGTAGGGAACAAATGGTTTTGTTCTTGGTTGATTAGGTTCCCAGTGTCCTTGGGTCGACTGCCGGACGGGGTGGTCTCAATGTGTGACTGTCAACAGGAGTATAATAATAACTAACTTATTCTCATCGTGATATGGTTGCAATATTGCCGATGCGATGTACAATTATAACTCAATCACTCAGTGTGTGACCTTGTCGTTAAAGGCGCCGTCCTTCCCAGAGTATGTAGAGTGTTGTTCATGCGAATCCATCTGTTATATCAATACCCTATGTAGTACGGCATAAAACAACCGTCACTCAATCACAACTCCGAATCTGACAGATCACACACAAGGTGGACCTTGTCTACGTGCTTGTACTCATCTCGTGTCCATGCATGTCAGCATTGTAGGGACCATGCGCAATACGTATTCTGATCACGCAACCGTTGTGTAGCGCATGATATGAGGTTCATCTCGGGGCATACTTGCACCGATAAATACACATCAATCCATAAAACAGTGAAGGAGGGTAAACATGCGTCACAGTGTTAACGCTACGTTTTTATGGAAATGATGGCATGTGGTACTTATGTTATTGACTGTATTTGGGGACGTGGATTTTTTTAATATCCTGAAATAAAACCCCGTGAAAATTCGGGTTAGAATTGGTCTTCAGCAACCAAGTCTTGTAGGAGGCGACGATCGGGATCGGGTGGTCAGGCTCGCTGACTTGGTTGGTGCATGTCATCGTATCCCAATTCAGTAAATTGGTGCTTATGATGTCAACCCCTGGATTGTCTGTTAGATTATTTAAAGACCGCCATCATGTAGCTGGAATATAGCTGAATGCAGCATTAGAATATACAAGTATTTATAAGAGGTGAGGTGAGGTGAAATGGGGTTTAACGTCGCGTCCAAGATTATTGCACTTATATAGCGACGTGCATGTACGTGTGTGTGTTTGTGTGGCTGCTTGTACTAGTCCGGACTGATGCCGATTTATAGTGCTAGCTCACTGAGATACCATGCCGCAGTTTAACATGAATACCCCGCTCAGACACACTATACTGACTCCGAGCCGACCAGTCCTTGTTTAAGCCCCTTAATGCCCAGCGCCTGACAGGGTAACAACAAGTACCATCTTATAACGTCTTTTGGTATGACGCAGTCGGGGATCGAACCCCGGACCTTCCGCTCTCCGCTTCAGCACTAGACCACGGAGGTGGTAGTATTTATAAGAACCTATAAGGAATATATATACTAAATATAACAGTAACTATGATACTAAGTGGTGTATATGTTGTGTTATTGAAAATAACAACATACTATTAGATCATTTGTCTGTTGTGTTTTTCCCATGAGATGTGAGGCCACCCCATACCATTGCACTTCCACCCTCAAACTGACGACGTAGCGTAACACAGGCGTAGCTAAAACGTTCTCCTGACGCCTGTTGGCCCTTGCACGATCATCAGTGCTCTCCAGTATGAAACCTGGAGATATCTGTGAACAGTAAACTGTCCCAGTCGTGTATTTTGAACATCAGATGCTGTGTACACAAAGCAAGGTGTGGCTGACGGTGACGTGGAAGCAGAATTGGGCGTATCGTTGGACGTCGCGGTCGGATGTTTTGCTCCCTCAACCGGTTGCACATGCTTCTGCCACCTTTTGGTCTCAACCCAGGAATTGCCGAGCCCTTAATGTGGCAGTTTGGTATCGATTCATTAGATGCACCAACCGAATATGGTTGTCTTGTTGACGTGACGTCACACGTGGACGACCGGCCCGCGGCATGTCATGAGCGTTGCTTAGCTGTAGATAACGTCTCCAAAGATATGGTATTGTGTTTCGATAAACATTAAAATGTCGGGACAGTCTGTCTTTCGCCATTCCTGTTTGCAGCATACCCACGGCGTGTAGTCGTTGATTTTCAGCAATGTGCTGTTCACATTAAGAAACACGTGAGTATCATGCTCCCAACAAACAAGCAAACGCCTAAATTGTGGGCCGTCCATTGTGAATCACGACTTTAGATTCGAGGAGATGTCTTCATTGATATGTTTTGAAAGATGCATTATTTAATTTCAGAAAATGTTTTTTATTGAACTTTACGTGAAGCACAATTACTTTTTCTGTTAGTATAGTTTCTGTCCGTTAGTATAGTTTCTGTATTATATAATTATAATCTGTACAGGAGTTTCGTGAAGAATACCGTTCAATTTATTTTGCCACTGCGTATTTCAAATTATCAAAATTGTTGGTATACGGGTGATCCAGTAGAGGCGTCCTTTACCTTTACGAAGACTTCGTGTTTTACATGGATATGGAAATGACATGCCGTGATATAACTCACTCACTCACTCACTCACTCACTCACTCACTCACTCACCCACCCGATCCCTCTCACTCACTCACTCACTCACTCACTCACTCACTCACTCGAGTGTGTATTAGTCTATGTCACACCTGCACCAGGAGATGTCCCCTCCGTGGGAGATTGTAATGTGAGAGTCATACATGTATATCAGTTCCACCAATCCATACCGCGTCTGGCATTAATGATTCTGTCCACGGCTAGGGTAACTGCTGCACATCGGATTGAAGCAAGTCACCACACCTGTGACCCCTATCAGTTCGGTGGGTTGTGTGTAACATTCACATGTAATTTTCACTTTGTTCTGGGGTTTTTATTTGTATATTTTATTGTATTTTGTATTTGACGCTGATTGTCAGGTTTCTAATCAGGGTAGTTCATATTCACGTGGGAAACCAGGTTCCAGCCAGCAAAACACAGTTGTAACATTGATTATTTCTGAGACAGATCGATCAACGGAATCACAGGCTTAACTTAAATCTATAAAGTGAACGTGGACAGTTTCTTCTTTGTTTCTAGTTTCGACAATAGACAATCAGTAGAAAGAATAGAACATACACACCACACACGACACACACATACACACACACAAACACACACACACACGACACACACACACACACACACACACACACACACACACACACACACACACACACACACACACACACACACACACACACACACCACACCACACACACACCATCCATACATACACACCACACCACACACACACTATACGTACATACACACACCACACACACAAACACACACACACACACACACACACACACACACACACACACACACACACACACAGACAGACAGACAGACAGACATACATACATACATACATACATACATACATACATACATACATACATACATACATAAGACGAATGGTGCTTCTCTTTCTTCCGTGTGTTTAACAATGAAACAAAGATACCCTGGCTAATCGAGGATGGGTCATTGCAGACGTAAGTGGAGCAAGCCCCAGCCTGTGGGCCGGTAACTCTCCAGGTCTTACACTGATCCAGTTAGGCAACCGGATTACAGGTTGGCCTCCACACAAAAACAGCACAATCTCCCTTGTTGCTCAACAATATAATCCGATCAGGTTGTCACTGGACTCGACTGAGTCGCCATCCGACCTGTTCCCCTCATTTAGTGTTGTGCTGTGGGAGGACGTTACTGTTGTGGAGGTGGAAACAAACCTTGAAAATGTCGTGGAGCAGTTTAGGTAATGTCACATTGAACATAACTGTACCAGCATCTCACCACTTCTTACTCAATGTAGCTGTATTGCCGAAACCGCTCTTAGGTTGTACACCGGATGCTTGTGTTGATGGTGGTTGCCATTCGTCATTGAAGCATCCACCTGCTGGTTGTTGCCCATTGAATTAATCAATTAAACTGTTTCCATGTACCATGTGTTAAGTTGTGATGCCGGCTGACATTACATAGTTATATTATCACTGGTAATGATAAGATTAATATGCATTTATAATCTGTGTGTAGACGCAATGATACAGTCGGACATCGGAGCAGACAGACATGTACACATTGTGTATATATGATGATTAAACATAAGGCCATTCGGACATTATTTCATGTATTTTGTGTAGACGGGCTGTAGACGGAATATTATATGATGCATATACTATATATATAATATTTAGAAATTGAACGTGGGCGACATTTTAATATTCTTCGTGAATTTATATAATGTAAAGTTTGTAACTTAAACCATATCGAAAATGAATGTCACTTTTTGTCAATTTGTCCAGCAAAGTTACATAAAAATCTAAATTTAACATCTTTCCAAATATTCTGAAGTTTAATACACACCTGTCATCACAAGACCCTATTATCAATAAAAAAATACAGCAAACTACTTGTTTTTGGCCAATGCTGTAAGAACACAAATACTCCAACTTTGATCATATGCAATGATGTAAAAACTGCTTTTATTATTAAACAAAAACCAAAGAAATTGTATTTTTCGTTGGTACAAAAAACGTCTGTGGCCTACAAGTACTAAATAAAGTGTATAAAGAGTATACAATATAGAATATAATTATTTTGACAGATTTTGCAAGATTTGGTTTCTCGTGTTCTCAGATTGATAGCCGATGGAGGTGTATACATACACGAACTTCTGCTTGAAATCGAAACATCAGTTGTACTGTTAAATCTACTGAACCAGCCCATGCTTGCTCCTTTATAACAATGACCTTGTGCTGGGCGCCATTAAGTTCTATCAAAACCAGCACGAGAAAAAAACACTTTATTAAAATAACTTGCTTGTGGAAAACACAAAATGTTGTAGAGTATATAATATACCAGAGACGACAGCATGGCCGGGGAGGGGTACCGAACCAAGAGAGTGACATATACTGTTTGGTTGGATTACGTTTTCAGTTAAACACATGGATTGCCATATAGACATGCGTTAAGGTCTATAGTAGCTGCGTTTAATGCACCCGGTACAGGTAGGTCGGTGTGAACAAATCGGCTAATGGTTTCAAACCATTTGAACGGCCATGACAATCTCAACACACGAATATGTCGATATGACTATAGAACATAGATAGTATAGCCTTCGACTAAATACACACATGATCATATTAGCTGTTGATATTCCCTATATTTGCCAATCTACATGCTTAGGAAAACAAGTTTGACAAAATATCTTCCTGTCTACAATTATGGTTTTGTTTTTCTCGATGTGATATTTGTGGCTGGTGACATAGCTGACCGTTTTCAGAAGCTGTCTTAGATCTCCATGACATCCAGTCAATAAACATTAATGAAACTATTTCACCACAACGTGTACACAGCGAGACATGACCCGCTGTTTTGTTGTTTTGTAGAGCCCTGTAAATTAATAGAACCTACATATCTGGTAACGTTTGACACTAATCAGTGCAATTACCCCAGGAACAATAGTATCAATGTCGGCATGATTACGGCTTTACAATTAGGGTAAAGGGGGCTGTAGGCACGATTGCCCCGACGTTGTACCGTGACGTCACGAGGGATCATGCTCCAGTGCGCTGCATGACGTACCCCACCATCAGGCGCTATTGTCCTTGCGTACATGGAACATGTTATACGCCTGTATAATGTACATAATGATGTATTATTAGGATTAATACAACCATCTACAACATATTTCCTCAGACTTCAGGACGTCCGATAACAAGGTCTTATTATACACACTTGAACTTACATGAATACAATTCATCATGTTTCGTATTTTAGGAGTAACCAGAAACTTAACGTTAAAAAATATTATAACTTAAACTCTCGCATCACAACACACCCTCTCATCAACTTTCATATGTTCTCACAAAATAACACAAGCTCTCATATATTTATACATGCTTTCATTATATAACACAAACTCTCACTTTCTTCCAGACACCATCTTGAGCCAGCTTGACTCTACTGTCAACGGGAAGAAGGCTGATGCACTGGCACAAGACACCAACGCCATCGTCGCCTTTGTGCCTCGCAAACAGAAGAACGCACCAATAGTGACCCCTGTGGAACACGCGCACTTTGTCACAAAACGGGAATCTCGAAAAACTCTGATGGGAAAGAAAAACCGAATTTTCCCCAAAGGTGGGGACAGGCAACCTACAGAGGTGGATATCGAGATGGAGAAGTTTGCCGCTAGTGGCATTGACCTTGAGAACGTCACCGACGAGTTTAAACAGTCGGAGGTCATGGAAACCATCCGCGCACTTCCTTGTAATATGATGGTCAAGGTCATGTTGAGGTATATCGTGTTTCTGAATTCGTCTTTATTTGTATTTTTTAATCATTAGTTTTATCTCTTTCTTCGGTTATTTTTGTAATTGACTGATGGATTGATCCATCCATCATCCATCCATCATCCATCCGTCCGTCCACCCGTCCTTCCTTCCTTCCATTCTTTCATTCGTAACCTGAACACAAAGACCATCGAGAATATTATGCAACACATTTTCATGAAATACTATCACAATTGATAGTAACACGAACCTGCGCTCGCACCTATTCAGGATATTAGAACGCAGGTGTATAATGTATGTCAGATAGTCATTATCATCATGCAGTGAGTGCAACATCTGTGGCGGCAAGCAACGTGAGCCATGCTGCAGTGTCAGGTGATACATTGTAGTCTTCGGGAGGACATTATCACCTTCACAATCGTCGCTGTCCTGGTAATGGCGGGCATGGACACCTACAGGGAGCTCTGGGGAAATCTCTGATTGCCTCACCTGTCCTTCCAGGATTCAGGATTCCAAGCGATTCCCCCGTAAGGATATACATGGTGATATTCCAAAGATGTTTTGCATTTAGACGAGAGTGATTCCAACTGATTTTCGCTAACTCTATGTTTAGATACGAAAAGGTTCTGTGGGCAAGACTCTACAAATTGTAACTGCACCTGGACGCATCTGGAAGCGAATCATCATGATACAAATTTGAAAGGCAAAGCTACAGTGCACACATATTGGATCCATTGATATGTAAATGTATAAATGCGTATCACAGTTGGCACTACTTATGGATGAGGACATATATAACAGAGTGTCCACGGGGTTGTAAATCTGGTTCACATTGAGGTGCAGCGTAGAAATAGTATCCTTGGCGTCACAGATCCTGGCAGAATAAGCATGTTCTGAGAAACCTCTACAGTTGGTACAGCGGAGATCTAAACCCACTGAGGACCACGATGCGCCTGGGGAAAGGCGATAAGAAGTTGAGTCAGAAGGAGCTGAGGAATTTATTCATCAGGGATTATGTCAAGAGCGGGCGGATGAAATGGGCTCGTCACAGGTACATGGTACTTGGTGCACGATATTAGTGCATGATAGGTGATGTTTGGTGCATTGTGCATGGTGGCGTGGTGACGTGGTGGAGAGGTGTCGTGGTGTCGTGGTGACGTGGTGTCGTGGTGTCGTGGTGGCGTGGTGGCGTGGTGTCGTGGTGACGTGGTGACGCGGTGACGTGGTGATATGGTCGCGTTGTGGAGAGGTGGCGTGGTGGCGTGGTGACGTGTTGATGTGGGGACGTGGTGTCGTGTGGATGGATAAACTAAGGTCCAGCACTAGGGACTTGGAATATGATGGAATCAAGATGAAGGTTGATGGAGTCACTTTTCTAAGTCAAACACATCTGATAAGTAAGTTGGTAGCACTGATGAAGTCAGTAACACCAATCACCACCACGACATTTGAAACTACCACATTTTGTGTTTTATTTGTTTGGCATTAATGCAGCATCATGACCTCATATTTTGTTTTTAATGCAACCGTGAAATTGATCAACCATCACTGTTAGTCAGGCGGAACACTAATAACAGAGACATGGTGGATTCATATAGGATGTCAGAACGAATTCATAACTGAATACAGACATGATAGTAGAGATGTGTTGGTCATCAAAGAAAAAACAAATCAGGGGTTGGGGTTGGCTTCGACAGATGTGAAACACTGGTTGTCCACTTCCAGAGGAGATCGGTTTCTGTCCTGACACAACTGCCATACATGAACCGCCATTATTGGCATTGTACTGAACAGACATACATGTATGTCACATCTATGACTCATATATAAATATACATAGCATCTGGATGATACGGCTGCGATAGATCCCTATAAGCACTCATACAATGGTGACCTCAATATGTTTGCAGAGAGAAGCTTTTCGCTGGTCCAGTTCGGGGTCTATCAACATGGGAATCCTGGAAGTACCAAGTGTCCAGGGTAGGTATCAATGTACGCCCCATGGCTTGTTGCGTGCTGCTTGTCATTGAACGGATTTACTGTAATTTCCCTAAAACCATCTCTCTGTGGTACAAGCACGTCTCCAAAAGCAGTTTTATTTGTTATCTGTCATAAAAGTTTATTATATATTAGTGTAGATCAATTAGATTAAGTAGAAATGTATATTTGGATGCTTGATATCATCTGCTGAAGACGTTTTGCGATAATGGCAAAACTAATTGGATCGCTCATATAAGATTAGTATGCATTTAATATTTTAGTATGGATGGATATCTATGGTAATTTGAATTGTTTCATAAGCCTATTTAAACATTGCTGCAAGGAATAAATGTTATATTTGGGATAACATTTTCTTAGTATAGTACAGATTCTCGTACTCCCGTTCGGGATTCGAACCCACACTTGCACATAACATTTGTTACATTTGACCACTTTCTAAATGGCATTGTGTATTCATAGCTTTCGGCCATGGGAGCCGTGCCAAGTTACACTTGTCAGAGGGGTACTCAAAGTACGTGATCTAGACTACAAGTCGTCGGAGTTTCATTTTTGTGGAAGCCTCGGTGGCTGAGTGGGTTAGATCTCTGACTTTGTGTGCTGGCGATTAGGTGCCTCACTCTGGCAAGTGTGGTTACGAATCCCGGACGGGACTCAACTCAAAAATGTACGAGAATCTGTACTTTACTAAGAATTTTATCCCAAATGTAACATTTGTTACACTTTTTAAATTGCATTGTGTATTCAATGCTGCAAGTATATTGAACTTCAAAATTGCCATTGTAATATTGAAAACATCCACATGCTTGCAAGTATTTTATTCTTACATTTACGCCACTGTACCAGGGAAATATCTGTCTATTTTGCCATGTAAAATGTTTTGCGCACTTCGCTGTCTAGCTAAAAAAGATGAATGTACAATACATATTCGGCTCAATAAACAACATATTCATCACTTAGAGTATGTACGAAAAGTGATCTTTCAGAAATACAAAATGAATATCATTTTCTATTATATCGTCAATTTTTTTAAAATGTCAGGACAAATTTATCCCGGAATATTATTATGTAAAAACGTCATTTCAAAATTTAATAATAGTCACGATACCCTAAAAGAATCTATCAAATGTATGTCCAAATATTTAGGAAGAAATGTACCCATGAAATTAGCCATGCAACTATATGACTGTTTGTGAATGTATTATGCATGTGCAAATTATGTGTATCGAATATGTAAACGAACTTTAGGCCCAACTTCTTCTCAAAATATATTCAATAATATAAACATGATTTCACGCCATTTCCAGTATTGTGTTGACAGAATATATAGGCCATTGTTGACGTAATACAACCTCAATATTAAAGACGTCTCACCTTTACAATTGATGTCCTAATGGCCATGTTACCTTCCACGCACGGTTTTCAGTAGACACTATATGACGTATGGCTACTGAAGAAACAGTGTGTATCCCACTGACGTGTTAACTGACTACTATGGGATGCATACGTGGGGAAAACATTCAGAGAGTTGTTTCGTGAAATCAATACGACGCGCACACTCGCCCTATTTATTACGATTTATTCTCAATATAAGATAATGAAGAACCTTGTGTGTTTACATACCAGACTTCCCACAAGTAATTGGCAGAGATATACACTGAGGGGCAAAAGAAAGTATACCAACTTTGTTTTTTCATAGAATTAAAACTTAAAAAGAACCGGTGTTAAATTTGATAATGTCTATTAAACCATCACTCATCCCTGTAACAGTTTGTAAAAAGTAATCTGTGGCTGTGTTATTTTGCTTAACAACAAATTGGGGTATACTGGGTTAAGAAATGAATTTAAACCAAACCACACGACCACTGTTTCCAGTGGTATCAGCAGTTGTGTATTATGCGAACTTTTATTTGTTTTTTCTAAGGTTTTAAATCAAAACAAATGAAAGACAATATAACCATATAGACGTATTCTTTGATTGCTGACGAAGCATCAGCACAGTTCATGGTGGGATATGATATCAAACATATGATCAAATCAACTGAGAACTATGGTTTCCTATATTCACCAGATTATAGGTACTTGTGAGTGAGTGAGTGAGTGAGTGAGTGAGGTTTTACGCCGCTTTTAGCAATATTCCAGCAATATCACGGCGGAGGACACCAGAAATGGGCTTCACACATTGTACCCATGTCGGGTACCCGGGTCTTCGGCGTGACGAGCTAACGCTTTAACCACTGGGCTACCCGACCGCCCCCTAGGTACTTGTATTCTGTCTCTACACAAAATCGAGTCAGAGCTATATTAACACCTAGCTCCATTAATTGTCCCAAATTATTTTGAAATCTACTTTGGTATATTTGTATATGTGTTTTGCGGTCACCTTTAATTAATATATGCTCGTCTCTGTGAAAATACATACGTGTTATATGTCTCAGTGAATGTTACCGACTTGATACGTCATGTGTATTTTGGTTGTGCATGTACGAAGCCCCCTTGTGCTGTGAAGGACCATAGAGATGTTTATGGGCTTCCTAAAGGGGTGGTGGGGTAGCCTAGTGATTAAAGTGTTCGCTCGTGTCGCTGAAGATCCGGATTCGATTCCACACATGGGTACAAAGTGTGAAGCCCATTTCAGGTGTCCCCCGCCGTGATATTGCTGGAATAAAGCGGCGTAAAACAAATCTCAATCACCCCCCAAAGGGTAATACAGGACCATTTGTTTCATAAAACGTTGATGTCTTACAATCATTAATATTCGTTTCGCTGTCAGATATAATGTCTCTATAAAATGGAAGTAACAGATCTAAGAAATCAGTCATATAGCACCAGTCGTAAGTATAGATCAACGTCACAGAGGAAAGCCTTCTTTGTCCGTCGAAGATCACGGAAATAAAGGCATGCATATAGGCCAAGATGTATCATATTGGACGTCATCGTCTTCGTCAGTTACTTTTTTTCTTGAATTACGTTTTGCTCAACACTCAACACATGTGCGATTTGGAATGAATCAGTGGCGACCACATTTTATGACAGAGGGAGCAATCCTCACATAAGATCTTCGCCACGTTGAACTGTAAACGGAAAATTAACACTGAGGTTCAAGATATCACAGTATCAAAGCAACGCCTCAATGTATCTGAGTCAGTTCTCATTCGCATCATGTCCGTTCCTTAGTACTGTGTATAATGATGATGGTCAATATTATTGTGATCAACAGTCGTGGAAGAAATTCAGGATTCATTCAAGAGAAGTGATGTATTCCATCGAGTTATGGGGAAGCTCATTCCGTGGGATAGAAGGTAAGTACATATTATATCATTTTTTATTTACAACAATAGTAATCATAAGGATGACGAATGCAAATGTTCTTCTTCATAATGTTCATAGACAACACATTGACCTGTTTATATACTGCTACTGCACCATGCCCATGCGCGTGGGTTTAACCATTTTACTCGCATTTTCAGCCATTTTGTATTTATGTGATTATCTCCCTTCTTTCAAGGTCACCAAGGTACGGGGGTGCTGTCCTACTTTGTATTCCTGAGGTGGTTGTTTGGCCTCAACTTTGTGCTGTTTCTCCTCCTGTTCGGTTTCATCACTGTGCCCATGATCCTGCAGCCTGACATCAACTACACCGGCACCAGCACCGACACCGCCGTCAACCTCTCCTACTACTGCACAGAACTGTACATCCTCAACATCTCCACCAATGCAGGAGAACTCATACTCGATTTCATCCAGGGAACGGTATGTTATGACAGCCTGCCAGACTTATCCCCCTTTAGCCTCTTCAGTTGTGAAGGTTCTTTAACACCATTTCGTAGTTCATTAATTAGTGTAGCCATCTCGAACTGTACACATATCCGCTGACCTTTCGCCAATACTGACTGTCATCACTATTTGATAGTGATTCATAAACACATGTTCATAATATAGTGCGAATCATACAATGGGCTCAGTTTTTAGTAGGAGTTTCTTCTTGTTGCTTTTAATTTATACTAATATGGACAGATTTTTGGTCTCTATATGCCGATAAACGAAATACAAGTGATTTTAAAATGAATATCAACTATGTGATTAAAAACGTACAATTTGAAGGTTAACCTCTACATTTTATTATTTGATGTGTATTAATATTACATAAATAACTCATTGTAAGTCAGACTAAAGAAGGGAGTACCATGTTCCCCATATCTCTCCAGGGCTACATGGAGAAGACGTACCTGTTCTATGGCTTCTACTCGGGCACCCAGTTCCTGACGGGGTCTGGCGTTTCCAGCAGCTACGTGTACAACGTGCCCCTCGCCTACTTCCTCGTCGCCGTCGTGTGTCTACTTGTCAGCCTGTTCCTCATGGCTAAATAGTAGGTACCTGCATCCACTACACACTATGTATCTGCATACATCACACAAGACACACTATGCTCTATGATTGATTTGTACCTGCATACAATACACGCTATGTATATGCATACATCACACAAGACACACTGTGCTCTATGATTGATTTGTACCTGCATACAATACACGCTATGTATCTGCATACATCACACAGGACACACTGTGCTCTATGATTGATTTGTATCTGCATACACTACACGCTATGTATCTGCATACACCACACAAGACACACTGTGCTCTATGATTGATTTGTACCTGCACACAATACACGCTATGTATCTGCATACACCACACAAGACACACTGTGCTCTATGGTTGATTTGTACCTGCATACAATACACGCTATGTATCTGCATACATCACACAGGACACACTGTGCTCTATGATTGATTTGTATCTGCATACAATACACGCTATGTATCTGCATACATCAAACAAGACACACTGTGCTCTATGGTTGATTTGTACCTGCATACAATACACGCTATGTATCTGCATACATCACACAGGACACACTATGCTCTATGATTGATTTGTATCTGCATACAATACACGCTATGTATCTGCATACATCACACAAGACACACTGTGCTCTATGATTGATTTGTATCTGCATACAATACACGCTATGTATCTGCATACATCAAACAAGACACACTGTGCTCTATGGTTGATTTGTACCTGCATACAATACACGCTATGTATCTGCATACATCACACAGGACACACTGTGCTCTATGATTGATTTGTACCTGCATACAATACACGCTATGTATCTGCATACATCACACAAGACACACTGTGCTCTATGGTTGATTTGTACCTGCATACAATACACGCTATGTATCTGTATACATCACACAGGACACACTGTGCTCTATGATTGATTTGTATCTGCATACACTACACGCTATGTATCTGCATACACCACACAAGATACACTGTGCTCTATGGTTGATTTGTACCTGCATACAATACACGCTATGTATCTGCATACATCAAACAAGACACACTGTGCTCTATGATTGATTTGTACCTGCATACACTACACGCTATGTATCTGCATACACCACACAAGACACACTGTGCTCTATGGTTGATTTGTACCTGCATACAATACACGCTATGTATCTGCATACATCACTCAAGACACACTGTGCTCTATGATTGATTTGTATCTGCATACAATACACGCTATGTATCTGCATACACCACACAAGACACACTGTGCTCTATAATTGATTTGTACCTGCATACAATACACGCTATGTATCTGCATACATCACTCAAGACACACTGTGCTCTATGATTGATTTGTAACTGCATACACTACACGCTATGTATCTGCATACATCACTCAAGACACACTGTGCTCTATGGTTGATTTGTACCTGCATACACTACACGCTATGTATCTGCATACACCACTCAAGACACACTGTGCTCTATAATTGATTTGTACCTGCATACAATACACGCTATGTATCTGCATACATCACTCAAGACACACTGTGCTCTATAATTGATTTGTACCTGCATACACTACACGCTATGTATCTGCATACATCACACAAGACACACTATGCTCTATGATTGATTTGTACCTGCATACAATACACGCTATGTATCTGCATACATCACTCAAGACACACTGTGCTCTATAATTGATTTGTACCTGCATACACTACACGCTATGTATCTGCATACACCACACAAGACACACTGTGCTCTATGATTGATTTGTACCTGCATACAATACACGCTATGTATCTGCATACACCACACAAGATACACTGTGCTCTATGGTTGATTTGTACCTGCATACAATACACGCTATGTATCTGCATACATCAAACAAGACACACTGTGCTCTATGGTTGATTTGTATCTGCATACAATACACGCTATGTATCTGTATACATCACACAAGACACACTGTGCTCTATGATTGATTTGTACCTGCATACAATACACGCTATGTATCTGTATACATCACACAGGACACACTGTGCTCTATGGTTGATTTGTATCTGCATACACTACACGCTATGTATCTGTATACACCACACAGGACACACTGTGCTCTATGGTTGATTTGTATCTGCATACAATACACGCTATGTATCTGCATACACCACACAAGACACACTGTGCTCTATGGTTGATTTGTATCTGCATACACTACACAGGAGTCTATGTGTTCAATGATTGCAAAGGGAGATGTTCAAAACCTTGAGAGTGAAAGTGCTGACATCACACGCTCCGTTATCGTTTTTTAAAAGAAACCTAGAAAGCTCCCGGCGCAGTGGTGACAACTGTTTTCATTGGCCGATAGGTTTGCCGCGTTTGTCCATATTTCAAAGCCGTTATAAATCTACTGTGTCTTCTATATATGTAAATCCTACAAAGAACATTGCATACATTGACATACTTGACATTGTGAATAATTAAAATAACAATTAACAATCGGTAACTAGCGTTTAACAATTTACAACCTGTTTGGGTAATAAAACACCAGCTGTCCCCGACCCTATTCTGCACACTACATGGCAGGCATCTTCAGTGTTGGTACTAAGGTTACATAAGTAATCACGGCAATCAACTGGATTGTCAGACAGAAAAAGACTTGCGTCAAACAATCCGAGGCAGAAGCAGGCAGCCTGGGCGTCGGCCCGATCATCATGATCGTTGATATTGCGCAGCTCGTTTGTAAGCTTGGAAGAGGTGAAGGTCACTCATATGCTATGTGTCCCACTGGTTGCCCCGAGCTGTGTGTCCCACTGGTTGCCCCGAGCTGTGTGTCCCACAGGTTGGCCCGAGCTGTGTGTCCCACTGGTTGCCTCGAGCTGTGTGTCCAAATGGTTGCCCCGAGCTGTGTGTCCCACTGGTTGCCCCGAGCTGGGTGTCCCACTGGTTGCCCCGAGCTGGGTGTCCCACTGGTTGCCCCGAGCTGGGTGTCCCACTGGTTGGCCCGAGCTGTGTGTCCCACTGGTTGCCCCGAGCTGGGTGTCCAAATGGTTGGCCCGAGCTGTGTGTCCCACTGGTTGCCCCGAGCTGGGTGTCCAACTGGTTGCCCCGAGCTGGGTGTCCCACTGGTTGCCCCGAGCTGGGTGTCCCACTGGTTGCCCCGAGCTGTGTGTCCCACTGGTTGCCCCGACCTGTGTGTCCCACTGGTTGGCCCGAGCTGTGTGTCCCACTGGTTTCCCCGAGCTGTGTGTCCCACTGGTTGGCCCGAGCTGTGTGTCCCACTGGTTGGCCCGAGCTGTGTGTCCCACTGGTTGGCCCGAGCTGTGTGTCCCACTGGTTGCCCCGAGCTGTGTGTCCCACAGGTTGGCCCGAGCTGTGTGTCCCAAATGGTTGGCCCGAGCTGTGTGTCCCACTGGTTGCCCCGAGCTGTGTGTCCAAATGATTGCCCCGAGCTGTGTCTCCCACTGGTTGGCCCGAGCTGTGTGTCCCACTGGTTGCCCCGAGCTGTGTGTCCCACTGGTTGCCCCGAGCTGTGTGTCCCACTGGTTGCCCCGAGCTGTGTGTCCCACTGGTTGCCCCGAGCTGTGTGTCCCACAGGTTGGCCCGAGCTGTGTGTCCCACAGGTTGGCCCGAGCTGTGTGTCCCAAATGGTTGGCCCGAGCTGTGTGTCCCACTGGTTGGCCCGAGCTGTGTGTCCCACTTGTTGGCCCGAGCTGTGTGTCCCACTGGTTGCCCCGAGCTGGGTATCCCACTGGTTGCCCCGAGCTGTGTGTCCCACTGGTTGCCCCGAGCTGTGTGTCCCACAGGTTGGCCCGAGCTATGTGTCCCAAATGGTTTGCCCGAGCTGTGTGTCCCACTGGTTGCCCCGAGCTGTGTGTCCCACTGGTTGCCCCGAGCTGGGTGTCCCACTGGTTGGCCCGAGCTGTGTGTCCCACTGGTTGGCCCGAGCTGGGTGTCCCACTGGTTGCCCCGAGCTGTGTGTCCCACTGGTTGGCCCGAGCTGTGTGTCCAAATGGTTGCCCCGAGCTGTGTGTCCCACTGGTTGCCCCGAGCTGTGTGTCCCACAGGTTGGCCCGAGCTGTGTGTCCCAAATGGTTGGCCCGAGCTGTGTGTCCCACTGGTTGCCCCGAGCTGTGTGTCCAAATGATTGCCCCGAGCTGTGTCTCCCACTGGTTGGCCCGAGCTGTGTGTCCCACTGGTTGCCCCGAGCTGTGTGTCCCACTGGTTGCCCCGAGCTGTGTGTCCCACTGGTTGCCCCGAGCTGTGTGTCCCACTGGTTGCCCCGAGCTGTGTGTCCCACAGGTTGGCCCGAGCTGTGTGTCCCACAGGTTGGCCCGAGCTGTGTGTCCCAAATGGTTGGCCCGAGCTGTGTGTCCCACTGGTTGGCCCGAGCTGTGTGTCCCACTTGTTGGCCCGAGCTGTGTGTCCCACTGGTTGCCCCGAGCTGGGTATCCCACTGGTTGCCCCGAGCTGTGTGTCCCACTGGTTGCCCCGAGCTGTGTGTCCCACAGGTTGGCCCGAGCTATGTGTCCCAAATGGTTTGCCCGAGCTGTGTGTCCCACTGGTTGCCCCGAGCTGTGTGTCCCACTGGTTGCCCCGAGCTGGGTGTCCCACTGGTTGGCCCGAGCTGTGTGTCCCACTGGTTGGCCCGAGCTGGGTGTCCCACTGGTTGCCCCGAGCTGTGTGTCCCACTGGTTGCCCCGAGCTGTGTGTCCAAATGGTTGCCCCGAGCTGTGTGTCCCACTGGTTGCCCCGAGCTGTGTCTCTCCGACATACAGCCTGTAAATAATCTACATGAGCAACTATCGAGTTACCATGACACGCAATCAGCCACAACACATCTATTGTCAGGCTTGTCAGGGAATATAGTCTATTCAGGTGATCGTGTGACAGGACCTGTTGAGGATGGCATGAGGTATGTAAGCTGAGTCTTGTACTTACAGCACGGCCAGGGGATTTCGGGAATCCATCATGGACGAACGCGAGAACGGCAACAGCTGCAGCAACAAAGTGTTCGCCAGCTGGGACTACTCCCTCAGTGACGCCAAGACGGCCAAGATCAAGCACAACAGTATCCATTATGATATAGTCGTGAGTTAACCACTTGCATTGTCCAGCATAAAACAATAGTCAATGACCAGTTAAATGTAATACAATAGTCCGGTGCTCAATGGCAATAACGTCCGACGAGTAACCTCGGTCTACTCCCATGACCTAATGTCCTAGAGTGACCTCGCCCTACCCCCATGACTTATGTCCTAAAGTGACCTCGCCCTAACTTCAATGACCTTATGTCATGGAGTGACATCGCAGTAACTCCCCCTGTCTAAATGTCCTAGAGTGACCTCGACCTACCCCCATGACCTCATGTCCTAATGTGACCTCGCCCTAACTTCAATTACCTTATGTCATGGAGTAACATCGCACTAACTCCCCCGTCTAAATGTCCTAGAGTGACCTCGCCCTACCCCCATGACTTATGTTCTAAAGTGACCTCGCCCTAACTTCAATGACCTTATGTCATGGAGTGACATCGCACTAACTCCCCCCGTCTAAATGTCCTAGAGTGATCTCGCCGAGGAGCGGTTTGACAGGGAGCGGAACGAGAAATTGAAGGATGGGTGCAAGCGCTTCAAACTGTACTTTGTCAGGTTCCTGGTCAACGGCTTCGTCCTCGCCTGCCTCGCTGCGGGCGGCTACGTCATCTTCTATGTGACCACATGGTCTTCCAGGGTAAGTCCAGGTGTCGGAATACAACAGACTGGCCGATCGATAGTTCTCATGGAACACATATACATGTTCTTGACCACTTTAATAATATTTTAAGATAGGTGAATATTCAGCAAACATTATTTTGATACATAGATCATTGACATTATATCTGACTTCAGTGTTTAATGACCACTCTCCTTTTATTCAGGGAACGGGTGACTTAGATATCTGAAGATATCAATTCGCTGTTCAGAGTTGCGTACCTTAGCTTTACCATGATCCTCGTATACGAGTGTTCTCATACCAGGTTCTTTCCAAAAATAATCATAAGTTTGTTAGCATCATACCGTATTCGTTGATATCTCAAAAGTTGTAAGCAACCTGCACCCTGCTTTTCCCAACATCAAGCAAGACATACCGCTAAAATACTCTTCCAATCGGCGTTAAATCCAACTCATTCACGCACCGTTCTTTAAAATGCCGTAAGTCAAGGTCATCGTTGTATATAACGTCTCCCCCTACAGTATGTGGCGTCCAACAGCTCAGCCACGGGAACGTCCGCCTACATCCTCCTGGTGGTACAATACATGCCCTCCATCATCATCACCGTCCTCAACGCCGCAATTCCCATCGTCTTCAACATCATCGTCAAAGCTGAACAGTACACCCTGGACTTCGTTGTCAAGATCACCCTTATCAGGTACCGAAATGACTGGTTTGCTGGAACATATGTTGAATGTTGGACATAGCATCTGAAGATGAAGATGACCCATCTAAGACAATAAATTGAAGTCTATCCAGTTTGATAAGAATCTACATCGAAACTTCGCTTAATAAAACCAGAAGTTGTTATCCATAAAGTTGTGTGTTTTCTTATGTGTTTATGTGTCTTCCCAGGACTGTGTTCCTGCGCCTGGCCTCACTCGCAGTGCTGGTCGTGTCCTTGTATACGGACATCATCTGTGACCCAAGGGACTCGTGCCAAACAAACCAGGCGCCATGTACCGTCATCAAGGTAAGGCACCAGAAGGATTGTCTCATGGAGCCCCGGACCTGGTGCTGGAGGTAGTTGCTTTACTTCCTTCTTAGGCTGCTGTTAAAGTTGACTTTGTGACGTGTGTGACATCCATATATGACTGAGTTCTGTGTACAGTACTGACTTGTTCCGTTTAATGTCCATAGAATTATGTGAGTAATGTGGAATGGTCTGTGTGTAATGTGTGAGTGTTCTGTGTGATATGTGGAATGGTCTGTGTGTAATGTGGAATAGTCTGTGTGATATGTGGAATGGTCTGTGTGTAATGTGGAATGGTCTGTGTGATATGTGGAATGCCCTGTGTGTAATGTGGAGTGGTCTGTGTGTAATGTGGAATGGTCTGTGTGTAATGTGGAATGGTCTGTGAGTTATGTGGAATGTTCTGTGTGTAATATGGAATGTTCTCTGTGTAACGTGGAATGTTCTGTGTGTAATGTGGAATGTTCTGTGTGTAATGTGGAATGTTCTATGTGGAATGTGGAATGTTCAATGTGAAATGTGGAATGTCCTATGTGGAATGTTCTGTGTGTAACGTGGAATGTTCTATGTGTAATGTGGAATGTTCAATGTGAAATGTGGAATGTTTTGTGTGTAATGTGAAATGTTCTGTGTGTAATGTGGAATTTCTATGTGGAATGTTCTGTGTGGAATGTGGAATGTTCTGGTTGTAATGTGGAAGGTTCTAGGTGTAATATGGAATGTTCATTGTGAAATGTTGAATGGTCTATGTGGAATGTTCTGTGTGTAATGTGGAATGCTCTGTGTGTAACGTGGAATCTTCTGTGTTTAATATGTCACTGTTTTGTTTGTTATGTGGAATGTCCTGTGTGTTATGTGGAATATTCTGTGTGTAATTAGGAATGTTTTGTGTGTAATGTGTCACTGTTCTGTGTGTTATGTGGAATGTTCTGTGTGTTATGTGGAATGTTCTGTGTGTAATGTAGAATGTTCTGTGTGTTATGTAGAATGTCCTGTGTGTAATGTAGAATGTTCTGTGTATCATGTGGAATGTTCTGCTGACAGTGCTGGGAGACGTACGTGGGACAACAGATGTACAAGTTGGCCATCCTGAACTTCCTAGTAACCGTCGTCAAGGTGTTCCTGGTCGAGCTCCCGAGAAAGTAAGTCAACCTTCCAACGCATCATGTCAAACCAACCTGTCAAACACTCAAACTCAATGACAAACCAGTTGTTTCCTTGACCATTTGTTATCGGACCATTCATCTGAAGTTGGCCGCATCTTGCAACTAACGTCAACATAACTGTGTTGACAGGCTGGTGGTCAACAGGTGCAGGGCCAAGTTGTTCCAGATCATCGGGCCCCCGGAGTTCCAGATCGCACAGAACGTCCTTGACCTTATCTACACCCAGACTGTATGTTGGTAAGCAAATATATAATGTCTGAATTGAGTGCTTGTGAACATGCATTCACAAAGACAAAACTGTAAGTAACTTAGAAATGTATAACAGAAAAATAATGATCTGATGAGAAATCTGACATATCACCATAACTAAGGAAGAGAACATAAACATTATTGGAAAAAAAGATTCATTTAAAATTTTACAAAATTAAAAGTCGTTATTTAACCAATTCTTCAGTGCAGCGTAACACAAGTACACTTGAAGCATTCAAAGAAAAGGGGAGGGTTTTTTATTTAGTTAATCATTCATCCCACTATCATGACAAGAGGATATTGCGTGTGTCGAGTGAAATATCCTGTTTTTCTCATCGAGTGACGGGGGGAAAAGAGATATTTTCACGAGTGTCGTAGCAGTTGAGTATATGTGTTGTCCGCAGTGATCGTGTAGGCAGTGTATACTTTAAATTTAGTTGTAGTGAACAAGAACACCCCCTCCCCCCTTTTCTTTGAATTATTACGTTTAACTGGGTTACAGTGCTGAAAATAGAATAAATAACGATTTTAATAAACAATGTTAAAAAATGAAAATGAAAATTCTTTCTAATAATGTGTATATTGTTTAACAATGGAACTCAGTCGTGGACACGTCAGCAATCAGTAACCCTTTACCCTTATTGTAACAACATTCTTCACGCTTTAAACTTGTATCTTGTCAGTCGGTCCTCCATGTGAAACCACCTCTCTTCCAGGTTGGGATTCTTCTTCGCTCCCCTGATACCGGCCATGATAGTGATACATCTGTTTGTGTTGTTCTATGCCAAGCTTGTGAGTATGAAGCCAAGACTCGAAATACCCGTGTAAATATTTTTTTACCTACAACACTAATGGCCCAGTGAGATGTTAAAGCACGCCCTCGATACGATATTGGAGTGTGTAAATACTTTATCAACTATACAGAGATAGCTGGAAAGTGACTTTACCACCATGTTGTTCCGTCAGGTTTTGAAAGGGGCTGTTATGTTCCCAAGTCAATGATTACTGCTGCGAAATAGCCAGCCAGCCATTTTTTTAAATTTAATAATAAATAATTATACAGTAAACTACGGTTATAACGAACTCAAAAGGACCACTAATTTTAGTTCGTGATAACCGTAGATCTTTATATGCATATATACAGCATATACATCTATACAGCAAATTACTGGGACTAAACATAAGTTCGTCATATCCATCAGTTCGTTATAAGCATGTTCGTTTTAAACATAGTTTACTGTATTTAATAATAGATAGATAGAAAGTGACTTTGCTGTCATGTTGGTCCGTCAGGTTTTGAGAGTGGCAGTTATGCCCTCAAGCCACTGATCACTGCTGCAAAATAGCCAGCGAGACTGTAGGTTCTATTTAATATTTTGATACGTCAGTGACACCCCTCTTCATCCTCCTGTGTTGCAGTTGTCGGCCCTGGTGGCGTGCGAGCCGTCCAAGAGGCCGTACCGGGCGTCTCGCTCCAACTCCTTCTTCATGATGGTGCTGCTCCTGGCCTTCTTCCTCTGCTGTGTTCCCGTGGGCTACACCATGGCCGCGTGGGTATTCCGCTGACATTGTACTGAGTGAGTGAGTGAGTGAGTTGGTGTTCACGCCGCTTTGCACAGTGTTCCAGTCGTATCACGGCGTGTCAGCTTAATGTGGGAGGAAAGCCCAAAGTGATGCACGTCTCAGACGTTTACCACTTTGGTGAAACCCACGGGCACGGGTATGGTGCTGACAAATCTTGAAACATAATCGGGTCCTACCGGGATTCGAACCCACTATTATAGGTTTCTGGCGTGTCAAAGGGACACAATTCTGCACAACGAATTGCGGCGCCTTAGACCCACTAGGCCATCTCATTCAGGTGTAATTGAATTATCACATAAACCTAAAGTTAAATAAAGCCGTGTATGGAGTTCATGATTAGAAGACACGGGCTACTGGGTAGAGTCATGTGTCTTGTAGAGTTACTGCCCTTTTGACGCCAGGATCTGCAACCCACACCGATGGTTGACCCTTGGATTGTTAGCGACAATCACATGTTTAAGCATTTCATCGAATGGTGAACGTTTACGACCAGCGTTATGATTGAAATAATGTTCAAACTGTAAAACACATCGCACCTATACTTGAGAATTAGGAATCATCTCCATGGTGTGGTGGATACCAACGTTCGGAGTCAGTATACTGTGTCTGAGTGGGGTATTCGTGGGAAACTGCGACATGGTATCTCTGTGGGCTGGAGCCATTAACTGCCATAAAACCGGATCGGTACAAGCAGCCACACACGGGTGCATGCACACACGCACGTTACTATATCAGTGCACTAATCTTGAACGCGATTTTAAACCTCATTTCACCTCACCTCAGCTAGAAGTAAACATAAGTAGCATCAATTTTGTATCAAATCATGGTAGTGGTTGATTTAAGATATAGTATATTAACATGTCACATAGTCTACATTAAGAATAAACCAATGTATAAAATACCATATAAAAGCACTGTCCAGCTATTACTGTCTTATGAAATACAAAAAACATCTTTTGTAGCATAATTATTTTGGAACACTATTTCCGTCTTTTCATAAAAGGCATTAATAAAGAAAGAAAATACAAAACATACAATTTACGTCCTTGAAGATATGAATATTAGTTATTAGTTTTAAGGAAAATGTCAAATGTCATATTATGCTGATTTAGTTGTACTGTTTTCTTCGTTTAAATGAAGATTGAAGATATGCGGCTAAAGGATGACTGAATTCTTTACTTGACATAATAAATGTAAATTGGTCAATGAGTAACATTAGTGGGACTATCGGGTTCAAATGAAACATGTTTTCCTCCAGCTTGCCTCCCTCCAAGGGGTGTGGTCCGTTCCGCATCTACAACATGATGTACAGTGTCATTCAGTACACAGTAGCTGCATGGCCCGACATCGCCGAGACCATCTACAACGTTGCAACATCTGCTGCCGTCACGGCTTCAATCATTATACTATTGTGGTAAGGCAATTTGTTGAAGCATACAATCTCTCTTGTTTTAGGCCAATGTGTGTATGTTGTTTAATGTCGACAAGCCGGATCACTGAGCGGCCTCCGTGGTGTTGTGGATTGGGCGTCTGTTAGATAACAGGTTCTGGTGGTTCGATCCCCCGGCCTCGTCATACCTAAAGACATCAAAATTTTGTACTTTTTTTATCCTGCCTGGTGCTGGGCATTTAGGAAATAAATCGGCCCAGAGTCAGTATACTGTGTCTGGGTGGTGTATCCTTGTTAAAGGGCGGAATAGTACAAGCAGCCACACAAACACGTGAATGCACGTCGCTATGTTAGTGCAATGATCTTGGGCACAACGCTGAACCTCATTTTACTTCACCACAGCAACCTATGAAAAAATCAGTGCACGAAATAAGTTATGACGGTCCACCTCGTCGATAGGACACAAAGACCGCAATCTGTCAGGTCAAACACCCGGCACTTATTTTCAACCATAATTTCGGTGGGTTTTAGGCCACATATTTGATTACTATATACCTATACATGTGTGTATAATATTATAATGCTGTTGTTCCCGTTTCAGCCAAATATTTGGTTGAAGCACATTATGACTATATACATGTACCTATACCTGTGTGAATAATATTATAATGCTGTTGTTCCCGTTTCAGCCAAATATTTGAGTGAAGCACATTATTACTATATACCTGTGTGTATAATATCATAATGCTGTTGTTCCCGTTTCAGCCAAATATTTGAGTGAAGCACATTATTACTATATACCTATATTTATTATATACTTATACCTGTGTGTATAACATTATAATGCAGTTGTTCCCGTTTCAGCCAAATATTTGATTGATGCACATTATTACTATATACCTACACTTACTATATACGTATACCTGTGTGTATAATATTATAATGCTGTTGTTCCCGTTTCAGCCTGTTGGTGTATTACTGTTCAGCATTGAAGGGAGCCCACATCGAGAAGACCAAGACACTGATGCATCAAGTTAAAGTTGTAAGTTCCTCGGGAGAATAACACATCCCCGATTTCTTGAATGACTTTAACCCCAAACCCCAACCGACCCCACCCCCACGAGCTAATTTGCATATTTCGTGACGTTTGTCTTGTTTGTAAACAAACGCGAAATCAGAGTAGGGCGGTTGAATGAATATTTTTCGGTATAATTTACAAAGGGATTATATCAGAACCTGGCCTGCGCTGAGCATAAAACTAATGTATGCTCCATGGGGTGACCGGTCGCTTCTTATCCTGCAGAGTCGATACCAATGAAAAGAGGACCAAATTACAATGGTCATGACATCTCAGTGTACTTATTTATTACATGACACATATTTAACTAAATTACCAATAATCTTATCATAACATAACATAACATTACAATTGCTTTTTATCGCACGATAATGGGGAGATGGCACGGACTTCCATACTGAGGACGCCATTGCCTGTGAGAACAACACCAAAACAGGGTGGATTAATTGACCGAGGGTGTGCAGGTGCTAATGGGCTAAATTAGATGCTAAGCTGCCGTTGCATGGCAACTACCGCTGCCCGCCCCCTGGTAACATACATATTTTTAAGAAATGCAACGGCTGCTTAGCAACTACCGCTGACCGCCCTCTGGTAACATACATATTTTTAAGAAATGCTACGGCTGCTTGGCAACTACCGCGTTGCCATAGTAAGCTATAGCTGCCTAGCTCAGATCGCACAGAAGGCAACTTCCGTTGCCTGCCTAAATTAGCAAAAGTATTATGGCTGCTACCGCTGCCTGGCCAAAGTGGTAAAAGCATTGTGGCTAATACCGCTGCCGGGCCAATATACATGACCATTGGTTGCCAAACGTGAGCTTTGTTTACCATTCCACGATTCCACGGCAGGTTCCCACTTAATGTACCAAAAGTAAGTGATAAATAAATAATTGGATGATTGCTTAATTGTCTTGTGACAGTGGCACCATGTTGCCCCAAAACAATAAAGATTCAAGGCTTCAAATAACCATGTTCTACTATATTCCATTAAAATAACCATATGTGTCATCCATGTATTCCGCTTACATAACCACATGTGTCATCATTGTAATCCATCAAAATAACCACATGCGTCGTCCACGTATTTCACTACAATAACCACATGTGTCATCCTTATATTCCACTAAAATAACCACATGTGTCATCCATGTATTCCACTAAAATAACCACATGTGTCATCCTTGTATTCCACTAAAATAACCACGTGTCATCCACGTATTTCACTAAAATAACCACATGTGTCATCCTTGTATTCCACTAAAATAACCACATGTGTCATCCTTGTATTCCACTAAAATAACCACATGTGTCATCCTTGTATTCCACTAAAATAAACACATGTGTCATCCTTGTATTCCACTAAAATAACCACATGTGTCATCCACGTATTTCACTAAAATAACCACAAGTGTCATCCATGTATTCCACTAAAATAACCACATGTGTCATCCACGTATTCCACTAAAATAACCACATGTGTCATCCACGTATTTCACTAAAATAACCACATGTGTCATCCTTGTATTCCACTAAAATAACCACATGTGTCATCCATGTATTTCACTAAAATAACCACATGTGTCATCCTTGTATTCCACTAAAATAACCACATGTGTCATCCTTGTATTCCACTAAAATAACCACATGTGTCATCCATGTATTCCACTAAAATAACCACATGTGTCGTCCTTGTATTCCACTAAAATAAACACATGTGTCATCCTTGTATTCCACTAAAATAACCACATGTGTCATCCTTGTATTCCACTAAAATAAACACATGTGTCATCCATGTATTCCACTAAAATAACCACATGTGTCATCCACGTATTCCACTAAAATAACCACAAGTGTCATCTATGTATTCAAATACAATAATCACATGTGCTCCATGTATTCCACTAAAGAACCACGTGTCATCTTTGTATTCCGCTTAAATAACCACGTGCCATCTTTGTATTCCGCTTAAATAACCACGTGCCATCTATGTATTCCGCTTAAATAACCACGTGTCATCCATGTATTTCGCTTAAATAACCACATGTGTCATCCATGTATTCCACTAAAATAACCAATTCATTCAATTTTCATGTTAATAGCATTTATTTATTTTGGACTATATTGTTCATACACTGTCTGTAATTTATATAGTTAGAAATCTTAGCCCCAATGAATTATTAACTAATGCTGTTATTAGGGACATGTCAGAGAACGAGGCTTTCCCTCGTACCAGCATGATATAACGTACTATCTAACCTCAACCCGTCAGTCAGTACAACATGCATTGCCGTCCTATAGCTGGATTATTGCTAAGTGTGGCGCAAAACAACAAACAGTACCACGTGCACATCCTAAGCATGGGTGTTAAAGCTTATTGCAGAACCTGAAAACGATCGATTTGTGATTGAAGTCAAAACAAAATACCAATCTGTCTTACAAAATGCAAACCCTGATTATGGGTATTGAAGAGTATTGTTGAGCCTAATACCTATGGATTTCTTATTGAAGTCTAACAGCTGTGAAATGAACATCGAGCCATGACATCTTATGTCCTTCATTGGTACAGCTCAATGCGATTTCGACACAGACTGATGCGACACCTGCCCGTTTGCAGGTGGTGTGAGAAGCATGTTATAGTTCACTTTGACACACCGTAATCGGGACGTCGATGTAAATATCAATATACAATATACGCATAACTGTAACAGCTTTAACATACACAATTCATTTTACAGCAATCAGTCAACTTAGAACTCGAACCGTTACAGGGAAATCAATACGATAGTGGCAACCGAAGGGGTGGGGTGGGGTGGATTTGGGTATACGTGCCTGTGACAAGCCCGTGGTACCAAGATTCTCTTGTGATTGACAGCGTGCTGGTGGGGGTTGGGTTTCTGAGGTTGAGTTGAGTGGGGTTATAGTTTTCTAGCACATACATATGTTGTATCTGTAAGTGACATATCAGAAGCTGCAGGATCAATGATGATGATGCTTGACGTATGAAATTCAATTTATTTATTCATTCAAAGCGACACATGGTTCAGATGGTCGAACATTTTTTTAATCAGAAAAGGTACTAGCTCATTTACCTTCGCGCTGAAAGAATAAACAAGGTGTAGTCGCTTTCTCTCTTCCCAGCCCATCCTCTAAATGATATAATTATATGTTTAATAAGTAGAATTTTGGAGTTGTGTATCAATGAAGACATGATTGAATCATTTAAAAAGAGAAACTGACTTCCACTTTGTTTGAGTTTAATATAGTGAGGGTCAAACTGTCTGAACGCCGGAGCTTGCAAACTCACACAAAGTGAAAGTCAATTCTTGTTTCATGTCACCAGCTGGCATCTCGTAGGATATTTCATAATGTCTAATTGTGAACGTGGACAGTCGAAACACGACCGACTCTATCGCTGACAAAAATAGTGCCTCAATATAACAATGCCCTTCAGTAATATCATAACATCAAGTGTAGTTTAGGTACACCAACATTAGATTATAATGTCTGTTTAGAACCATCTCAGTATGTCAGTCACAATGTTAGCGCGACGTTACACATTGAGCTTACGAACGTTTATCAATTCTACCACAGTCCAAAAATGCCAACACGGTCACAAACATCTTTTCCACCTCAAATATATTCGCTCTATTATTACTGACAAATCTTTTAAAAATTATACAATTATGAAACATATCAAACTGTGAATCAGTAATTTGTTAAATCGTTACACATTAAATATATACATTGAACCAGTATAGAACCTGGCAAATCCGCTCGCAGGGTTCAAGCAAAACTCGGCATAGAACTGGTCATGTGACGAAACCGTCTTTCCCCCCGTCCGTGATCCAACTCCTGTTGACTTATCCCTCCGCCTGTTGTTGTTATCGATAGCCATGAAGACAACTTTTTGTACGAAAACAAAATCACATTTGAGATCTGACAAGGATGAGTTGCAAAACATGGGCATCTTTTTTTTGTCATTACCAGACGAGCTATCTTAGTTCTTGCATTAGACCCATTAAGATCCGGGTTAGAATAGGTCTTCAGCAACCCATGCTTGCGGTAAGAGGCGTCTAACGGAAGCGGGTGGTTAGGCTCGCTGACATGTTTGATGCATGTCATCGTATCCCAATTGCGTAGATTGATGCTCATGATGGCAATGACTTGATTATCTGGTCCATACTCGATTATTTACAGACCGCCGTCATATAGCTAGAATATTGCTGAGCGAGGCGTTAAACAACAAACAAACGAAGTTCTCGCATTGATACATCTTGCACTTAGCTTCATCCTATGGAATGCTTACTTTAGTACATATATAGATCAGAATTCCTATCACAACACTAAGTGACGTGTTTTATCTGTCTAGGAGGGACAAGACAAGCGGTTCCTGCTTGCCAGGCTACAGGAGGTGACGGGCGAGACCACACCCTTTCTGAAGGGTCGCAGGACACCCCGTGGGGTCAGCCAGAGACCTGATTCCGGCAGCAAGAGGAAGCCCCGCACGAGGGACAGCCAGCGTTCGGACACCCGCCTGAACATACCACCCGAACAAAGCAATGGCAAATCTCCGCACCCTAATCAGCCAGCTGACGACGATTGGTGATCTGCATGTGACCATCTTGCGTCAACTGTCTGAATGTTTCTGCGCACCCTGTGATAAAGTGTTAAAGTTATTTTCATATTCACTGTGCCAATATATGAAAATTGTTATGTACCTATTGCCATTTAAATCTGTCTCTTATTTAGCCGCTGCACGTTGCCATGATGGTTCCGTCTGACCACGTGTTGACTTCTCCTACCAGCAGCTGTCATGAGGAACACAAGAGTGGCGATGCTTTGACCTCGGTGTCACAGTCACCGCTCGTTACACCCACGACGAATATGCTGTAACCAGGTTGTTTTTGTTCATGACCAGACAAATGTTCCCAACCACAGCCATGATTAGTTGACGAATTTGTTGTTAAGTAACTCTGAAACATGAAACATTAAACTTGGAACAATAACACGAAACAATAAACATGAAACAGTAAACAAAACATTAACGAAGCAACATAAGACATGGAACAATAAACATGGAACAATAACATGAAACAATAAACATGGAACATGAATTATTAACGAATAAACATAAAACATGGAACAATAAACATGGAACAATAAACATGAAACATAAAACATTAAGGAGAAAAACATAAAACATGGAACAATAAATATGGAACAGTAACATGAAACAGTAAACATAACACATTATCGAAAAAACATAAAACATTGAACACTAAACATGGAACATGAAACATTAACGAAGAAAGATTAAACATGGAACAATAAACATGAAACAGTATACATTGTGAACATACACGGTTATTGCTATCTTGACGTGATCAATCTGTGATCTTTTACCTGTCTAGTTGATATGTTACCTGGTCAATCTGTGATCTGATCATCTCTTACCTGTCTAGTTGATTTGTTACCTGGTCAATCTGTGATCTGATCATCTCTTACCTGTCTAGTTGATATGTAACCTGGTCAATCTGTTATCTGGTCAATCTGTGATCTGATCATCTCTTACCGGTCTAGTTGATATTTTGCCTCCTCAATCTGTTACTTGGCCAATCTGTTATCTAATCAGTCTTTCACCTGTCTAGTTAATATGTTGCCTCGCCAATCTGTTACTTGGTCAATCTGTTACCTGGTCAATCTGTTATCTGATCAGTTTTTCACCTGTCTAGTTGATATGTTGCCTCGCCAATCTGTTACTTGGTCAATCTGTTACCTGGCCAATCTGTTTTCTGATCAGTTTTTCACCTGTCTAGTTGATATGTTGCCTTGCCGATCTGTTATCTCATCATTCTCTTACATGTCTGTTTAATCTGTTACCTCGTGACTGTGTAACCCGGTCATTGTGTTACCTGATGGTCAATCTGTAACCTGCCACCCAGTATTAAGACTAACTGTAGTGTGATAAGCCTGTACCTTATGTATACTCTGTGTTTGGAACGATTAGTATCCGTCCTGTGTACAGATCCAGTGTCCATGTGTTGTGTAACAAACCCCATGTCGTCTATCCGAGGGTACCACGTGGATGTGGCCACACTTTTCTTGTGATAACAAATAATTTCCCAACGCAGAATGTTTCCAATCTGCATAATAAAATCTATAATGATAATATTTGCACAATTCTTAGTTCGTAAAGATACATGAATATTATGCTATATTTTTGCATATATGTAATAGGTATGTATTTATACTGTATATACATCAAGTGTACACAATGAACAGTATTTTTCTTATGCGGGGTCGCTCTGAACCACAGCGGAGGCAACCCCTAGCCAGGATAGCTTTAATACACAGGATACCTTCATCTGGCTTCACCTCCTGTCTCTGCAACAGCCTCATTCCGAACTCCTTTTGACGAGAAGTGCTTTCCTAGTGTTCCGTTCTCAGTGAGATGCTATGTACAGCTGACAGATGCTATGTACAGGATGTACACGGATGTGGATTCCATTGCTGCGAAAACGTCCAAATCTCCCAGATCTCGTCACTGGTCACGAATCTTGCACCTTTAGTTCGAGTGAAGTGCCTTTCAATGTACACGACTAACCATTGACACATGGAGATGGGGTGCACCTTATCTGGAGCTGAGATCTAGTGTTATTCCACGTGATTCTTTCATGTGGCCAAGATTTGTTTTTTGTTGATTATTCTGTCTATTTCTGAATAAATCTACCGTGAATGTGTGTTGTTAGTAGTTTTTATGCTACCCATGAAGATGCGGTTTTAAATTATCTTCAGCAAGCCATGGTTGCTGAAAGTGGGTACAAACATGATCGAGTAGTCAGGTATGTCATCATATCCCAATTGCGTAGATCGATGCTCAGGATGTCACTGGATTGTCTGGTCCAGACTCGATTATTTACAGACCGTCGTCATGTAAAACTAGTGCTGAGTACGGCGTTAAACGGTGGGATACCTCGGCGGCTACTCGTCACGTTTGGGCGTCAACGGGGCTACCTCTACACAGTAATCAGAACCGAAGCTGTGGAGGACCTCGTGTATCGTCACAGCGTAGAGGTTGGGCACCGCTTCGATTCGTATGATGACAGCCATTTGCAATGAGTCCTGTCCTCAAGTGACAACCGAATCGACGTCTGTCCACCAGGGACCCATTCCACAAAGCGACATTAGCGCTCAGGTGATCGTAACTCCGATTCTTTAACATTGGCTAACGATTGTAGTAGCGCTTAGAACGTGGAACGGGGCCTAGAACCTTACCTTGAGGAACCGCTTGAGAGCAGCAGGAATAGCGTCCAGGAGAGTTATGAAACTCATCCTACTGACACAGCAACAACAGAGGTTCCGTTTGGCATGGTGTTAAGCACTACAACCTTGGCATCTGAGAACTGGTTGAAAATCCATTGTTCGGTTGAAAGTAGGTTCCTGTTCCATGTGATGGACGAACCATTGATGATTTGGAGGTCAGGGGATATGGCGTATACACCTTGGAGCACATACACATACACATTTGGAGCGGCTGCAGTTGCCACTTCAGCAGATCCGACGTCTGAGGGAGGCCGTCATTCGGGCACGTGGAGAGTTTACTTGCTACTGAATCTTTGAGCTACGGGCGTCGTCATGTAGGGACTCAAAGCATACTGGAAAGGGATATGTAAACATCATTAGTAAATTCATTCAAATTACTTTTTTTCTCACATTTTGCTGGCGATACCTGTATATTTGTAATTACCAGTTCTCTAAAGTGCTAAGTATCGCCTACTGTAAGTGTTTTCTTAGCACGTAGTGTTGACACAATAGAATAGCCAAACATACGGGTGTGGGGACACATCAAGGTAACAGCTATACAAGGAGCAAACGCCATCGATGAGTCTTACATGAGTTATAGAACTTATACCAACAGCACAGGAGTAATGTTGATGTCCTCGTGCTTGATTGTTCATCTGTGTTGAACACAGGATTATATATTCCAACGAATGTCTCAATATATTGACATGTGTAGCTTTACAATGCTAATTCTAATTTTGTTCATGATACAGGGGGTCGTTCGGGCAGCAAGTTCATTCAAGCCAGACAACAGTCAAGGATGACCATCCGGGTGGCCTATTACTATTATGCACGCATACCGTATGAAAGATTTTATTGTTGTACATATTGCCTCTACGTATCGACTGACTTAAACTGGCCCGGTTGTAACTAGATCTATATTTGTAGTATTTTGTAGTATTTGACGTCAGCGGTTATACCTGGTGGCAACCGACGTCAGCGGTTATACCTGGTGGCAGCCGACGTCAGCGGTTATACCTGGTGGCAGGCAACGTCAGTGGTAATACCTGGTGGTGGACGACGTCAGTAGTTATACCAAGTGGTGGACGACGTCAGCGGCTATACCTGGTGGTGGGCGACGTCAGTAGTTATACCTGGTGGTGGACGACGTCAGTAGTTATGCCTGGTGACAGCCGACGTCAGCGGTTATACCTGGTGGCAGGCACGTCAGTGGTTATACCTAGAGGTGGACGACGTCAGTAGTTATGCCTGGTGACAGCCGACGTCAGCGGTTATACCTGGTGGCAGGCAACGTCAGTGGTAATACCTGGTGGTGGACGACGTCAGTAGTCACCGGTTATACCTGGTGGTGGGCGACGTCAGTGGTTATACCTGGTGGTAGGCGACGTCTGTAGTTATACCTGGTCGTGGGCGACGTCAGTGGTTGTAACTGGTGTTGGGCGACGTCTGTAGTCAGTGGTTGTAACTGGTGGTGGGCGACGTCTGTAGTCAGTGGTTGTCACTGGTGGTGGGCGACGTCTGTAGCCAGTGGTTGTAACTGGTGGTGGGCGACGTCTGTAGTCAGTGGTTGTCACTGGTGGTGGGCGACGTCTGTAGCCAGTGGTTGTAACTGGTGGTGGGCGACGTCTGTAGTTATACCTGGTCGTGGGCGACGTCAGTGGTTGTAACTGGTGTTGGGCAACGTCTGTAGTCAGTGGTTGTAACTGGTGGTGGGCGACGTCTGTAGTCAGTCGTTGTCACTGGTGGTGGGCGACGTCTGTAGTCAGTGGTTGTAACTGGTGGTGGGTGACGTCTGTAGTCAGTGGTTGTAACTGGTGGTGGGCGACGTCTGTAGTCAGTGGTTGTCACTGGTGATGGGCGACGTCTGTAGCCAGTGGTTGTCACTGGTGGTGGGCGACGTCTGTAGCCAGTGGTTGTCACTGGTGGTGGGCGACGTCTGTAGTCAGTGGTTGTCACTGGTGATGGGCGACGTCTGTAGCCAGTGGTTGTCACTGGTGGTGGGCGACGTCTGTAGCCAGTGGTTGTAACTGGTGGTGGGCGACGTCTGTAGCCAGTGGTTGTAACTGGTGGTGGGCGACGTCTGTAGTCAGTGGTTGTCACTGGTGGTGGGCGACGTTTGTAGCCAGTGGTTGTCACTGGTGGTGGGCGACGTCTGTAGTCAGTGGTTGTCACTGGTGATGGGCGACGTCTGTAGCCAGTGGTTGTCACTGGTGGTGGGCGACGTCTGTAGTCAGTGGTTGTCACTGGTGATGGGCGACGTCTGTAGCCAGTGGTTGTCACTGGTGGTGGGCGACGTCTGTAGCCAGTGGTTGTCACTGGTGGTGGGCGACGTCTGTAGACAGTGGTTGTAACTGGTGGTGGGCGACGTCTGTAGTCAGTGGTTGTCACTGGTGGTGGGCGACGTCTGTAGCCAGTGGTTGTCACTGGTGGTGGGCAACGTCTGTAGCCAGTGGTTGTAACTGGTGGTGGGCGACGTCTGTAGTCAGTGGTTGTAACTGGTGGTGGGCGACGTCTGTAGTCAGTGGTTGTAACTGGTGGTGGGCGACGTCTGTAGTCAGTGGTTGTCACTGGTGGTGGGCGACGTCTGTAGTCAGTGGTTGTCACTGGTGGTTGGCGACGTCTGTAGTCAGTGGTTGTCACTGGTGGTTGGCGACGTCTGTAGTCAGTGGTTGTAACTGGTGGTGGGCGACGTCTGTAGTTATACCTGGTCGTGGGCGACGTCAGTGGTTGTAACTGGTGGTGGGCGACGTCTGTAGTCAGTGGTTGTAACTGGTGGTGGGCGACGTCTGTAGTCAGTGGTTGTAACTGGTGGTGGGCGACGTCTGTAGCCAGTGGTTGTCACTGGTGGTGGACGACGTCTGTAGACAGTGGTTGTCACTGGTGGTGGGCGACGTCAGTAGTCAGTGGTTGTAACTGGTGGTGGGTGACGTATGTAGCCCCTGGTTGTTACTGGTGGTGGGTGACGTCTGTAGTCAGTGGTTGTAACTGGTGGTGGGCGACGTCTGTAGTCAGTGGTCAGGGCTTGGTGATTTGATTGATGACGTGTCAACGAACCCCGACTGTGTAGGTCGTTGCTCACGATACCCATCACTGCGTTGTCAGTTACAGACACATGGACACACACGCATGCACGCACGCACGCACGCACGCACGCACGCACACACGCACGCACACACACACACACGCGCGCGCGCTCACACATACACATTGTAGAACCACAACCTACAGATTATACATGCCGTGTTTGCCATAGTGGTATTTCATTGCCAGCCACTATTGAATATATACAGAATTAATATATTATCAACTCGCCCGCACTGTAGAAGTCAGCTATGTTGTTTACTTCTTCTCCGACTGATTTCATAACACTGGAGAAAAGAAATGATCTCTTTAGAAATCCCCACCGTCACGGTCCTTGTGCAAACGTACCCGGTTACTAGGTACAATCGGACGACTTAACGTACGTTTTCCATACACGTCCAGAAAATATATTATCTATTCAACTGTGCACGGCCCGACTATTCTTCTTTTGCCTAGAGAACATTAAACCCACTGTACGATCCTTCTTGGAAATCTGTTTAGAGCAATCAATAGAGGAACAGTTAGTATGGTTGAGGAGCATTCATGTCGACAAGCCTACTCTTCGACGGTGTTATAACAGACGTATAGCAACAGTCGGGGCAGTCACACACAACATATTCATACCCTGATATATTCACAGGTAGGACAAATATATTCCTTTTGCATTTCTGTGCTGAAATTACATTTTAAACGTTAATTCATATCAGCAAGAAGTTTGAAAGTTGTCAATCAATTATATATGAACATAAACGCCAAAGACAAGGAAACCCTTTTACATTTAGCATATGGATTACTTCTCTTACCGCTTGTATGTGTCTTTGTTAGGCAATTAAAAGTTGGAACAACATGAAAACGTGACACATTTTAATAGATAACAAAATATTTTATTCTTTGTAAACGCTGTTTCAGAGCTACTTCTTGCCCCCTCACCAGGTGAATACTGAGTATACTCCACACCCTTACTCAGTGTTTGTAAAAATAAATGGCACGAATTTTGGTTTATTTCATAACACCTTCCTTACAATATATACACTGAAGAAAAGGATTTCGTGGGACATAGTTTCATGATAACATATTTTGATATTTGCAAATCCCTGAAAGACGTGTGTCTGTGTTTGCTATAGATGTTGTCAACTGATGGGTAAAGTCAAGATCTATCCGGAGGCAGGTGCGACGTCTGACGTCGAGAAGCAGAAACTAGCTGCAGGCAGTGGAATTAACCTGGAGACCATCCACGATGACCAGCAACTCATTGAGACAATCAGATCCCGTCCGATCTCCATCAGGGACAAGATCAAGCTGAAGTTTGTATTTCTAGCGAGAATTCAGTAAATACCACAACAGGTTTATCTCATATGTTTTGACAAGCAATCATTACTCCACTGTCTAACAACTGGGGTATGACTCTTGTTAAATTATTTGAGTTATTTGTGTGACTATTACAGTCTATTTGCTGACAATGTCTTATATTTTCCTGAGGTATCTGACAAATGGGCTGTGATAGGGACTTATCCATTTTACCACTAGGGTAACATACATTTGATATAAAGAGAAGACATTTGTAATTTTAAGGTGTCTGACAAATGTATATTGCAGCATATGATACCGTAATTGCAAACATAGACATTGCATTGTAATGTGTTCGGTATGTGTTATTTCCAGTATGTCAAATAGTGAACTCGTAATTATAAATGATTGACCATGTGGAAAGTTGTTCTGTGTTTACCATTATCACGGCAACACGATGTACTATCTTTCGTTCTTGTCAACGTTAACCATTATCCGACCACCATAACATACTGTTTTTCGGTGGGTAGCTTAGTGGTTAAAGTGTCCGTTTGTCACGCCGTAGGCCCTGTTTCGATTCCCCGCATGGGTACAATGTCCCTAGCCGTGGTACTGCTAAAAGCGGCGTAAAACACAACTCACTCGTTATTATCGACGCTAACCATTATCCCGGCACCCTGACGTTCTGTCTTTCATCGTCGTTTTAACAACATAGTTTACAGGGTCCGCCCGACCACGATTTTACAAACGCGAAAAAGAAAGTTCCGCCACGTGAGTTTCCCCCCTTAAGGCAGGATACTTCAAGACGGGTCCACATGGAGGGTAACTTGATGGCACTATGAAACAAACCTTGTTCACTGTTTCTTCATTTCTTCTCGCTGACAATCACATTTGGTACAAATCTGATGTATATTTAGACTTCAGATCTTACGATCTTAGAAACAAAATTCCGCAAACCTAGTTATTATTAACACATAGGCCTAAACATCCATCCTTAAAGTAGGAGGTTGAGAGCCAATCCTGACATTAGTTTTCAAATTGACAAACTGATAGTGACAATCTCGGATTAATATTTTCAATGGTTCTCTTTCTTACTCCATCTTCAGAGATGCGCTGTGTTCCGGGTCGGTCGGGCTCTCCACATGCGAGTCATGGCGGTACAGCATGGCCAGGGTAGGTAGCTGCCGATAGCCTCGGGGATGTTGTATAGAGTCGCGCTGACTGATACTGTATATACTACTGCCAACTGAAGCTGCACATATACATGGCGACGTGTTACATCTAGCTCCTGGCTTCTAACATATATCTCCTGGCTTGTTACATCTATCTCTTGGCTGGTGACATATATCTCCTGGATTGTTACATATATCTCCTGGATTGTTACATATATCTCCTAGATTGCTGCATATATCACTTGTATTGTTACATATACCACCTGCCTTGTTACATCTATCTCCTGGCTTGTTACATATATCTCCTTGCTTGTTACATCTATCTCTTGGCTTGTTACATATATCTCCTGGCTTCTAACATATATCTCCTGGCTTGTTACATCTATCTCTTGGCTTGTTACATATATCTCCTGGATTGTTACATCTATCTCTTGGCTTGTTACATATATCTCCTGGCTTGTTACATCTATCTCCTGGCTTGTTACATATATCTCCTTGCTTGTTACATCTATCTCTTGGCTTGTTACATATATCTCCTGGCTTCTAACATATATCTCCTGGCTTGTTACATCTATCTCTTGGCCTGTTACATATATCTCCTGGCTTGTTACATATATCTCCTGGCTTGTTACATCTATCTCTTGGCTGGTGACATATATCTCCTGGATTGTTACATCTATCTCCTAGATTGTTACATATATCTCCTGGCTTGTTACATCTATCTCCTGGATTGCTGCGTATATCACTTGTATTGTTACATATACCACCTGCCTTGTTACATATATCACATGGCTTGTTACATATATCTCCTTGCTTGTTACATATATCTCCTGGCTTGTTACATATAACTCCTGGCTTGTTACAAATATCTCCTGACTTGTCACATATATCTCCTGGCTTGTTACATATATATCCTGGCATGTTACATGTATCTCTTGGCTTCTTACATATATCACCTGGCTTGTTATATATATCTCCTAGATTGTTACATATATCACCCGCTTTGTTACATATCTCACCTGTCTTGTTACATATATCTAGTAGATTGTTACATATATCTCCTGGCTTGTTACATATATCACCTGCCTTGTTACATATATCTCCTAGATTGTTACATATATCATCCGCTTTGTTATATATATCACCTGTCTTGCTACATATATCTCCTAGATTGTTACATATATCTCCTGGTTTGTTACATATATCACCTAGCTTGTTACATATATCTCCTAGATTGTTACATATATCTCCTGGCGTGTTACATATATCTAGTAGATTGTTACATATATCTCCTGGAATGTTACATGTATCTCTTGGCTTGTTGTGTATATCTCCTAGCTTGTTACATATATGTCTTTGTTGGTGACATATATCACCTGTCTTGTTACATCTATCTCCTGACTTCTTACATATATCACCTGGCTTGTTACATATACCTCTTAGATTGTTACATATATCACCCGCTTTGTTACATATATCACCTATCTTGTTACATATATCTCCTAGATTGTTACATATATCTCCTGGCTTGTTACATATATCACCTAGCTTGTTACATATATCTCCTAGATTGTTACATATATCTCCTGGTGTGTTACATATATCTCCTAGATTGTTACATATATCTCCTGGCTTGTTACATATATCACCTAGCTTGTTACATATATCTCCTAGATTGTTACATATATCTCCTGGCTTGTTACATATATCACATGCCTTGTTACATATATCTCCTGGTTTGTTACATATATCTCCTGGCTTGTTACATATATCTCCTGGCTTGTTACATATATCTCCTGGCTTGTTACATATACCACCTGCCTTGTAAAATATATCTCCTGGCTTGTTACATATATCTCCTGCATTGCTACATATATCACTTGGCTTGTTACATATATCTCATGGCTTGTTACATATATCACCCGTCTTGTTACATATATCACCTGGCTTGTTGCATATATTTCCTAGATTGTAACATATATCTCCTGGCTTGTTACATATATCTCCTGCCTTGTTACATATATCTCCTGGCTTGTTACATATACCACCTGCCTTGTAAAATATATCTCCTGGCTTGTTACATATATCTCCTGCATTGCTACATATATCACTTGTATTGTTACATATATCACCTGCCTTGTTACACATATCACCTGGCTTGTTACATATATCTCATGGCTTGTTACATATATCTCCTGCCTTGTTACACATATCACTTGGCTTGTTACATATATCTCATGGCTTGTTACATATATCACCCGCCTTGTTACATATATCACCTGGCTTGTTGCATATATTTCCTAGATTGTAACATATATCTCCTGGCTTGTTACATATATCTCCTGCCTTGTTACACATATCACCTGCCTCGTTACATCTATCTCCTGGCTTGTTACATATATCTCCTGGATTGTTACATATATCTCCTGGCTTATAAAATATATCACCTTCCTTGTTACATATATCTCCTGCCTTGTTACATATATCTCATGGCTTGTTACATATATCCCCTGGCTTGTTACATATATCTCTTGGCTTGTTACATATATCTCCTGGCTTGTTACATATATCTCCTGGCTTGTTACATATATCTCCTGGCTTGTTACATATATCTCCTGGATTGTTACATATATCTCCTGGCTTGTTACATATATCTCCTGGCTTGTTACATATATCTCCTGGCTTGTTACATATATCTCCTGGCTTGTTACATATATCTCCTGGCTTGTTACATATATCTCCTGGCTTGTTACATATATCTCCTGGCTTGTTACATATATCTCCTAGATAGTAACGACTTCTTGTACAGCCAGGCCATGCACACTGATCATTCGTCCAGTTTCGTGGTACTGCGGTTTAAGTTAGAAATCCAAAGCTTAACATAACATATGTCATACGGCCACCTATCCTGATATAAACAGTTCTTGAAATAAGCAGCTTGAGTCTGTATCATTTTTATCTTTATCCCAACCAGTCAAGGCAGAAGTTCAACATGAAAGCAAAGGAAGCGATCAGTACCATTGAGTTATGGGGCAGCTCGTTTCACAGCATAGAAGGTAGGCCTCTATGTTATACCTCTGTTTAAATCATATGAAACCACATTTGTTACAATGTACATATTACACAAGGGAATTAAATACGATTATATAGGGACAAATGTTTGCCATTGGCTTTGACAATTCAGCCGTCACTATATTTAGTTCGCAGGAGTGTTCTGGTATGCATACCGGAAGTGATGTGGCTTTATGCTTGAATTATCTACATCTTGAATTCAAATCCCGCATTTTCCTATCATTATATGCATTGTGTTCATCATTATATCACATAGACCTTGAGTAATTTTGTTGAAAACTGACTAAAAATCATGTTTGGTAATAAATAACAAAACTCGTTCTCGTTTAATATCAAGTTCCCTCGTAAAATATTTCTTCTTCTCTGTATAGCTTGATATGAAATGGAAATGAGAGTTATTATATATTTATCATATCCTATAATTATATCCCCTTGTTCAAGGTCACCATGGTACGGGGGTGTTATCCTACTTCGTGTTCCTGAGGTGGATGTTTGGCTTGAATATCCTCCTGTTCCTTCTGATGTTTGGCTTCATCACTGTGCCCACCATCCTCCAGCCTGCCATCGACTACACCGCCACTAGCACCGACACCGCAGTGTCTCAGTCGTACAGCTGCACACAAACCTACAAGGAAACCGCCACGACTGACGTCGTACAGTTCATGCTGCACGTCATCCAGGGGACGGTCAGTTAGCTCCATATAGCGTGTGTCATATAGATTGTTTCATATTCTGGGCACACGGTTGACCATGTCTCCTGAGGCAGTTCCCGTTAGAGAGTTGCGTTATGTTAAGATATTAAGATGCTTTGTTCGTCAAATATCAAGTGGTCGGTCTCTTAACATATACTCACTGCCAAAAGAAACGCGAATACCATAGTTGATATATGACGACTTCTCATATTCAAGAGATATTAGATTGGGTCGATGCACATACTGGTATGTCGTTCGAACCGATGCTCATGAACGCATCACATGTGACGTCATAGGTCCATGACTAGAGATGCACCATTTGTCTCGTGCAGAATTAACGTGTAAAGTTTGGAAATCACGTGCAGCATATCGTGATAAGAATAAAGTCACTATTGGAAACATCTCTTCTTAACATACATACTTCTCTATATGTTTCTATGATTCGCGGTTTTTTTGGCGGTGAGTATATGTAAAGAAATTCCGATTAAGGAATATGGGGTGCAGGTTTAAGGTCTCGGCGGTGTAACATGTGACTGAAACATGTTTCGCGAAGTGCATAGATCGCTGAAAGAAGTTTGCTTATGAATAGGTGCATTCAGGCCTTTGTGTACAACGTTATACACATTGAAGAGATATTGACAATCGCCCTGGTCTTAAAACTTGGCGTGTTGGCACAATAACCCTGCTTGTGGGTTTCTGTGAGGTGGTGCATGCTTAGAACCTTCACACATAGTCAAGCCGTAAAAAACTAATATTAGTTCAAATCGCTGTTAAACCAAACACACCCATAATCAATAAATATAACAAGATTCTTTTTGCAATGAAATGTGGTACAGTGTTCTGATGTTGGCAAGGTCCATCATGGCAACGTCTGTAAGTAATCGAGTCTAGGTCAGTCTGGGTCACACGAGGAACGGACCCCGCCGTCGGGTGACACAATGACCACACGATCACCACCCTATCATCATACTGGTCTTGGACATGGGGTGTTTTGGGATGCGGAATCCCCTCAGAATCCCAATATGCTCTGCTGTGTCTGCCCCAAGGAGGCTAGGAAAGACGAAGTATTTATTTTCAAGGTCGCTATGTTGCTGATCACTTCAGATTATTACCTGAGTGTGTTTGCGTGTGCTAAATAGCATCCAGTAAACTACGTTTATAACGAACACGCTTATAACGAACTGACGTATATTACGAACATATTTTTGGTCCCGGCCATTTGCTGTTTATATGTTGTATATATGCTTATAACGAACTACGGTTATATCAAGCTAAAATAAGTGGTCCCTTTGAGTTCGTTATAAACGTAGTTTACTGTACACTTTGAAAACGCATATTCGATTTTTTTGTAATATTGGTTAAACAGACACAAAAATCAAATTGTTCTGGGTATTTAGGCATGAGATAATCAAACCAAACAATGTCGGGTTCGAATGTCATCCGATGTCATCCACAGGAGGTTAATATGTCTTTATCACATACTGTCATTATTAACATAATCGAGGTTTAATAGATATTGCTATTCACTACAGTATCTGCAGAAACCACGTGGAAATGTGACTAAAGTCCTTTGGCACTCGACCCTTCGCCCATGTTGGTGCCTCTCTATGGATCTCCCTTCCCTTCAGCCGTGAAAGTGCACCTAGTATCGCTGTGTTTGAGTCTGGACTCACTGTCCCCACTCTGTTGTATAAATGAACATTTGCTGATTTGTGCATTGAGCATGTCCCTCAGTGATTTGGAATTTGTGCTATACAAATAGCCTTATTATATTTTATTATTATGAAGTGACCAGGCCCACTAAGGATATCGAACCCACTGACAGCTGCCATGGCTGTTTACATACGCTCTCCCACATCGGGAAACCATCATCTCATCCTTTAGGGAACGTTATGCAATGGTTTTAAAGGAAGTAGCATCTACATACATACCTAACTATAAAGTAGATTCTACCAGATGATCTCATGTGCCTTATCGGATCATGATACTAAGTTTATCGAATTGGCTTATCGCATCGATAACACTAACCATTATAAAACGGTTCGGTTCAAGGCAGGCGATTGTGTGCCTCTGTGATCAGGCAAGGCTCTGTGTTCCAGGGCTACATGGAGAAGACACACCTCTTCTACGGCTTCTATTCGGGAACCCAGTTCCTGCGAGGAACAGGCACAGCTTCGACCTTTCCGTACAACATCCCCCTGGCTTACTTCCTCGCCTCTGCCGCGTGTCTGGTAGTCAGTCTTCTCCTCATGGCCAAGTAGTAAGTTTTCTTTTAGTTTGTTTGTATATAATTAACGCCCACTCATCACTATTGCCTCTATATGACGGTAAATAGTTGTGTCTGGACAAGGTAAACCAGGGATTGATATTAAGAGCAACAAGCCAATGTCGGGGTACATTGGCACGACATCACTGATTCCATTAAGTCGCCTCTCACAACAAGCATGGGTTGCTGGGGGCCAATGTTGACCCTGAATCCCCATTTGTTATAGATCCAATAGTCGCTCTTGACGGTACAGTGAGGAGTGAGTGAGTATGGTTTTACGCCGCTTTTAGCAATATCCCAACAATATCACGGGGACACCAGAAATGGTGCACATAGTGTACCCATGAAGGGAATCGAACCCGGGTCTTCGGCGTGACAAGCGAACGCTTTAACCACTAGGCTACCCCACCGCATCTCTGGACGGAAAAGTTCATGGTGTAATGTTTAGAGAGTTGAACATGACATTGAAAACAATAGTTTACTGGATTCTTTTTCTACTGTTAGGTACGTGGCACACTTGTGCCAATGAGATGTACTGATTTTTCTTTAACGATCTATGGGATCTACGGAGTCCGCTGTTTTACTTGATTATCCAGGAGCATCCTATGTTTCATTTGTGAATATATTTGTCAAGAAACCATCTCTGAAATTATGTTGCTTGGTTTTCCCGGGAATAAAACAGCCTCGTTTGGTTAGCAAACATTCTAAAATGGTCCATTTGGTGATTATATGTCTGGTACTGGGGTTACTTCAATTACAGTGTGTGAGTTTCTTCACGTAGAGGAATACATCTTTCCAGGACAATCCGTTGATTACACAACACTCCCCATTCGTTGGCCGCGTCATAACGAGAGACGTTACGAGAAGGTACTTATTGTTACCCTGCCTGACGCTCAGCATTAAGGATTAAAACAAGGACTGGTCGGCTCGGAGTCAGTATACTGTGTCTGAAAGGGTCATCCATGTTTAACTGTGACATGGTTTCTTATTTGGCTGACACTATGGAACCGACATTAGTCCGGACTAGAACGCGCAGACGCACATGTTCGCACGCACGCACGACGCACACACACACACACATTCACTATAATCTTGAACGCGACGTTAAACCCCATTTCATCTCACCTTTGTTTTGTACACATGTAAACTTCCCGTTTCTAGCACTGCGAAGGGTTTGTGGGACTTCGTGGTGGACGAGCACGACTCCGGCTACGACTTCTGCAGCAAGGTGTTCTGCAGCTGGGACTACTCCCTCAACGACGACCACACGGCGACTGCAAAGTACAAAAGTATTAGCTATGATTTCAAAGTGAGTGCAGTATTCTCGTCTGTTACTCCATGTAGCTAGGCCCCTCGCGTGTACATACATGGTGGCTAAACCAAGCTTCGATCTAGGACGTCTCAATAGCATCGTGTAGAAGTGTTCAGGAGGAGCCGGACATATATTTTCAGAACATCCGGTTTGTCAAGCAAACTGTTGTTTTGACGTTTTTATACCCTGGAGCCATACTATTTTTCCAGTACTTTCTAGCTCCTACTCCTACAAGAATACCAGAATACCAAGTGGCCCCTCCGACAATGTGCCCCTGCGTTTAGATCATTGCACTTGACAATCTCGTAATAGAGGTAACGTCAGCGGCAAATGGCGGAAGACTTCCATCACTTACGTCAGTCCTTGCTTAACATGAATTAATGTGAAGAACCGGTTCTTTACAAGGACAAGGCGTGTCAGCTTAATGTTGGAGGAAAGCCTGAAGTGATGTAGGTCTTAGACGTTTACCACTTCGATGAAACCCACGAGCAAGGGGTATGGTGCTGACAAACCTAGAAACATAATTGGGGCGAACCGGGATTCGAACCCACAATCATAGGTTTCTGGTGTGTCCAAGGGACGCAACTCTGCACAGCGAATCGCGGCGCCTTAGGCGACTTGGTCATCTGTGCCCCCTCGTGTAGATGAGATTCGTGTGTGAAAATGTTCATGTAGACTGAATAGATGAATGTGTGAAGACGCTCTTGTAGACTGAATCAGTACACATGTCAAGACGTTCGTTTAGACTGAATAGATACGTGTGTCAAGACGTTAGTTCAGACTAAGTAGATACGTGTGTCAAGACGTTATTTTAGACTGAATAGATACGTGTGTGAAGACGTCGGGTTAGACTGAATAGATACGTGTGTGAAGACGTTAGGTTAGACTGAATAGATACGTGTGTCAAGACGTTCGTTTAGACTGAATAGATACGTGTGTCAAGACGTTATTTTAGACTGAATAGATACGTGTGTGAAGACGTCGGGTTAGACTGAATAGATACGTGTGTGAAGACGTTAGGTTAGACTGAATAGATACGTGAGTCAAGACGTTAGTTCAGACTAAGTAGATACGTGTGTCAAGACGTTATTTTAGACTGAATAGATACGTGTGTGAAGACGTTAGTTTAGACTGAATAGATACGTGTGTGAAGACGTTAGGTTAGACTGAATAGATACGTGTGTCAAGACGTTAGTTTAGACTGAATAGATACGTGAGTCAAGACGTTAGTTTAGACTGAATAGATACGTGTGTGAAGACGTTAGTTCAGACTAAGTAGATACGTGTGTCAAGACGTTAGTTTAGACTGAATAGATACGTGTGTCAAGACGTCGGGTTAGACTGAATAGATACGTGTGTGAAGACGTCGGGTTAGACTGAATAGATACGTGTGTCAAGACGTTAGTTCAGACTAAGTAGATACGTGAGTCAAGACTTTAGTTTAGACTGAATAGATACGTGTGTCAAGACGTTAGTTCAGACTAAGTAGATACGTGTGTCAAGACGTTATTTTAGACTGAATAGACACGTGTGTGAAGACGTTAGTTTAGACTGAATAGATACGTGTGTGAAGACGTTAGGTTAGACTGAATAGATACGTGTGTGAAGACGTTAGGTTAGACTGAATAGATACGTGTGTCAAGACGTTATTTTAGACTGAATAGATATGTGTGTGAAGACGTTAGTTTAGACTGAATAGATACGTGTGTGAAGACGTTAGTTTAGACTGAATAGATACGTGTGTGAAGACGTCGGGTTAGACTGAATAGATACGTGTGTGAAGACGTCGGGTTAGACTGAATAGATACGTGAGTCAAGACGTTAGTTTAGACTGAATAGATACGTGTGTCAAGACGTTAGTTGAGACTGAATAGATACGTGTGTGAAGACGTCGGGTTAGACTGAATAGATACGTGTGTCAAGACGTTAGTTCAGACTAAGTAGATACGTGTGTGAAGACGTTATTTTAGACTGAATAGATACGTGTGTGAAGACGTTAGTTTAGACTGAATAGATACGTGTGTGAAGACGTTAGGTTAGACTGAATAGATACGTGTGTGAAGACGTTAGGTTAGACTGAATAGATACGTGTGTCAAGACGTTATTTTAGACTGAATAGATACGTGTGTGAAGACGTTAGTTTAGACTGAATAGATACGTGTGTGAAGACGTTATTTTAGACTGAATAGATACGTGTGTGAAGACGTCGGGTTAGACTGAATAGATACGTGTGTGAGGACGTCGGGTTAGACTGAATAGATACGTGTGTCAAGACGTTAGTTGAGACTGAATACATACGTGTGTCGCGTCCTTCTGTTGCCCCAGTGTGACCTAGCCGAGGACCGCTACAAGAGGCAACAAGCTCGGATACAGGACAGTTGTTGTAAGCGATGTGGCCTCTACACCCTCCGCTTCCTGGTCAACGTCTTTGTCATCGCTTGTCTCGCAGGAGGAGGGGCAGCCATCTTTTTCGCAACAAAATGGTCAACTGAAGTACGTTTCTTTTTTAACTATGTTTTCCTCCCTGCCACTTAGATGCCAAACATTACTTTCTCTGTCCAGACATCTACCATAACGGTGGAGTTATATTGATTCATTTGTCTTTACAAATAAAACACTCTGATAGCGACGTATGCTTGATACATCGTCTCACAATACTTCCACAAAACCATCAATTCCTGCAACTCAGTTGAAGAAGCGCATACCAGCATCAACGTGGTCACCTTTGGGCCAGGTATCTTCATTCTTCCAGGTGCAAACCCTTTCTTCCAATTTATATAAGTGAGTGAGTGGGTTGGGTATAACGCCGCTTTAAACAGTATTCCAGTTATATCGCGGCGTGTCAGCTTAAGGTGGAAGAAAAAGCCCGAAGTGATGCAGGTTTCTGACGTTTAAAACTTCGATGAAACCCACGAGTAGGGGTATGGTGCTGACAAACCAAGAAACATAATCGGGGCGAACCGGGATTCGAACCCACAATCAAAGGTTTCTGGCGTGCACAGCGAATTGTGGTGCCTTAGACGTATTTTGTAAAAGACTACATGTTACACAGAGACATATGACACCGTCCTCTCCCCTTTTCCCAGTTCGTGTCCGCTAACCCGTCCGCCGTAAGCTACGTGCTGCTGCTGGTGGAGTTCCTGCCGTCCCTCACCATCACCGTCCTCAACGTCATCATCCCCCTCATCTTCGACAAGGTCGTCTTGCTTGAGAAGTACTCCCAGGCTGTGGTCGTGCAGATCACCCTCATCAGGTGCGCAAACAGCAGGACTTCATTCCTAAAGACATGACGAGGCACACCCTCAAAATATGTGTATACATAGAATGCATGTTTGATGTTTGGTGCACTTTATGACGGCGGCACATATAATAATACTAAGTCCATTAAACATTTGTCCATGGCGCCACATTATTATCACCACGATCAATGGATCAGTGTGAACCCAAATTTTATTCTCAGCTCCCTGGGGAGTACACAACCCAAGCTGCCAGTCACTTAACCGTACCTTTCTCGGAGGCCCAAACATATTTCTTTTATGATTGTGATGTTAAAGTATACCACATACCGAACTGTTCAATCAATTACACACTCGTGAATATCTGGGTCGGAATAGGTCTTCAGCAACCCATGCTTGCGTAAAAGGCGACTATGCTTGTCGTAAGCGGCGACTAAAGGGATCGGATGGTCAGGTTCATCTTGGTTGAAGCATGTCGTCATAAACCAATTGCGTAGATCGATGCTCATGATATCAATCACTGGATTATCTTGTCCAGATTCGATTATTTACAGACCGCCGTCGTATAGCTGGAATATTGCTGAGTGCGGCGCAAACAACAAACAAACAATCAAATGTACACACTATTGATTATAACTTATCGCACTTGTGTTTGAAGGACTGTGTTTCTGCGTCTGGCCTCCCTGGCTATGCTGATAGTGTCCTTGTACACTGAGATCCAGTGTGATAACAGAGACAGCTGTGGGACCAATATTCTACCTTGTACAGTCATTCCGGTAAATATTTAGTTTACCTTTTCTGTTGTGAGTTCGGTTGTGTGAACACTGCGTGGAACAGTACATTCACAACACACTGTGTCTTACATCGGACTCATGGACGTCCACATCTATCCTGGGGCCCGTTCCACAAAGCGATTGCAGCGCGAAGACGATCGTAACTCCCATATTTTAACATAGACTTAGGCAGTCGTAGCGCTTAGATCGCTTTGTGGAACAGGGCCTTGATTCCAGCGGTTCTGAGGCAGTGGAGGTAGACTAGTGGTTAAAGCGTTCGATCGTCACGCCGCATGCCCGGGTTCGATTCTCCTCATGGGTATAATGTGAAGCCCATTTTTGACGTCCCCCGTCCTGGTATTTCTGGGGTATTGCTAAAAGCGGCGTAAATCGATACTCTCTCCATTGGCTCAATGTAGTCAACGGAATCTGGCTATTACCGAGTTATATTATTATTATTATTATTATTATTATTATTATTATTATTATTATTACCGCTATTTTCAAGATATGACGGTGGCCTAGTGTAACCATCTGACCATGATCGGATTGTAAGCGTTTGTCTTTCATCTAGGTGTGTCGTCACATCTGTCTGACAATTCGTGTTTGAGAATGTTTTGTGTGTAATATCATACTGTTCTGGTTGTGCTATCGACCGTCCTGTGTAACATCAGAATATTATGTATGTAGTTCTGTTCTGACTGTTGTGCATGGAATAGTGAATGTTCTATGTGAAATGTGGGACTGTCCTGTGTGTAATGTCTTACTGTTCTGTGTGTAATGTAGAATGTTCTGTGTGTAATGTAGAATGTTCTGTGTGTAATGTAGAATGTTCTGTGTGTAATGTAGAATGTTCTGTGTGTAATGTAGAATGTCCTGTGTGTAATGTGTTACTGTTCTGTGTGTACTGAAGAATGCTCTGTATGTAATGTAGAATGTTCTGTGTGTAATGTAGAATGTTCTGTGTGTACTGAAGAATGCTCTGTATGTAATGTAGAATGTTCTGTGTGTACTGAAGAATGCTCTGTATGTAATGTAGAATGTTCTGTGTGTACTGAAGAATGCTCTGTATGTAATGTAGAATGTTCTGTGTGTAATGTAGAATGTTCTGTGTGTAATGTGAAATGTTCTGCTGACAGTGCTGGGAGACGTACGTGGGACAACAGATGTACAAGTTGGTCATCATGAACTTCCTGGTAACCGTCGTCAAGGTGTTCCTGGTCGAGCTCCCGAGAAAGTGAGTGATGTGGACGTGACCTACAGTCTTATTAAGACCACACTGCGACAATGAATGAAGCATAAACTAATCCAATACATAGACCCACAACCCAGGTTGTCACACCTTGTTCCATAATAACTGACCTAACTCTGCCGGTAGTCAGTGCCCTTTCATCATTGACCTGCCGGTAGTTAGTGCCCTTTCATCATTGAGCTAACTCTGCCTGTAGTCAGTGCCCTTTCATCATTGACCTAACTCTGCCTGTAGTCAGTGCCCTTTCATCATTGACCTAACTCTGCCGGTAGTCAGTGCCCTTTCATCATTGACCTGCCGGTAGTCAGTGCCCTTTCATCATTGACCTAACTCTGCCGGTAGTCAGTGCCCTTTCATCATTGACCTAACTCTGCCTGTAGTCAGTGCCCTTTCATCATTGACCTAACTCTGCCGGTAGTCAGTGCCCTTTCATCATTGACCTAACTCTGCCTGTAGTCAGTGCCCTTTCATCATTGACCTAACTCTGCCGGTAGTCAGTGCCCTTTCATTATTGACCTAACTCTGCCGGTAGTCAGTGCCCTTTCATTAGTGACGAAGAGTTGCAGGTCGTCACTGCTGTTTCCTACTGCCCATGTATTAGTGACGAACAGTTGCCGGTACTCACTATTGTGTCTCACACGAACGTTCTGTCCAGGTTCATCGTCACCAAGTGTGGAGACAAGTCCAAGCTGCTTCAGATGATCGGCCCTCCGGAATTCCAAATTCCCACGAATGTCCTTGACCTCGTGTACACACAAGCTATCTGCTGGTATGTTGCTAGGATACACTGTCAGTCTTGTGATGTCACACTGTCTGCTGGTATGTTGCTAGGATACACTGTCAGTCGTGTGATGTCAGACTGTCTGCTGCTGTTGTTGCTAGGATATACTGTCAGTCTGGTAATGTCACACTGTCTGCTGGTATGTTGCTAGGATACATTGTCAGTCTTGTGACGCACACTGTCTGCTGGTGGGGTTGCTAGGATACACTGTCAGTCGTGTGATGTCAGACTGTCTGCTGGTAGGGTTGCTAGGATATACTGTCAGTCTGGTGATGTCACACTGTCTGCTGGTATGTTGCTAGGATACACTGTCAGTATTGCGATGTCATACTGTCTGCTGGTAGGGTTGCTAGGATACACTGATATTTGATATATATGGTTTCAATCAGCGGTATTGGCAATGATAACGCTCTGTAACAATAATGTGTCACATTAAGCCCGCAGTTATTAACTGATTAGTAAACTTAAGGTTATTCAATAGTTGCCGTCATAGAATGTTATTGAGGTGATGTGAAATGGGGTTTAACGTCGCGTCCAAGATTATTACATTTATATAGCGACGTGCATTCACGTGTGTGTATGGCTGCTTGTGCTAGTCAGGACTAATGCCGATTTTATAGCGCTAGCCCACTGAGATGCCATGCTGCAATTTAACTTGAATGCTCCACTCAGACAGAGTATACTGACTCCGAGCCAACCAGACCTTGTTTCCGCTAGTTAATGACGAGCGCCAAGCAGGTGATATGTTTTAACGTGTTTCGGTATGACGCGACCGGGGATCGAACCCCGGACCTTCCACTCTCCGGGCGGAGGCTCTACCACGAGACCGGGCTTTTAGAATGTAAGATGCAGTGTACTGTGTATATGTAAACCAGAATGTCATTGTGTGAAGGTCCTGACGAAGTACTTCCTCTGTTCCAGGATCGGCTTCTTCTATGCCCCTCTGATACCGGCGCTCATCATCGTCCACATGTTCGTGGTGTTCTATGTTAAGAGGGTAGGTGATGAGTCCAGAGACACCAGTCGATGGTAGGCATCTTGTATCCGAAACTGGTACTGTTTGCCTCGTTTTCTTAGCGTTCACTATACATCCGAACTGGTACACAAACTTTCACGGTCCCAACACTGACGGCATAAAGTATGTTTGTGTGTATGTTTGTCTGTTGTTTAACGTCGAAGTCAGCAATATTCCACCTATATGACGGCGTTCTGTAAATAATCGAGTCTGGACCAGACAATCAAGTGATTGATATCATGAGCATCGATCTAAACAATTGGGAATCGATGACTACACCTACCAATTCTGCGAGTCTCACCACCCGATCCTGTTAGTATATATTGTTATGTTTATTCATGTATGGGAGGCCATAGGGCCATGCACATTTCAGTTATATATAGAAACACACAGTTCAGGCAGTTTACATTGGAAACAATACTAAGGGTCTAATATCTGGTCTTTGTACGTAATGATAGCGCCTCCTTCACATACTTAGCTACATTTCTGAGTATACAGTCATTTTGATTATTTAAGAGATTGCGAAAAGTATTAATACATGGATTGTTATAGAATCTTACAGGAATATACTTTTATCTTGATGCGTAAAACGGGCAAACAAACACAGATTGGACTTCGTCCTCGATACAACCATTGTAACATAGCCGAAAAAGCGTTGTGAATAAACAATATCCTCTCTTCTGCCCATGTTACTCCATATAGGCAATTCACTTAATCTCAACAGGCACATCATACGACTATGGTCTCTATTTCTGAAAGTTGTAACACAGTATTCTATATCCAATAATATCTTGACGTGTAAATAATACCTTAATTTACAAGACTGATAGATTTTCATCTGTATAGTCTGTTAAATCCAACAAACGCTGTCTAAACAGCTGCAAGAAACAATTAACATCACCAATATTCTGTTCGTGCCACACATAACCAAATCCATAAATGTCGACTAAATATTTAACATGTGTTGCCCAAGTAATTCTACCACATTCATCCAGCTTCTTCTTTAACAAATAACACTGTCGGGGATATGTTTCATCATTCCAATCGTTATAAGAAGTTTACACTAGTATTTAACACACTTCACATGATAATCCACATGCAAACCATATCCACCACATCCAGCTAATATTGTTGTGTTTGATACATGTTTACCCACTCCAACTTGGTCATCCATCGTGTGCACTGTTCTGCGTTCCCGTTAGTCGCCTCTTACAACAAGCGTGGGTTGCTGAAGTCCTATTCTCTGCCCGGATCTTCACGGGTCTCATGGAATAAAGAAATGAATTATTTCGTAAAACCATACATTCGTGAGTGAGTGTGAGTGAATGAGTAAGTGAGTGAGTGAGTGAGTGAGTGAGTGAGGGAGGTGTTTGTTCCAAGCATCCCATGTTTGTACGTATCAGGAAGATGGTTACTGCATAAACTATGACTATCACCACAGCAGACACGAACTTTAGCTTTAAAGACAATGTTACCTAACGTGTGTGTGAGTGAGTGTAATGACGCTTTGAACAGTAGTACGGTTACACGAGGGCGTGTTAAGCCCACGGCAATTCAGGCCCCTGGAGACAACAAACCACGGGTCGTAAACACGGCGACCTTTATACCCGGATTGATGTTTGTCAGGTCATGTTTTCACATATTCCCGTCGTATAGGAAACCACTGTCAGCACTTGATACAAAGAAGATAAAAAGTGCCCGATGGATGCAAATCTAAAAAATGCTTTCAATAAACGTTAGTCAACACTGTGGCTTGTATTGATAACATCTTCTCCATGGAGTTCCAACCCTATAAGAAAACATGTTCACTGAACAAGGGAGAGACTGGATATATACTCATGGAAATAAGTAAGGGAAAACTTGATTCTAACATGCTGAATTTGTATGCGTGCTATATCAAATGTACTGACAGTAAAGCTTATTGGCCTATTCCCCTATTCGTTTCCATCAGCATACGACAACTAGATATTCGGCGACGTGAGCTCACACAGCATATATAGCACCCGTTAGTGAGTTGGCTCTGTCATCGCCTATAGCGCTATTCCAGCCATACCACAGCGGGGACGCCGGGCGTGAGCTTTACATAGTGTACCCATGTTAGGAATCAAACCCGGGTTCTCAGCGTGACGAGCGAACACTTCAACCAGCCTTGGGCTGATTTTGACATGTAGGTGTCTTAAAGTGTTTTTCTTTTAACGGTATATCGTTCCACAGCTTGACAGTTACCTTGTTTGTTGCAGTTATCTGCCCTGAAGGCGTGTGAGCCGTCCAAGAGGCCGTACCGAGCGTCGCGCTCCAACTCCTTCTTCATGGTGGTGCTCTTCCTCGCCTTCTTCGTCTGCTGCATCCCTGTCATCTACACCATGGCCGCGTATGTACTCAGTAACCTATTGTACCGCCCCTGTGGGGAGCCGGGGCCAAGCGGACCCCTGTCCACCATGGCCGTATGTACTCAGTTAACCCTTTGTACCGCCCCTGTGGAGATCGGGACAAGCAGACCCCTGTTCACCATGGCCGTATGTACTCAGTGAACCCTTGTACCGCCCCTGTGGGGAGCCGGGGCCAAGCGGACCCCTGTCCACCATGGCCGTATGTACTCAGTTAACCCTTGTACCGCCCCTGTGGGGATCCCGGACTAAGCAGACCCCAGTCCACCATGGCCGTATGTACTCAGTGACCCCTTGTACCGTCCCTGTGGAGATCTGGCCAAGCAGACCCCTGTTCACCATGGCCGCGTATGTACTCAGTGACCCCTTGTACCGTCCCTGTGGAGATCTGGCCAAGCAGACCCCTGTTCACCATGGCCGCGTATGTACTCAGTGACCCCTTGTACCGTCCCTGTGGAGATCTGGCCAAGCAGACCCCTGTCCACCATGACCGTATGTACTCAGTGAACCCTTGTACCGTCCCTGTGGGGATCCGGGGCCAAGCGGACCCCAGTTCACCATTGCCGTATGTACTCAGTGACCCCTTGTACCGCCCCTATGGGGATCCGGGGCCAAGCGGACCCCAGTTCACCATTGCCGTATGTACTCAGTGACCCCTTGTACCGCCCCTATGGGGATCCGGGGCCAAGCGGACCCCAGTTCACCATGGCCGTATATACTCAGTTAACCCTTGTACCGCCCCTGTGGGGATCCCGGACTAAGCAGACCCCAGTTCACCATGGCCGTATGTACTCGGTGAACCCTTGTACCGTCCCTGTGGGGATCCCGGGCCAAGCAGATCCCAGTTCACCATGGCCGTATATACTCAGTTAACCCTTGTACCGCCCCTGTGGGGATCCCGGACTAAGCAGATCCCAGTTCACCATGGCCGTATGTACTCGGTGAACCCTTGTACCGCCCCTGTGGAGATCCCGGCCCAAGCAGACCCCAGATCACCATGGCCGTATATACTCAGTTAACCCTTGTACAACCCCTCTGGAGATCGGGCCAAGCAGACCCCTGTCCACCATGGCCGTATATGCTCAGTTAACCCTTGTACCGCCCCTGTGGGGACCCCGGGCCAAACAGACCCCAGATCACCATGGCCGTATATACTCAGTTAACCCTTGTACAACCCCTCTGGAGATCGGGCCAAGCAGACCCCTGTCCACCATGGCCGTATATGCTCAGTTAACCCTTGTACCGCCCCTGTGGGGACCCCGGGCCAAACAGACCCCAGATCACCATGGCCGTATATACTCAGTTAACCCTTGTACAACCCCTCTGGAGATCGGGCCAAGCAGACCCCTGTCCACCATGGCCGTATATACTCAGTTAACCCTTGTACCGCCCCTGTGGGGATCCGGGGCCAAGCAGACCCCAGATCACCATGGCCGTATGTACTCGGTGACCCCTTGTACCGGCCCTGTGGGGATCCTGGGCCAAGCAGACCCCAGTCCACCATGGCCGTATGTACTCGGTGACCCCTTGTACCGGCCCTGTGGGGATCCTGGGCCAAGCAGACCCCAGTCCACCATGGCCGTATGTACTCGGTGACCCCTTGTACCGGCCCTGTGGGGATCCTGGGCCAAGCAGACCCCAGTCCACTACGTCCGTATTTACTCGGTGACCTCTTGTACCGCCCCTGTGGGGATCCCGGCCCAAGCAGACCCCTGTCCACCATGGCCGTATGTACTCGGTGACCCCTTGTACCGTACCAGTGGGGATAGCGGGCCAAGCAGACCCTAGTTCCCCATGCTTGTCGCAGGATCCGACTTAAATGAGGACCGGAAGGTTACAATGTGTGATCTTGTTGGTTGTGTGTCACTGCGCCCAGACAACATTGGTCGTAACCTGCCATCGTAACCTGGCCTTGTGTTGATTATGAACAGGCCGTCGTGCTATAGATGGAACAGTGCTGTCTAGGGCGTAAAACAACAGTCAGGCAATGAGTGTCCCCTTTAACATCAGCGTCAAGAACATCATATCGATAGTGACGTTACATGTGTTAAATGTTTCACAGCGCTACAAGTGGACAAGAACAAAGAACAAGGTCAAGTCAAGGTCATATTTTGCCAAATAATGCTGTTAATGAATAATGTCGTGTATGGGGACTATTTTTGGGCAGATGATATAATATTGAATCCTTTTATATCTCCATCTTGCAGTTTAAGTCCGTCAAAAGGATGTGGCCCGTTCAGGATCTACGCCTCAATGTTCAGTGTGATCGACGAAACAGTCCAAGGTTTCCCCGCTGTTGTGGAGTCTATTTACAACGTCCTCACGTCGGCCGCCATCACGACGTCGGCCATATGTCTGCTCGGGTAGGTGGTTCACACTGAATATACTCCCATTGCCAGGCGGTCCTTGGCTCTAAAGTGTATCCAAGGGAGGTCATTTAAAGGGGCATTGACACGGTACAAAGAGTTGGTACAACTTCTGGCATGCAATTAGTTGTACGAACTGAGGTTGTATAAGACACCATAACACCCCTCCACTATACGGCACAACCTCCTGAACGCAACAAGCCGCCGTTCGCCCTCCCCTTTGGCGGGAAACACTTTGTCTTCCTTTAGCTGTGAACAGACAGAACTGGCTTTCATCAGTCAAGACGGACTCTCTGCTAGGCACGTGGCTGCCAACGACGTACAATCCGGGCCCATATCAATCTCTGACGACGATGTTGCGCTGTCAATAACTGTACTCTGTAAAGTTCGTGAGCCCTAATTCCTTGAGCCATGGGTCGCCTGGCCCCTGTCTGTCGACTAACCTTATGCCCGAATGCACTCTTCGCTGATGACGTCACTGTCAGGATTCGATTCCGGCGATGCAAAGTACGCAAGTACCGGTCTTCATTGGGCATAGTTACCCTGGGTCAGCCTGTTCGTGGCCTGCCTGATGTCTGTCCGGTCTGTCTGTAACGCTGCATCAAGTTAGTTACAGCAACACGGGAGCAACCAAAAGTTCTAGCAATGTGGGCTTGGGTGGCTCCCATCAGTATCATACCGAGGGCTCGTTCGCGTTGTTGGGGTGTCACTGGTGGCCGTTCTGAGGTGATTGTTTATCAGTGTGAGTGTCTGACATGACGTTCGTATCACTTATATACCGTTATTGCACGTGTAGTTTGGCTGCCCAAGTGTTTTTCACTTTTTCGCATATTCTGCGATGATTTCAGGTTGTCGTTGTATATTCGCTACCCTGAACACGTTACCCATATTTCAGGTTGTTGTAAATAGTCTACTCCTGAACACGTTGCCCATATTTCATTTAACGCGTTGCCCATATTTCAGGTTTTCGTTGTGAATTCCCTACTCGTAAACACGTTGCCCATATTTCATACTGTCGTTGAATACACCCTACTCCTAAACACATTGCCCATATTTCAGGTTGTCGTATATATTCTACTCCTGAAGACGTTGCCCATATTTCAGGTTGTCGTTGTATATACCCTCCTCCTAAACACATTGCCCATATTTCAGGTTGTCGTATATATTCTACTCCTGAAGACGTTGCCCATATTTCAGGTTGTCGTTGTATATACCCTCCTCCTAAACACGTTGCCCATATTTCAGGTTGTCGTATATATTCTACTCCTGAAGACGTTGCCCATATTTCAGGTTGTCGTTGTGAATTCCCTACTCGTAAAGACGTTGCCCATATTTCAGGTTGTCGTATATATTCTACTCCTGAAGACGTTGCCCATATTTCAGGTTGTCGTTGTATATACCCTCCTCCTAAACACGTTGCCCATATTTCAGGTTGTCGTATATATTCTACTCCTGAAGACGTTGCCCATATTTCAGGTTGTCGTTGTGAATTCCCTACTCGTAAAGACGTTGCCCATATTTCAGGTTGTCGTATATATTCTACTCCTGAAGACGTTGCCCATATTTCAGGTTGTCGTTGTGAATACCCTACTCGTAAACACGTTGCCCATATTTCAGGTTGTCGTTGTGAATACCCTACTCGTAAACACGTTGCCCATATTTCAGGTTGTCGTTGTATACACCCTCCTCCAAAACACGTTGCATATATTTCAGGTTGTCGTTGTATTATTGCTCGGTGATGAAGAGGGCACACGTAAAGATGAAGAAACTGTTGCAGCACCAGCTCACACACGTACGTCACTTCTGGCTTGGGCTGATCCCATTGCACTCTCAGGGATATAAACACCATATTATAATCTCGGGGATAGAAACACCATATTGTAATATCGGGGATAGAAACACCATGTTGTAATATCGGGGATAGAAACACCATATTGTAATATCGGGGATAGAAACACCATGTTGTAATATCGGGGATAGAAACACCATATTGTAATCTCGGGGATAGAAACACCATATTGTAATCTCGGGGATATAAACACCATATTCTAAATCGGGGATAGAAACACCATATGGTAATATCGGGGATAGAAACACCACATTGTAATCTCGGGGTTATAAACACCATATTATAATCTCGGGGATATAAACACCATATTGTAATATCGGGGACGTAAACACCTTATTGTAATCTCGGGTATATAAACACCATATTGTAACCTCGCTTTATTTCTTACCATGACGCTGAGGGTCGTTGTTCATTTTAGAAGCCACTGGTTGTGTGACCAATGCTCCCTTATGGTTGCTGTGATAGGTCACCATAGTTAAAATGTCTAAATCAGAAGCTTTTGCACCTACTGTTGCAGAATGGAAAAGACAAGGATGTAGAACGTGCAAGATCACGATGGGGTCCGCGTGCAGTCAGAGGTGGAAGGTCGGCTGAACCGGTCAGAGAGAAGGTGAAAAAGCAGACTCCTACCTTTAGCGACATAGACAAGTCTTACAGCAATGGCGCAGCTCCATCTGATACCCATGCCTAACAGCAATGACACGGCTCCATCTGATAGACATGCCTTACAGCAATGACACGGCTCCATCTGATAGACATGCCTAGCAGCAATGACACGGCTCCATCTGATAGACATGCCTAACAGCAATGACACGGCTCCATCTGATACACATGCCTAGCAGCAATGACACGGCTCCATCTGATAGACATGCCTAGCAGCAATGACACGGCTCCATCTGATAGACATGCCTAACAGCAATGACACGGCTCCATCTGATAGACATGCCTAGCAGCAATGACACGGCTCCATCTGATAGACATGCCTAGCAGCAATGACACGGCTCCATCTGATAGACATGCCTAGCAGCAATGACACGGCTCCATCTGATAGACATGTGTAACAGCAATGACACGGCTCCATCTGATAGACATGCCTAGCAGCAATGACACGGCTCCATCTGATAGACATGTGTAACAGCAATGACACGGCTCCAATTGACAGACATGCCTAACAGCAATGACACGGCTCCATCTGATAGACATGCCTAGCAGCAATGACACGGCTCCATCTGATAGACATGCCTAACAGCAATGACAGTTCCTACCTACATGACTGTGACAAACGTTGCAGAATGATGTGTTGAACGTCCATCTTACCCGTCAGCATCTTGCTGATCTGAGCTGTACAGCCATACTGTGATAGATATTACATGTCGTAAGATATTTTATGTGTATTTATACCAAGAGATTATAGAAATAGTTATTTTGCTATATCTGTGATATACTTTATACAGCATTCAGGGCGCTTGCAGATGTTTGGGTGACGTTGGATGGGGAGGGGGAACAGCTAAATAAATTAAATGTGCGAAATGATTAGGACAACCATTATAAATGCCCAGGTACCCACCATAAGACACATTTGGTAAGTTGACATATCTGTGTATAATTTGTCGTATCTAGGTTGTGATTTATTACCTTCTAGGAAGCCTTGCAAAGTTATCCTTCAAGTTATCCTTCAAGTTATCCTTGTATTGTCATTGGCCAAGTATCATTATCAACATCCAACATTGTTCTGGCGAATGATATAATTACCTGCTATAAAGTTACCTTATATAAAGTCCAGGTATGTTTATGATATTTATTCTGTGCTAAATGATTTCATAATTAAACATGCTCTCCATGACGGTGTCTGTCCTGTCTTTCCTGAACGTGTCTTGATATTTTTTTATATATCTACAGGTGTGTTAGGTGATTGGCGAAAGCCAAGCCTCGCGCCCACAAAGAAAAGTAAACACATCTTTAGAACTGACACCATATAGTACATGTATAGAACTGACACCATATAGTACATGTATAGAACTGACACCATATAGTGCATGTATAGAACTGACACCATATAGTACATGTATAGAACTGACACCATATAGTACATGTATAGAACTGACACCATATAGTACATGTATAGAACTGCCACCATATAATACATGTATAGAACTGACACCATATAGTACATGTATAGAACTGACACCATATAATACATGTATAGAACTGACACCATATAGTACATGTATAGAACTGCCGCTATATAGTGCATGTATAGAACTGACACCATATAGTACATGTATAGAACTGACACCATATAGTACATGTATAGAACTGCCGCTATATAGTGCATGTATAGAACTGACACCATATAATACATGTATAGAACTGCCACCATATAGTACATGTATAGAACTGACACCATATAGTGCATGTATAGAACTGACACCATATAATACATGTATAGAACTGACACCATATAATACATGTATAGAACTGACACCATATACTACATGTATAGAACTGACACCATATAGTACATGTATAGAACTGACACCATATACTACATGTATAGAACTGACACCATATAGTACATGTATAGAACTGACACCATATAGTGCATGTATAGAACTGACACCATATAATACATGTATAGAACTGACACCAAATACTACATGTATGGAACTGACACCATATAGTACATGTATGGAACTGACACCATATACTACATGTATAGAACTGACACCATATAGTACATGTATAGAACTGACACCATATAGTGCATGTATAGAACTGCACCTAGGGACGGTAGGGTAGGCTCCTAGTTAAAGCGCTCACTCGTCGCCCCAAAGAGCCAGGTTCGGCTCATTACATAGGTACAATGTGTCAAGCCATCTGTGGTGATATTGTCAGAGTATTGCTACAGGCGGCGCGAACACCAACTCCCTCACTCCTTGTTACACCGGGAAAAGAGGGGTATCCTTAGCAATTAGGTCAAGAGTGTCACGCTGTAAAAGGGTGTAACCAACGTAACAGCTCAATTTACGAATATGCAAACATTGTCAGACTATACATCATGTATTAAGTGACATTATAATGTGGAGGGACCGTCATATAGCTTTAGTGTACCTATTCAGCTGCATCATATACAAACGAGACATGCGCTCCCCTGTGAACATGTTTATATTCAGCGCTGTGCTCTCCGTGCATGCAATATTAATGTCATCTGGATGTAGCAGCACATTAAAAAGCTGCTGAAAATGAGGTCTAATCAACGTCAGCTCTGGAGTGGGCGACTAATTGTCAGACTGTCGCGGATGCACGGGGACGTGATGTTTGAGGAAGTTACTGTTTGCTTGAGTCACGGACAGTGACGGCGCTAGAACACGTCACGGGTGATAGTCTTAGACGACATACAGTACTGAGTCTTCAGCTGTTTGTCAATGCAGTCGCCAGACAGGTCACATTCTACGAACCGTGACCACAATCACTGTGATGCTTCAAGGACGTACAACACGGGACTGTTCACTCAAGCGAACACTGCACGGATCGGTATACGATACTAACATTCAGTGTGAATTCTCCTCTTGAAGAACGTTTTGTGATTACATGGATCAACACTTCAAATGATGATGCACGTGGTTCGTGGAACAACCCACAGCAAACTGAGCGAAGGCTTTGACAGTTTGTAATTTCAGGTAGGTTCAAATAATGACCTTGACCCATGGTGGCTGAATTTAGGTCAGCTAGGTACAGATGTAACTGCATGCCAATTACGTCAATTTATGTAATTATGGGTAATTATTGAATTGCAGACATTTTATTATGCCGTAAAGCAAAGCAGTGTAATTATGGAAGTGTTTACGGAAGGTTCCCCGTGTAGCTGCGAAACATGTCGTCTGCTTCTCCACAGCAGTCACTACTTCCGCTGTCATGTCAGCACGAGATATTCAGAGCTCACAACTGTTCAAACGCCCATTGCTGTAATGCATGGAGTTAAACACGGACTGCAGTGTCCAGGCGTATTGTTAAACATGTAACTTGATGTACATCTAGGGTGTATAGTTAATGTGATTGTACATCCGTGCTTACACCGCACAACGGCGGAACAGCTGATTCGCAAGTCTTGCCAACAGTGCATGCTTGATCTTTTGTTGCAGACGACTGTGGACTTTTGCTATTGAAGTTTAGATTATTACATAGCCAACGCGCCTGCAAGTGCATATATTGTCTTCCTGGATATATTTGAGATCGTCTTTGGAGATCCATCCACTTCTAATCGCATACTTAATAGTCGGGAGATCTAGATTGTGTTTATCATTTTATAGTTTCACCTCGCCGTACTGATAGTGTCATGTGTGTGGACTGATAAATGTCACGGATGTCTGTGACGTAATGTATGTTAATAGTACCAGGTACGACTTGTAGCTTTTCCATGTCGAGTACAGGGACAAGTCATTTATTGTGGATTGGAGTCTTTACGGCAATGAGGGTACACAATTCATCGTTTGTATGTTCATGTTCGCCATGGACGCAGACTTGTTACAGTATTGAAACTGTGTTATCGTGAATAGCAAACAAATATCGTGTCAGATAGTGTCCCACATCATACATCTCGCCATTGCATTCCCTCAACAATTCTCCCTTCAAATAGTTGTCCATTTTGTTCCTAATCCTTACCGACGGCAATTGACAAAATATTTTTTGGTAAGTGTAATTAATATGCAGACTATGCTGCCGTTGTTGTAACTGTCCATTTCATTCATGATTTCCCCGAATTGTGTTTGTTTCTCAAGACCCTCCCCGCCACCGAACTTGTCAACCAACCCCTTCTCTCTCTCGCGGTACCCGCGGGTATTCGGGGTACGAATTAGGTCGTCTGCAACCCATGCTTGTGTTAAGAGGCGAATAAATGGCTTTGTGACCTGGTTGATGCATGTCATCGTATTCCAGTTGTGCTGATCGATCATCATGATGTCAATCACTGGATTGTCTGGTCCAGATTCGAATGCCGTCATTTTGCTAGAATATTGCTGAGTGTGGCGTTAAACAACAAACAAACAAATCCCTCTCCCGGGGGCGTCACCGGGTAGAACAGACCCCCAGTGTCCCATGCTTGGCAGCAAAGGAGAGGCTGATGAGGATCGGGTGGTCAGATTCGGTGACGGCTGATTAATCATTCTCCGATTTTGTGGATCGGTGGTCATGCTTTCGCTGAATGGTTAGTCTGGTCAAAAGTGGCAGTGTGAAACAACAAACCAAATATATAATGATAGGGTGTCGGTTGTGATATTTTCTCACAAATGAGTGAGTGAGTGAGTTTGGTTTAACGCCGCTTTTAACAGTATTCAAGTTATATCACGGCGTGTCAGCTGAATGTAGGAGGAAAGCCCGAAATGATGCAGGTCTCAAACGTTTATCATTTCGATGAAACCCACGAGCACGGGTATGGTGCTGACAAACCTCGAAACATAATCGGGGTGAACCGGGACTCGAACCCACAATCATAGGTTTCTGGCGTACCCAAGGGACGCAACTCTGCACAATGAAGTGCGGCGCCTTAGACGACTTGGCCTACCCGTGCCCCCTTCTAATAAATGTTTCTTAATGACAATCTTGAACACGACAAGTGCCTAATACGTCACCCGTGAAGATCCAAGTCAGAAAAGGTCTTCAACAACCCATTCTTGCCGTAAAAGGCGACTATGCTTGTGGCAGGCGGCTAACGGGTTTGGCTGGTCAGGCTCGCTGACTTGGTTGATGAATGTCATCGTATTCCAAGTGTTGTGGGTCAATGCACATAATGTCAATCACTGGATTGTCTGGTTCAGACTCTATTATGTTTTAGACCGCCGTCATATAGCTGGAATATTGCCGAGTGCGGCGTTAAACAACAAACAAACAAGCCTTAAACGTATATCACGACAATGAGAGCTGCAGTCTACGTGTTACAGTGTCACACATGCTAGTGCTCCTACTGTTTCCAGCAGACTATACTACACAAGCCCTGTATGTACACTGGGGACAGATCAGCAGGTGTCAGCAGGCGGTCGCAGGATGAGCAGGAGGACCACGCAGCGTCCCCCACTGGACCTGTCATCAGATAAGGTGAGCTAGATCGTCGTGGTCCATTATCGTTTTCTGCATCGCCATCAACGTCATTATCATCAACATCATCATCCCCCATCAACACCCCCTCTCCCCTCCACAATCAATGTCATCGTCATCTTCATCAACACCATCCCCATCATCACTGTTGTCGTCGTCATCATCATCCCTTTCATCGTTGTCGTCATCCGCATCACCACCACCATCCCCATCATCTTTGTCGTCGACGTTAACATTTGTTTTCATTATTATTATTATTATTATTATTATTTTGTACACCATGGCCAACCTCACCTACGTAGTATCACTGTGTCGGTATTATTGTTGCTGTGAAAACATTGTCCTAATACTGGTTTTACTTTCCCTAAAGCTAGCCAGAACACGAATTAAAATAGCACTGTTGTTACAATGTGAGAGTACCTCTTTGTATATATCATTATATATTTCTTTTCGGTTAATGCAAGATAACAGTGAATGTGTTGACTTGCCTTTGTTTGTGACGTGTGGCCGGTGGGGCAGGATACGCTCACATTTTCGCGAACACCTGGTATCATCACTATTTCATAGTGATTCATAAACACATGTTCATGATATATTCGGAATTGTACAATCGACTCTGCTTTTAGCAGAGATTTCTACTGGATATGGAAAAGGTTTTTTTCGCTTTTATTGTGAAGCCCTGGCAGTTGTAAGGAGTACAATCCATGAGGTTACAAATACATATAATTGACTGGTAATTTCCATCAATCACAGGAGCGGTTACGTGTTGAGCAATTACAGTTCTTGTACCGGAGTAATTAGCACAGAGTGTACTTCAGAAGTTGTGAATGTGTGAGTGAGTGACTGTTTAACATTGCTTTGTTTTCCCTGTTACGTACAATAAAACAGGGCTTCCAAACATGAACATGTTTAATTAGCCAATAGCATTGAGGATGTCATGCAGAAGATGATCACGTCTTGAATGTTGCCCGGATGTCCGGCACGCTGTCCGCGTGATGCCCCTCTTCACAGCCTGGTTCTCAGCGCAGCATACCCAGAGAACCAGGCTGCTCCACGTCCGCGTATCATTTCGTTTTGTTTGCTTGATGTTTAACGCCACACTCAGCAATATTACAGCTATGTAACGGCGATCAGAACAGTCCAACAAGTACTGCCAAATAACCTTCAGCATGGTACAGGATCACAGATTTCTATCAGTGATTGATCACTAGAAGCAGCATTAAATTAAATTAGGCATGCTATGGATTTGTTACAACGTGCAAAAAGAAACTATGCTGGAATCACGAGAACACATTTACAGAAGAAGAAAACTAGTTTATTTGTGTGCCCCGCAGTGCACAACAATCACGAAGTTACACTACTGAATTCAATGATGTACATTATCAGGCAAACATGGCCAATGAGACACAAATTAAAACAAAAAAAGTACACATTACAAGTACAAGGTGTTAAACAGTATATCAACACAAAACAAAACACTACATTACTTAAAATTCTAGCACAGTCATTCGTACTGCCGCCTAGCCAAGAAATGCAACATATGTACTCACGCAAATAAACTTGCAATGTCACGCAATGTGATATGAATATGAGATATAATTGCAATATCAAGCACAAGGACTCTTTTGCCTGTGGAAATAAATGTATACACTTAATTGATGGGCCGGTGTGATTCTGCGTCGTGTCCTGGCCATGAGTACGAAACCATGCCACACACTCGTTACTAACTGGATGTGGTCCTGGGGTACTTCACCATGGCCAGCCACTGGTCAAGTGTTATTTAAAGCATGCAGTCCGTCTTATGTCACACATCTACAAGAAAAACAACCGTTTATTTACTGTTGCCGCACAGCAAAAGCGCTTGCATAAAATGAGATTGTCATTGATTAAGTGTATTTGTTTCCTCATAAATGTTTCCATGAAGCTCGGGTTAGAAACGGTCTTCAGCAACCCATGCTTGCCGTAACACGTGACTGAAGTCAACAATGCTTGTCGCAAGAGGCGACTAATGGGATCGAGTGGTCAGGCTCGCTGACTTGGTTGATGCATGTCATCGTAACCCAATAGCGTGGATCGATGTCAATCACTGGATTGTCTGGTCCAGACTCGATTATTTACAAACCGCCGTCATATAGATGGTATGTTGCTGAGACCGACGTTCATCAACCAACCAACAAACAAACATTAAACACGAAGAATGAGCCGTTACCAAACTATGAATACACCACTGTAGACCCGATGATTAAACTCGAAGCTATCAAGACAATACTAATATGAACTAAAGTATGGACCAGTGCAATTCATTAAAATACGATTTTAGTTCTCGCTACCGCTAAACAAAACTTTGTTTAGCGGTAGTGGGAACTATGATCTGACTTTAATGAGATTGGGCCGAGTGTTTTAGGTTTAACTCGCTTTGAACAGTATGTTTTTATCACGGCGTTTGCCGTTGGAGAAAACCCACAGTATTGCATGCAGGCCGTATAGACGTTTACCGCTCGTAGAGCCCACGAGCAGACAGTCACAAGGCTCGACACGAAGGGGACTGGGTATTACTTCCTGATGGGTGTGATCCTGACGGCTCTGACCGTGTCCTCTGTTGCCTCACTAGTTCCCCATTATAGCAAGCTTCTCTCTGAGTTTGATACAAAGAATCATAAAGGTGCGCGATCTATTCATTCATAAAACATACCTTCAATGAAAGTTATTCGATTTTTATTCACATTTTCTACGCCATGGAGCTATACACGCGGAATTACGGGCGACAGTGTGTCAAGGCCCAGATACACTGTGACGATCTGTAACAGCTTGGACGACGTCCCACGCGCAATATATACGAAGGAGCGCGTTAACGAGTATAGTTTTACGCCGCTTTTAACAACATTGCAGCAACGTCACGGGGGACACTAAAATGGTCTTCTCCCGTTGTCGTAAGAGGATGCGGGTTGTCAGGTTCGACAGCATGGATGATGGCGTCATCGTAACCCAGCGGCGTGATACGTTGTTTGGTGGGTGCCACCGGTCGGGCGCGAACACCTGGTGTCTCACTGATTTTCAAAGGTCCATTCATACACTTTTCACCACTATTTTGGCTTTTACGACCAATTAATGGCATCTGGCTCGGCGGATAATATAGACTGGTCATTCTCTGACGTTGACATTACGCATTATAATGTCATTCACTTTTTGGGGGGGCCCAGGCTTGATGATATACAGGCTGACGTGATATTGCTTGAATATTACTTACCGCAAAACAAAAACCAAAGTGTGCTCATTCTAACATTTGAATCTACCACCTGAACAAAGTGTTTCAAGGTGATGATGACGCGCGTTCCCTCTTCCTCCCCGTCCAGTGCAGTGAGTGAGTTAAAATTTAACGTCGCATCTGCATTATTCCAGTGCAGTGACGAACCTATACGACCCGTCAAGATCCGGTGTAGAATAGGTCTTCAGCAACCCATTCTTGCCGTGTGTCAATCACTGGAGTGTCTGGTTCAGACTCGATTATTTACAGACCTCCGTCATATAGCTGGAATATTGCTGAGTGCGGCGTTAAACAACAAACAAACAAACAAACAAACAAACCTATGTCGCCTTCAGACTCACGCACGTACTGTCGGCTTCAAGTCTTTCTTATTCAGTTCTTTCCCGACTAATCCACCCGATATCGCACAGGTGTACCTACGACTTGTGCGTCCACTATGTACAATGTAAAGTGGGAATTATGTAAATGACTGCTCCGTGGGTGTATACTTGAATGTTGTTTTGAAGACTTGACTTGTCATCAACTAAATAACCGACGTATCGATCTGTTGGACGATCACTCTCGAAATGAGCAGTAGATCCGACATTCGCTTCTCGGGCGACGCAAAGTTGGATCTTTCAGACAGATGTGACGCCAGCGCTAACAGTTCTTTAATTAATGTAAATACAAAGGACAGGTTGTGTATCCAATGGAAATTATGGTAAATCACAGCAAGTCCATTGGTATGCATCGCGAGTGAGTGTGGCAGTATATAATTCCGATCATATTTATATATCTATATTCATATTTATCTTTTTAATTAGTTTAATCGGAGATGTTAACAACCATGATGTCAACAGTAAACAGGCCAACTACGTATCTAACACAAGCCACAATGTTATCCTACTTGACCTAACCTACCAATATAGTGGGTTGAGAGTTGACCACTTGGATGCTTCAATTGGATTTGGAGAGAACAGCTAATTTATATAGACGTTATACTCTATAAGTCGTGAAAGTAGATACACTTTGTAAATGTGATTTCTCCTGCAATTATTGGGAGATGCTGTTGTTATATATTTCTCGACACGTATAATGAACATATAGTGTTAAAATGTGCATAGTTCGGTATTGTGCACACGTGCAGTACAGAAAGATATGAGTATGCACTTTCGCGTGCCTTTAATCATTTTATCAATACATCTAGAGCTCAGGGGAAAATATCGTCGACGAAGTCGTTTGGCTGTTTTTTGGCTGTTTTATACTGACTTAACAAATTCCCTTTGTTGTTAAAATCAGTTCTGTCACAAAAACATTTAAAATATTAGCAGTTCGGGGTGAGATCATTGCACGTAAATTCTTCATTCTGGTGGCGCAAACACACACACACACACACACACACACACACACACACACACACAACCAGCAACCCATCCTTGCCGTAAAAGGCGACTATGCTTGTCGTAAGCGGCGACTGACGGGATCGGGTGGTCAGTCTTGCTGACTTGGTTGATGCATGTCACCGATCCCAATTGCGTGGATCGATGCTCATGATATTAATCACTGGATTGTCTGGTCCAGACTCGATTATTTACAGACCGCCGTCATATATCTGGAATATTGCTGAGTGCGGCGTTGAACAACAAACCAACTAGCCAACATACTCTACCACTCCAGTCTAACGCCGGTTTTACATTGCTAGCCTACTCAGATACCATACCACATTGTTTCGTCTCAGACCCGACCAGTCATTGTTTGAGCCCTTTAATGCCGAGCACCAGGCACGGTAACAACAAGTACCATCTTTAAACGTATTTTGGCATGACGCGGCGGGGCATAGAAGCACCGACCTTCGCTTTCTTGGCAGACGCTCTATCCCAAAAGACCACTGAGAAGGTCTCGCAGTTTAAGAAAGTTCTATCCACAAAAAAGAATCAAATGAGCAAATTGTGCCGCAGTAATTCAGTAACATAAGCAGTATCCTTTGGGAAAAGAACAAATTTCAGGAAAGGCAGTGATCAAGTACTTGCCGGAAACGGGATGTACACTAAACTCCATCCACAAAGATATGAGTACAGCATTGAGGAAGGATGCCCCTTCCTGTGCCACAGTAAAGAGGCAGACAGCGGTGTTGAAGCGTGGGAAGGTGAACCTTGCCGACGACCACTGTCCAATAACATCTGTGACGTCAGCAACACTAGAAATATCCAGAGAACACGGTACTGCGAGACCTTCCGGCGAATGACTAGTTCAGGAGGCATTCGGGGAGTACATTCCATTATCATAGAAACTGGCAATGAAGAATGTATCAGCTCGTTGGGTTCCAATGTTTTTGACATCTGATAAAAAAACGCAACATGTCTCGTGATAATCTAGCTCTGTTTGAAGCTGATCCAGTAAGGTTCTTGCAACGATTTGTGACTATGGATGAAACCTTGTTTCACCTTTCCATTCTGAGTCCAAAACAATGGAAGTATTTGACATCCCCACCACCAAAGTGAGGTGATGTTAAATAGGGTCTAACGTCGCGTCCAAGATTATTGCACTTATATAGCGACGTGCATGCAAGTGTGTGTGTGTGGCTGCTTTTGCTAGTCCGGTCTGATGCCAATTTATAGCGCTAGACCACTGAGATACTGTGCCGCAGTTTAACATGAATAGACACAGTATACTGACTCCGTGCCTAGCAGTCCTTGATTTAGCCCCTTAATGCCGAGCGCCAGACAGGGTAACAACAAGTACCATCGTTGAAAGTCTTTTGGTATGATGTGGCCGGGGATCTACTACTTGACCACTTGGCGGTCCCATCACCAAGGAAGAGTGTCCCATCAGCTGGAAAAGGTTAGTCTCCGTGTTCTTGGGTGCCAAGAATATCATTTTGGGGGACTATCTTCCAGAAAGCCAGACAACAAACGGAGCATTTTATGCTGCACTTCTGAGTCAATAATGTTATGAAACTAGTACAAAGCGGCGTGGGAAGCTGAGAAAAAGGACGTCAAGACAAAGCTCCAGTGTCTTGTCAACGGTATCTCCAGGCGTCTTAATGTACATGTCAAAACAGAGACTCTCGTAACTCTACAGTTAAAGATGCACGTTCGACTGTCGTTGCACTATAGACGCCTTGTCGATAGAGCCAGAACTGTCACACGCCCTCTGTTGTTAATCAGTTTGTCACAAATAAAATATTGAGGTTTATAAGACATTTAGTATTCAAAGATGGCGATTTTACTTGAAAGTGGACGTGTACTATGACGTCACAGAATGATAATTATGGAATTTTGTCAGTTATTAATACTTGGAGTGATGTTTTGTTTCAGAAGGTCCGTACAATTTGCATTAGTTATCAAAGTATGTACACAATAGATAATGATATCCATCGGCAAAATATCTGTAGACAGGTTCTATTGGCAGACGTTACCATCGTCATTGTTCATACTCGTAAAACGTCCTTGTATGGTTAATTTCAACGGTGGCGTGATTAAATGTGCAGCTGCTGTATCATGAACGTACACCCACAACGAAGGTCGTGGGTTCATTGTGAAAGTTTATTTCAATTTTGTCGCATCAAGCACACCTCATTTCCACGTCAGAGAGCCCACTTCACAATGTCAGCGGTCAATCCCAGCCATGTATACACACACAATGCTGTCTGATCAGCCTGTTCAACCAACAATATTTACTCTATTGCTTCAGCCCAGAAGCAGTTAATATAACTCAATTACAAATTCTTAACTACACACATAAAAAAATACCGAAACTTATTAGAATGTTCTTTTTCAAGAATAACTTTACACTGTCACTCTGTCAATAAGCATAGTGTGTACCTCTAAGTTTGTACATAGTGACAATTTGGTATGCAAATATCCCATCCCATCACCTGTAATTCATTAATCATTTAACAGGTATGCCGGGAGCAGTGATGTAATGATGCACCATTGTCAACACAGTTCGTGAGATATGCAAATAGTCCACATACTCCCCTTGTCAATTTCACTTAGCCACATATGTCACGTGACCGATCTAACGAAGCGAGCACGTGGTCGCTGTCAACAAAAAGTGCGTGCAAACACCGAGCGAGTTGAAGTCTTGCGAAGATGCTACGCCCGTTATTTGCGACCTCCGTCGCCTTTGGAGCAAGAATTCCGTGGACGTTATGGCGGAGAGCCGATTGAGAAAGAAGCAGAGTCCATACCCAACTCTTTCTGATAGCTTCTGCGACGGTAAGGCATGATCGCCGGCAATTTCCAAAGTCACGTGTTACTTTATCAGAAAATTGACAGCTTACCAGATTGGGATATCGACAATATTTTTGACGAAATACTTCAAACAGTGGTGGTTATGTTGTCAAACACAGAATTCCGAATGTTGTTTGGAAATTAAATCAGATGTGACTTACTTTTGGATGTCAATTGTGTTTGCACATAACTACTGGTAGTGGGATAGAACACAGCGCTTAACGATGCCCGGATGTGATTGGTAAATATAAGCAGGTACACATTCGAGTTTGAACTGGTAAGAGTTACCTACAGGGAACAAACCCAAATCTGACGTTTTATTCTCAACCCCGTTAATCCAGGACAGAATACAGTAAACCTGTATCATTTAGCCATCAATGTCTTCGGGAGTTTTTAGATTTTTTATAACAAACTATTTTTACATTTCTTGAACAGTTTATAAGCGCCACAATGTACGGAAATACTTGTCACATTCTTGAGACGAATGTATGTTCCATATATTTTGATGATGAAACCAACAGACAAATATTAGGTACTTGAATGAAGTGTTATGCTTGCACCAGCCATTCTACTGACCTATAGCAGTCTCTTTGTGGGGGAAACCACCTTACAAGTTGTTAAATCTCCATAGAACTCATGTGGAGTAAGTCAAGGGTGTATGCTGAGCCGTGTTTTATTGATATTTTCCGAAATGACTAACTGGACTGAGAGAGGTGTTTGTCACAGAGTGAAGTACATGATGTCAGGCTCGTTGACTTGGTTGATGGATGTCATCGATCCCAAGTGCGTGGATCGATGCTCATATTAATCACTGAATTGTCTGGTCCAGACTCGATTATTTACAGACCGCTGTCATATGACTGGAATATTGCTGAGTGCGGCGTTAAACAACAAACCAACCAACCAACATGATGTCATGCTATTAATGTACATGGGGTAAGGCTAACCAAAGGAAATGTTTCTCTAGCATCAGCTTTAAATCTGGCATGTCATTCATTTTTTTTGCCAATTAAAACTGGCCTCAAAGTTGAAATTTTTACCAAGTAGCCATATGGCTACAAGTATTTTTTTCTGAGTAGCCAGTGGTAAAATCAAGAAGTCAAGCCAATATTGTAGGTAGCCAAAAGCATTTGAAATTATCTTTTATCAAATTTATTACATGCACAAGACATAGCACTAGTCTTGGAATTGTATATTAGTGGAAACTGCACTTGAGTTTTGTTAGACTCGAACAGTGATGCAATTTATGTTTCTGGATAACATCGGTATATCCTTGCTTATCCAAAATACTATCAACTAAATTATAATACTAATTACATTAATATTTATGTATGTCGGTTCATTGTTGACTTTAGGAGGAATTATTTGCAAGTTCAATTAGTAGCAGACATGTTTATTTTTGTGTCTACATATGTGTAGCAATAGAAGATAGTCGCCACAAGATATTTTTCAAGGTAGTCATTTGGCTACCTCTGAATTTTAGACAGTAGACAAATTGAAATTTAGGTCGCATTGGTGACCATTTTAGTTGTAACTTTGAGGCCTGTAAAATATATATTTTTCAAATTTCCCGCTTCTTATGAAGCAGACTATTAGCTATGCTTGACAAAGGACATTGGGGGAAGATGTTCTCTCGGAGAAGTTGTTAATTGCTGGCTTTCAGAAATAGTGGATACCAAAGAGGTACAGAACATTGGACAATGATAGAAGCATCCTGTTACAATTACTTAGGGAGCGGTGGGGTAGTCTAGTGGTTAAAGTGTTCACTCATCATGCTGAAGAACCAGGTTCGATTCCCAACATGGGTACAATGTGTGAAGCCCATTCCTGGTGTCCCTCACTGAGATATTGCTGGAATACTGCTAAAAGCTGCGTAAAACAATACTCACTCGCTACATTTACTTAGGGATGATCTTCTTGTCCTGGTGAGCCTGGACAAAGCATGTGAAACATGACACTGCCAGCTGAAGGCGCATGATTTCCCAGCTTTGAAGTATTAAACAATCATCACTCTATATCATTCAAAATAATTTTAAAATTTTAACAATAGTAAAATATCACCATTATTGTAATAGGTTTGAAAACTTGGGGCTACTCATATGAGACCATGTAAAATGACCCAAAGTTTGTCTTTTAGAGATCTGTATGAATACCTTAGGTGTATCCAGAAGGGGGTTCCAGCCAGGGGTCTGGACTACCTCCCCTTTTGATAACCAAATGTAGTATGTTGTAAACAATAAAAATATCCGAGAGAGGATATTGATATTTTGGACTCTTCCCTCTTTCTCATGTTTGGTTCACACAGCACTGTAGATATATTTATATTTGATACAGCGTTTTAATCACAAATGTTAAAATATACAGTTTCAAAACTGTCATGATAAATTTGAGTCAGCATAATTTCCTCAGCCTTATGCTCCATATAAATCAATACTTAAACCCGTGGAGTACTGGTACCCACTGGAGCTATGTCCCAATTAGCACTGTAGTCTCCATACTGTGTCCGTTCCAGTGTCTGAGCCATCACTTGAATATTCAACAGGGTTATTCCTGTGGAAATGTCAATACAGCTGTACTAAAATGCAACAAAGGTAATTAAGGGACCAAAGATTTAATATTCTTAGGGGGACCTGGGATTTTGTCTGGAGATAAGATATATTTTCAACTACAGCTTCAATACCATATATCTTTTTGTATTGATAACTGTCGTAGAGAATTTGAGAAACCCTTGTCTGAATGAATAAAGGCTGATTACCCTGTAGCTATAAAATTTATACGCCTAAAATCTTAATTGCCATTACTTATAAGATGCTAATCCCAATTGTTTATCCCCAATGTATTGTACATGACTGTCAGCCATCCTGAACGAGCTGTGCAACTGTGTCACTCATTGCTTACTCAGTTACTGTGGTTAATATTTAGGACTTAATGGCTCATATGGATATGAGCCTTGGTCCCAAGATGTAAATGGAAAAAGGTCTTACCCTTAACCTTGCTAGGGTTCGGCTAGGTACCCTGGGGCACCAACACCATCAGAACTAGCACAATGTGCTAACCTGGCACATAGTGCTTCTTGTATTGTATTCTACCTGTCTAATGTAAACACCAGCCTGACTGTTTGTTTTTATTTTCTGTCATATGAATAAAATATTTTCATATAAATTGTAATTTTCTGAAAAATTAAATACATATATGCAACTTCCCATGAACTAGTTTTTCTAATAATATGCAAAATACCGAAACTGACTTCATGATTGTTACAGGGAACAGTAATATAGTGGTTTCTTTAGATATTATTATTGGCGTTTCTGTTTCCTGTTAGATTATGATGTTTCTGCGGCTTCCTTGCTACATATATCATGGTGGTGACAGGGCTGCCATGTGAAACCTACATGGTGACAGATGACACATTGTCGGGGTCATGGCTTGGCGGGTCAGGATTCACCTCAGTAAGCTTGTGAAGTCCTGAATCTCACACTCAGAACCTGTAATGGCGAGACTGGGGATACAAGGTAGGATATTGGAGTACTCGTACCAGAATTTGCTTCTACTTTGACTTAACATGAGTTGCACTCTTCCTGTAGTGGAGGTGAACATACTGTTGGAGGTTGGAGCAGGCTATGAGACTGGTAGACAGAGAGGTTGGGGCAGGCGATGAGACTGTGGTAGACAGAGAGGTTATGGCAGGCTATGAGACTGGTAGACAGAGAGGTTGGGGCAGGCGTAGAGACTGTGGTAGACAGAGAGGTTGGAGCAGGCTATGAGACTGTGGTAGACAGAGAGGTTGGGGCAGGCGATGAGACTGTGGTAGACGGAGAGGTTGTGGCGGGCAATGAGATGGTGGTAGACAGTGAGGTTGTGGCAGGCGATGAGACTGTGGTAGACAGAGAGGTTGGAGCAGGCTATGAGACTGTGGTAGACAGAGAGGTTGGGGCAGGTGATGAGACTGTGGTAGGCAGAGAGGTTTTTGCAGGTGATGAGACTGGTAGACTGTGGTAGACTGTGGTAGAGTTGCTGGGGAAGGTGATGAGACCGTGGTAGACGGAGAGGTTGTGGCAGGCGATGAGACTGTGGTAGACGGAGAGGTTGTGGCAGGCGATGAGACGGTGGTAGACGGAGAGGTTGGGGCAGGCGATGAGACTGTGGTAGACAGAGACTGTGGTAGACTGTGGTAGAGTTGCTGGGGAAGGTGATGAGACCGTGGTAGACGGAGAGGTTGTGGCAGGCGATGAGACTGTGGTAGACGGAGAGGTTGTGGCAGGCGATGAGACGGTGGTAGACGGAGAGGTTGGGGCAGGCGATGAGACTGTGGTAGACAGAGAGGTTGTGGCAGGCAATGAGACTGTGGTAGACTGGTAGATGGAGAGGTTGTGGCAGGCGATGAGACTGTGGTAGATGGAGAGGTTGTGGCAGGTGATGAGGCTGTGGTAGACGAAGAGGTTGTGGCAGGTGATGAGACTGTGGTAGACGAAGAGGTTGTGGCAGGTGATGAGACTGTGGTAGACTGGTAGATGGAGAGGTTGTGGCAGGCGATGAGACTGTGGTAGATGGAGAGGTTGGGGCAGGTGATGAGACTGTGGTAGACTGGTAGATGGACAGGTTGGGGCAGGCAATGAGACTGTGGTAGACGGAGAGGTTATGGTAGGCGATGAGACTGTGGTAGACAGAGAGGTTGGGGCAGGTGATGAGACTGTGGTAGATGGAGAGGTTGTGGCAGGTGATGAGACTGGTAGACGGAGAGGTTGTGGCAGGCGATGAGACTGTGGTAGACAGAGAGGTTGGGGCAGGTGATGAGACTGTGGTAGACTGGTAGATGGACAGGTTGGGGCAGGCAATGAGACTGTGGTAGATGGAGAGGTTATGGTAGGCGATGAGACTGTGGTAGACTGTGGTAGACAGAGAGGTTGGGGCAGGGGATGAGACTGTGGTAGACTGTGGTAGATGGAGAGGTTGGGGCAGGCGATGAGACTGTGGTTGACTGTGAAGTTGTAGCAGGCTGTGGTGTTGGGTTCGGAGTAGATTGGATCCTTCATTATAAGACGGTACTTCCCAAATAGATAAATAAGTTATTAGTTATATGTAAGAAATTTACAGTTGTAGTTATTGCATTCTTGGATGATTCATGTATACATTATCTCTCCTGAGATTTACAAGTGTTCCTCTGGTATGAACATGACTTTGTTCTTGTGCAACACTGATGTGTGTGTTAATTGTAGCCAGTCAGCGTGGTATGTGACATGAGGTAGAAGGCAGGCAGTCAGCTGATGGTGGCAATCAGTGACTGAATGGATTCTCTGTCTGTTATTTCCCATGTGGAGAAAAAGAGAAAACAGAAACAATGACCTACATTGTTACAGAGAGCATTGTATGCACAATTAATAGAATATGTTCCAGGAAAATAATGTTAGTAATTTCTAATGATAGTTACTTTCATTAACTATAATTTACTATGTTTACTATAAACATACTATTAACATTGACATAAAGGTAATATTTGTTCCTAGTTGGGTTTAACTGGCAGAGTCATTTGGACTGGCTCAGAGGCTGATATTTGAGTGAGTATGGTTTTATGTCCCTTTTACCAATATTTCAGCAATATCACGGCAGGGGTCGCCAGAAATGGGCTTCACACATTGTACCCATGTCGGGAATCGAACCTGGGTCTTCGGCGTGACACGAGAACACTTTACCAACTAGGCTACCCAACTGCCCCGGCTGATAATTGACCTCATTTAAGCACCAAATGTCAGTACAAATGGTTATTAAATGTTCATGTTGATATAGTTAGGACTAAAAGCTTGAAGAGACTTGTATTTCACTGATAACAGGACCAATAAAAACGAAGATCTGACTGCAATGTTAGAATACAACTCCCGATTGTTCTTCAGTCCCTGTTCTTTTATGCTACAATATAGCTATGTCATATAACATTGTAAATGAAGCAATATGTACCAGACAAGCCAGTGGTCGATAGTATGAGCAACACACCATGCTGTTGGACACATTGCGACAACTACATCCCCATTGTGACCACTGGATTACCATTGTGACCACTAGATCCCCATTGTGACCACTACATCTCAATTGTGACCACCGGATTCCCATTGTGACCACCAGATCCCCATTGTGACTACTACATCCCCATTGTGACCACTACATCCCCATTGTGACCACTACATCCCCATTGTGACCACTACATCTCCATTGTGACCACTACATCTCCATTGTGACCACTACATCTCCATTGTGACCACTACATCCCCATTGTGACCACCGGATTACCATTGTGACCACTAGATCCCCATTGTGACCACCACATCTCAATAGTGACCACCGGATTCCCATTGTGACCACCAGATCCCCATTGTGACCACTACATCACCATTGTGACCACCGGATCCCCATTGTGACCACCGGATCCGCATTGTGACCACCAGATCCCCATTGTGACCACCGGATCCCCATTGTGACCACCAGATCCCCATTGTGACCACCGGATCCCCATTGTGACCACCAGCAGTCACTTGTGAAGCTGAGATTCAGGGCTTGATTCTCTACATGGGTGCTATTGTGTGAAGTTTATTTCTGGCTTCCCCCACTGTGATAATGGCTTCAATATAAAAAAAAATAACCTTTTAGAAAATAAGGTAACCTGGACAAATTATTTAAACATTGTGGAGAGAAGCAAGGTATGTGTTTAAATGTTTTCAAATTGGATTACATATTCTGACAACCCAAAATTGAAAAGTGAAAAAACAACATCTTTAAAGCATTGTCTGTTTTCATTCCTCTGAATGCAAATGTTTGTGTTTGCCACAAAATGATTGTAGATTTAACTGCAAGACAATTAAATTAATACAACAGGTTAAGTGATGAGTCGAGTTTGACCAGCGCTGCTCACAGTCACAGGGTCAAATATTTCCTTTATGTTATCAATTTATGTTATCATTTCCCACCTACCAACCAGGAACAAAAATCTCTAGACCAAGAAATATGAAAGGTCGGCCAAAACATAGACGAGACATTTGTGCGAATAATACTTTGGTTGTGTGTGAGTGAGTGGTTTTACACCGCTTTTAGAAATATTCTAGCAATATCACGACAGAGCGCACCAGAAATTGACTTCACACATGGTACCCATGGACGAGCGACGGCCCCTTTGACTGTAGGACACAAGGACAGAGATGCAGCCATACTGCGAAACAAACTGAAGAGCAATGAGTGTGAATGCCACTTTAGGACAGCCGGCGTCCAGAGAACATCGGACTTGACGGTGTGAGAGGTGCACATGGAGTTTATTCTCTGCCTGCATTCGTCAGTGTAAACAAGGAAACCTCTCGCCCCTGCTGTTGTTATCGACTGCATGGATTATGCAGATTCTCGGGTTCAAATGTCAGGTCGTGAATATTTGAAAGTTTTTTTAGCAGTACATGTTAATTCATTCATCAAATCGTTGTCATCTTTCAGACCTTTGAAAAACAGCATGAGAATATCTTACAGAGAAAACCTAGAGCTCCCCATGGCATGAGACCAGATTGGGGATTGTTCTTCTGGTTTTTACGGATTCATTTTGCCAAGGTTTGCCTCGCCGGCCTGCTCCTACTGTTGACAGTGGACAAAACACAAACCCCTTCACCTGTTTTTGAAGCTGTACAAATGTTGTTGGCACTTTCTTCACCATGACTTGTAGTGTCAGCCAGGCCGGGTCTTAAGGCCACTTTTTAAAAACAATTTTGTATGCCAACCCTTAAGTGTATTGAAAATTAAATGAAGACTTAATTTTTTAACTGTTAAGTCACTTCTTTTTACATTTTTCCGGCAAAAGCACACACATTGGCACTTTGTCTACCTTTGTGTGATTTTTGGAATTGGTAGAAAAACTGTGAACCATACTATAAATCATTTTGACATGGCCCAACCTAATAGCAGGGAATCAGGTTTTCCCGAAAAAAGAGAAAAAAATGTGTAGGGGGTCTGGAAATTTTTATTTGATTGTATTTTAAGCAATTTCGTGCAAATTGGACAACATTCACACCAAGAAATGTAATAGCTCAATGGCAAAAGTCATAAGGCAAATAAACAAAGATGGTGGATGCAGTAAAATTTTGCAGTTAAATCAGTACTTGTAAAAAAACGGCATAACTTCCATGCACCCGGCTTCCACTGTCACAAGTGCGTGCAATGTCTGACCCTTTCCCCATGTTGAAGCATTTTGAAAAAAACTTACCCTGTACTTACTTACCTTTTGTTGAAAAAAACAAAACTCCATTGCAAACATAAGACATTAATACAACATATATCTCCGTGTTATGGGTTTTCGGACACTGAAGAAACATTCATAGTTTTCTCGCTAATCACATGAACAACTGTAAAACCTCTAATTCACTTATAGGCTAAAAGACAACTTTATCTTAAAGACAAGCCATCATCTGAGTATTTACAATTTCTGTGTGATGCCATACCTCACGTTATAGTGCAAGTATTCGTGATAGAAAACGTATGACGCGGAAAGCTCTGATCAAAAACAGGACAAACCGCAACAGTTGTCCGGTTTTCGATAACATTTTTCAGAGTGTTTTTTTTTAAATCTTTGATTATATTTTTACGTGGAAGATGATTTTTTACGAGGACTACTGTTTTTAAAACCGCGATTTACTGCTTTTCCAAGGAGATTTGACATCCCTGTGATAGTGAAAGTCAGTATAGTTGATCACAGAATGATGATGATGATGATGATGATACATTGTAAGTAGAATTTCACCTGAGTGTCTGTTGATGTCAAGTAAATTCACACTCAAGCTGCAGATTTTTAAACTTGCTTTGACTTGCATTGGTCTGTCTACCTGTATACAAGGGTACATACTTGAACAAGGATTCATTAATCCGAATATTTGTTAATGTGGAGGAATGCCGGGGGACCTGTATCAAGAGGACCACACTGTACTGGTGTCAACCTTTGGTTCCAGCCTCGTGTTAAGGATGCACATATAACTCACAGAAAGGTCTGATGCACATATAACTCACAGAAAGGTCTGATGCACATATAACTCACAGAAAGGTCTGATGCACATATAACTCACAGAAAGGTCTGATGCACATATAACTCACAGAAAGGTCTGATGCACATATAACTCACAGAAAGGTCTGATGCACATATAACTCTCAGAAAGGTCTGATGCACATATCACTCACAGAAAGGTCTGATGCACATATAACTCACAGAAAGGTCTGATGCACATTATTGTTAAGATTGGTTATGGAGGTTGGCCATGATACTAAATTGTTTGATCATATAATTATGTTCAAGTTGGATCTGTGTAACATCAGGTTTGTTTACTTGTAGGGCCTGATTTCTGACCCTGCCACAGATGACATTGAGTCAGTTTTTGACGATAACCCAGGTCAAGAAAGCAGACCTCTTCTTAAAAAGTGTTCGAAAGGTAAAAGTTTTACCGTAAAACTCAGATTATGTTGGTCGGATTACGATAAATAACCAAACAAGGCTCATTTATTGAACTGGACCATTGATATGACAAATTTGCTTTAGATAATGAGTCCTTGTAACTCTTGTCTTCCAGTCATTTTCAGCTGCAGTATTTACATATATGTATTTGGAAGCTACAAACAAATAGATCCTCTATTGTATTTTCACACTCTTTAATCTTATTATCACATGTTTTTAAAGTTCTTGCATGGTAAGGGGGCAGTGGGGTGGCCTAGTGGTTAAAGTGTTCCGCCTAAGATCCGGGTTTGATTCCCCTCATGGGTACAATATGTGAAGTCCATTTCTGGAGTCGCCTGTCGTTATATTGTTGAAATATAGTTAAAAGCAGCGTTAAACCGTAGATCACTCACTCATGCGTGGTGAAGGCTTGTGGTTGCAGAAAAGATATAACATGGTAGCACAATTAAATTATTAATTATTATCTTTGATCAGAGCCACTGTATTTGATACAAGAAAAAAATATAGTACCCAAAATAGACTGAATTTTGTGAAGCTTAACGTACAAAAACTTCAAAAGTAAAAAAAGTCAACCAACATAAACAAATGAAGGCTGAACCATCCAAGGGGGACAACTCATGTCAAGTCATTAGCTAGACAGTTGGCACAGTTCCAACTTGTGTTCCACATATTTGCAGTGTAAATATTGTTTGTTTGTGAGCACACAGACTGACAAGGCAGGGCAGCTGCACCCAATGTTATATGTATTAACCATAGACACACTCCAATATTTGAGGCTGATGTCAGTTGGTTGTGTCTAACTGTGATTCAACTGATGTTGCTTCAAAATAATGCCTTGTCTATTTGTGATAGCGTTACAATTTGATCTGAAACTGTGCATGAGGTGTATGGAAAACCTCATGAGTTTGTGTTGTATGAGACAACAATTATTTGTTGTTTGAACATATTGGGTTTAATTTGTTAATATTCTGTACTATGTTAACACCAAATATTTGCAAGGAAATAAAAAAAATGAAATTTCATTTCATTTTATGGTATACTTGAATTTAGTAATAGTCTTTAATGAAATATGAATAATTTGCACTTGTATTTCATGATATAGCGATTCCTTTGATATGACAATGTGTTACTATACATATTGCTGAGATTTGGTAGATATGTTGATTGTTAGGTCGCCATGCATTTCACAACAGGATACATAAGACGTCTACAATTGTCATTTGAAGTAGACATCCTTAAGTTAAATGACTAGAAGCCCAATATGTATCAATGAGTCAGTTAAGATAATAATCACTTGGGAACTCTTGTCCATACCATTGGAAAATTGTAATTTTACTCCCCATTTTGCTTACTGTGCCCTTCTTATTTCTAGAGTTTGATATTGATATGTAACCATGTAATATGATGAATAATTATTTGTGATTTTTTGTGATATTCCCAGAATCAGTTCCTTGTGATAAATTTGAATTTGTCTCAAGCTATATGCAAGTAACCTTGCAGCTGTGTAACACTTGGCTTAAAGATTTCAGAACCGTATCTCTAGGCAATCCATCCATGTTATTTCTTTACAACAAAAGGGTCCTTGTTTTCAAGCGTATAACCTTTCATTCAACTGTGGTTCGGTTCTTTAGTGATACTTTCAAGAAATTTAAGTAGTCTTCACGACCACCCGATGTCATTTCAGATGTATTTGTGGATGTTGACGAGAATGACCTACGCTGGAGGCGGTGTCCCCAGGCGGCCATCTTGTCCCGCCTCCCAAGTCACCGTGCGCTGTCGTCAGACCAGGGCTACACATTGTCCCGCACCCTGGAGAAGGCGAGGCGGAGGCGGAGGAGTACCCGGGCGCAGTCAGACGGAGGACGCCCCAGCGTCACGGACATAGAGAGTCATCCAGACGTCATCTCAGAAAGGACTTTAACAAAGCGGAAATCAAGGCGGAAATCATCCAAGGGTTACGAAGTTCCAGTGTTGGATGAAGTTGATGGTGACTCTGAATTCCTACGGAAGGAGAGCATACGGTCAATGACGGCGAGTCTGGCAGTCAAGCGGAAATACAGGTAGGACAAAAGTAGTCGTTGTCACGGTGATCATCATTGCCTGGATTATTAGGGCAAGTGAAATCATTCTGAGAATTTCATAAGTGCATTTTATCATTTTTTTTTAAATTGAAATTGTCATTTTCTGACAAGCCAATTAGAAAGAAAGCACTCCATGGCACATAGCTTATAGATTGAAAGTTTGACTGATTTTTATGGTGAGATTGACGGAAATGAAAACGTCAGAATTACTGCTTTGTGGCCTGAAAACATCCAGTGCAGTATCAATGTTGCTGTGCATAGTGAGCTGATCAACTGTAGCTAGGCCACGTATTAGTTCCCACTGTGAGATATGTGCATCAAGGGAGGTAATTCTAGCTCCTTACCCGGCAAAGAAGGAAAATCTTTGAGAGATTTGTCATTTAGGTCAGACCTGTATATGTGCTTCTTCGTTTGTGAATCTAATCTATTATAAGATTATCTAATCTTGTAGGTTAGAATGCATGCTTAAGACATGGGACAGTGTTAAGATCGTCAGTAAGGAAAAGAAATGAATGAAATAATAAGCATGAAATTTTAGAGTATTTGTTTCTTAATTCCTGTTCATGAAAACTTGAGGCAACTTGTTTTCGTTTCCTATAAATATCTTGTTTTAAAACTATAACTGCTGTTGATGGGGGATGGAGATGGCTGTTATAGGTGTAAAAGAATATTCTGTCCTTGTGTCCTTGTGACATATTCTTTTGTAAATATATTAAAATATAATATATATAAAAACAGGAAGAATATGATTTGACCTTAAATTCATACAAGAGACTACAGGTGATGTTGCACACTGTACGTTGTGTATTTGATATTTCTATGACATAACCTTCATCTGTGGCAGATATACAGCTAGCTCATGTATGCATACAAAGTGGACCACCACTGCCAACAGGTTATTGTCATTTCCTGACATACGACACGATCAGGATCTCATCGACATATTCAGTAGCACTTAAATAACAGCGTGGTCATCTGGTTACATTAAACATGGAAAATATGGACAACTGCCAAACAAACAAACAACAACAACAACAACAACAACAACAACTGTCTGGGCTGCATTTAGAGGGGGCAAGGGCCTTCAGCTCATGATGAGCCCAACCAGCCTGACTGTGCCAGGGTCAACCAAACTCTCTTTGTTCCATTTTTTATTTTAATCTGTAAATAATAATAATAATGATAATAATAATAATAATAATAATAATGTGTGTTTACAAAGCGCTAGTCTCCATGTACACTGCATGCTGAAACAGCACATTTAGTAATCACGAAACAGATGAATTTTGAGCTGAGATCAGAACATGTCCGAGATCTTATGCTCAGAGGAATTTGTTTATGTAATCTGTAATATTAAAACCAGAAGAGTAATGGTGGAAATGTCATTAACACGATCTCGGGAAGTTGATTGAGGAGGAAGACATATGGTATAAGCCTTTTCCTGTTGATATTTTCATATGAAGAATGTTCTAACAACCTGTTCATCCTGAAACATCATGGCTCCATGGTTGTATGACGAGGAAGCGGAGGGACACATCGCTGGAATCAGCCAAATAGTGCTCAACTATCAACAAACAGCAGCAGCCAGTTTAATACACCACGGAACTTCATGAATATGCATGGGGAAGAGATTCTACATTTCAAATACCAATGCTTTCATCTTTGAGTGCCATGATGTCCTGAAACTCGTGAATATATTCACAGAATCTAGGAAATGGTGAATTGGGATGTTGCAACATTGAGAGTCCTCCAGACTGTGGCACCATGCATGATGAACAGAGAGTTGGAAAACCGAGTGAGCGTGGCATCACTGAGAGCTTGAGATAATTGGGGGAATTAAACACTGACAGACTATCTGCCAGGAATCAATATGATCAGAACACTATGCCTATTAGAATAATAACAGACTATCAGGAATCATCGGAATCGGAGAGCTGACAAGGAGGTAACTTGATTTAAAGCTGTGTACGATTGATTTGATGTTTTCAAGGGAGGAGTTGGTGTTTTGCAATGATTAATGGACTATATCTGGTTTGTGTGTTCGTTGAAGCATGCATGATGTCAATGACAATCAATATCCCCTGTAAACACAGACAGGCAGATGGTATTGTCTTCTCCATGGTACTCTCCAGAGCACGACTAGTTTTGTTAGTCTCAGCTGAGGATAATGCTTCATTTTACTTCATTGATATGGAAAATATCAGTGTTTCTGTTGAGATCTTACTTGATTCAGGAAAGTGAGTGAGTGAGTGAGTATGGTTTTACGCCGCTTTTAGCAATATTCCAGCAATATCACGGTGGGGGACACCAGAAATGGGCTTCACACATTGTACCCATGTCGGGAATCGAACCCAGGTCTTCGGCGTGACGAGCGAACGCTTTAACCACCAGGCTACCCCACCGCCCCTGATTCAGGAAAGATAATATACAATTATATATACAGAGGATATTTGTATTTGTTTGTCAAAAAACATGTTCAGCTCGTTGACTGACATAATTGCATTGATATGTGACAAGAGCAGACAAATAACATTTGTATTTGGTGTGTCAGAGAAACGGTTTAGTTTGGTGCAATGTATTATCAAACACTATGCAAACGTCAGATAATATTTTCAATTTGTCACCTGAGACATACCGGTATAGGTGTTGAATGGCATGGGGTGTCATACAAATCGTTACATGGCACCGAAGTTGAAACTTTCCATTGATGTTTCCTAGTTTGTGTCATTCAATACTGATTGAGCGTGTTTTAATCACTGTGTTGCCTCCATACACCGGGTCTTGTGATCAGTGTTTGTCCTCTGTATACCAGGTACACCCTCACCCCAGTATCTTCCCGAGGTAACTGACTGTAAAAGTCCAGTTTCCACTCTTGCTGAACTAGGCTGGAATTTCTTGGTTCGATCGTAGCACCACCAGTGGCTATTACCAGTTATGTCCCTTCGATACCCCTCCTTCTGACCAATCAGACAATCACGGCGCCCAGTCAAGACAATCTGTTTGATAATCAAGATCTGTGTTGTAATAAAATGGGTCTTACTTCACGAAGTGGTTCAAATCACGTGAGCACCTTGATTAAGAACATGAAAAGGTATGGAAAATATCTGTTGATGCCGAGTTGATTGTTCACATGCTTTGCAAAACCAGCAGTTGACCGAAATCTGCACAGCCGTTTCCAAACCGAATGGTGATTTTGTTATACGATTTTGATTAGACTATGCATAGACTCATAGGTCCAACCAAAATATAACTCCACAATTCCAGACTAGTTCGGCAAGTGTAGAAACTGGACTTTCGTAGTCAGTTAACTCCCTTGCCTCATGAAGATGTCTCCCAGTGAGAGAGTCAGTGTGCAACCAGGGTCATTTACTAGGAGCCTGGTAGTCATCATCACCGCATCTGTGTTCAAACTGAATCATTCCGACTTCACTTATATTTAAACTTTATCTTTCAATTATTTGCCGTAATGATTAAACACTGCCATCATTAGCCTGCGACTTAATGACCTGGTGTAAGTGCCACTTGGATGGTGTTCAGTGTCACTAGCTATGTAGGTCACATGCTCATAGAGGGCATTTAGCGCTACTTGATGGATAGTGCATGTAGCACAATGGAATGTATAATCGGAAAACAATTGAGCTCACAAGGACAGAAGAACAAACTGGCATTGTTCACCAGATACTTTCCTTAGGTCCTAAGTACCTTAAACTTAAGAAGTACGACTGACACCATCATCGGACTCGGATGTGGTCGGACAGAAATGTCAACAAACCCTAATTCATACAGTTTGCACATCGTTTTCTCGGTTTCACCTCAATGAACCTACAAAATTCACAATCAATCCTTAAATGTATTTTCACCCAAACAGTACTTGACATTAGAATGAGAGTGTTTGTCTCGTTATGTATATGCATGGGCGGATACAGCTTTTTTGAAAAGGGGGGGTGCACAATTAAGATCTATTTATTTTCTTTGTTGGTAATTTATACAGAAATAAAGATTTTTTTCGAAATAAAAAGGGGGGTTGCGCACCCCCGCAACAACCCTCTGTATCCGCCCATTATATGGTACTATGTTATGAGTTCTGGCACGCATGCAAACACTTCCTAGTGTTTTACACAACAGAATAACAGTGCTAACAGCAGCGTATAGTGAGTGGCTGTCTTTGATGACATTGCAACATGTTGATAACATCTACGTGAGATACAGTATGTTGGCAATATTTTTCAAGTTGTTTCTAAAAAAAAGATTTAAAATTAGACATATATTTCATCAATTCCTTGAAAGGCATTTAGAAGCGATGCACATAAGGAAGAGACGTTATGGAGGGCATTTCTTTATTATGAGGAACACTTAAAGAAGCTGACATCCATAATTCTCTTCCTTATATCATATCATCTTTGCTAAGTGTTGCTGGTGATTGATTTACATTTGACAACAGCCTATCCACCGGGCGTATAAAGGCTTCTTTATATTATTTACTTACATAAATCCCTTCTCATAATGTCTGTGAAGGAATGCTGAAAGATAAATATATATATGTCTAAACGCTACAATGTGATTCCCATGCTCTTGGTATCTGAGAAACTGTCTGTTTTCATTACATGATTTCTATGATGTACATTAATCTGAAATTGATGACAGTTTCTGTGTTATTTATGTCAGTGGCCACCAGGTGGCCTGCACTCAAGGCAGGGGTTGTTAATATCAGCGAGGACTGACAGAGTCAACACAGAGGTGATATATAGGAGATGGTATATATACATTGGGGAATACACCTTATCAGCTGTTTGGGAAGGATCGATAGACTTTTGACTGTACACAACACCTCCTTGTGTCCAGGACATGTTGTGGAACAGAGTGACTCACTCCCCTGTTTTATCCAGATCCATTTGACAGTGTGCCATGTTACACTTGGCTCGCTGATGCATCTCATTCAATATGGATATTTAGTTGGAACATGAAGCAGGTTAACTGAAATAATAAATAACAGATTTATGTAGTCCAAGGTTTGAGTGGAATCTTGTTGTAGTATTTCTTTAATTGCTTGTGTATTGAATAGTATGTTATGTACATACTTTTCAATTAGTTTGTTGAAATAAATTTGGTTCAAACATGACTTGATTACAAACGATTCCTAGCTTTAACTATTTAGCTAGCTAATAGAACTTGTGTGTTTGTCTGCTGTGAGAAGTAAGTACAACCATGTCTCTCGTGAGAGTAGATGGAATAATCTTGTCTCCAAGTCGAGGTGGAATAACACTTAACCGTTAAATATTTAAGTTGGTTTAAACTCTTTTTTACTTCTTTTTAAATATGGGAAAGCTAGTTCCATATATGTCATTTGTAAACCTGTACCTTTCAAATATACAGGGTAAAACAAGGAGGTAGTTGTGATAAAAAACATGAAGATTATACAATGCTAACACACATGCATCCATCCTGACCTCTCACCTTTCACCAGTACCACGTCCCAACTACAGACGACATCCAGATGTCCCCTTCAGAATGAGTAGCTTGGTCCAAGGACCAACACCCATAAGAACTTCATGCTTACAGAACCCATGAAGATCCGGGGTAGTATAGGTCTTCAGCAACCCATGCTTGTGGTAAGAGGCGACTAACGGAATCGGGTGGTCAGGCTAACTGATTGATGCATGTCAACATATCCCAATTACGTGGATCCATGCTCATGCCATCAACCACTGGATTGTCCAATGACAGACCAATGTCATACAGCTGGAATATTGCTGAGTTCGGCATAAAACAACAAACAAACAAACATGCTTATAGTCACAATAATGAGCTTTTTAGCAGTAGTTTTTGTGTTGGGTTAGGATGTGATACAATTTGTATGGTACAGAAAGAAATGTTGAATTGCAGAGATTTGTGGCATCCATGTCCACAATACACAGATATGAAGGTTGATGTTGTTCATTGAGGTAGAAAACTGGGCGTGTTCAGTACTTAACTCCTTTAAGACTAATGTAAAGATCAGTGTGTACATTAAATGTTTCTCTGTCACGAAGTGGAAATAACACGGGTCATAAATAAACACCATTCCTTTAATCCAAAACCTTTAGTCATAAAAACAAACAAAAGGCATTGAGTAGTACATTCCACCTCATCATGAAGTATGAAGTAAATGTCCTACAAACACGGCCAGTAAGCATTGGGGCTGTCAGGTATAACATCTCGGCCAATTTGCATGACATCATGACGAGCACAACCACTATTGTCATGTTTGCCTGAGGTAACCACAGTGTACTTAGTCTGTCCACAGTGTACTTAGTCTGTCCACAGTGTACTTAGTCTGTCCACTGTGTACTTAGTCTGTCCACAGTGTACTTAGTCTGTCCACAGTGTACTTACTCTGCCCACAGTGTACTTAGTCTGCCCACTGTGTACTTAGTCTGTCCACAGTGTACTTAGTCTGTCCACAGTGTACTTAGTCTGTCCACAGTGTACTTACTCTGTCCACTGTGTACTTAGTCTGCCCACTGTGTACTTACTCTGTCCACAGTGTACTTAGTCTGTCCACAGTGTACTTAGTCTGTCCACTGTGTACTTAGTCTGTCCACTGTGTACTTACTCTGTCCACTGTGTACTTAGTCTGTCCACAGTGTACTTACTCTGCCCACAGTGTACTTAGTCTGTCCACTGTGTACTTAGTCTGTCCACAGTGTACTTAGTCTGTCCACAGTGTACTTAGTCTGTCCACTGTGTACTTACTCTGTCCACTGTGTACTTACTCTGCCCACAGTGTACTTAGTCTGTCCACAGTGTACTTACTCTGCCCACAGTGTACTTAGTCTGTCCACTGTGTACTTACTCTGTCCACTGTGTACTTACTCTGTCCACAGTGTGCTTAGTCTGTCCACAGTGTACTTAGTCTGTCCACTGTGTACTTAGTCTGTCCACTGTGTACTTAGTCTGCCCACAGTGTACTTAGTCTGTCCACTGTGTACTTACTCTGTCCACAGTGTGCTTAGTCTGTCCACAGTGTACTTAGTCTGCCCACTGTGTACTTAGTCTGTCCACTGTGTACTTAGTCTGCCCAACTATGCTTGTCGTAAAAGGCAACTAACGGGATCAGGTGGTCAGGCTTGCTGACTTGGTTGATGCATGCCATTGATCCCAATTGCGTGGATCGATGCTCATGATATCAATCACTGGATTGTCTGGTCCAGAATCGATTATTTACAGACAGCCGTCATATAGCTAGAATATTGCTGAGTGCGGCGTTAAACAACAAACCAACCAACCAGTCTATGGATACCAAAATAATGATGTTTTTATTCTATTACCCACTGTGAAGGTAATTTATCAGTTTTCTAATATATAAGAGACAAAACTTCTTACATATTCATAAGAAATCTCTGCTAAAAGCAGTCGATTGTGTGATTCTGACTATATCATGAGCATGTGTTTATGAATCCGTATCACAATAGGGATGAGGCCAGGTGTTATGAAATATTATGGATCAACTGCTTATTGTCAATTTATATAAATACCAGGTTGGAAGCTGACAATCAGATATAAATTGTCACTTCATGGAAACAGCAATATGAATCATGTGTATTTGCAGCTGTCATTGTTGGATGTTGGACGTCTATACAAGCTGGTTGGGTGCAGGGTCCGGGGTGGTGGGGGATGACAGAGCCATAGTGTCTACCTACTGTAGCAAAACATTATATACACAAAATGGAGAAACTTTATTGAACTGAATTTGAATAGTTGTACACATGACACTTGCTGTAATGTCTATAAGGTCACAATAAATCAATTACATGTAATTGACTTTCATCCAAATCTGAAGCAGGAAGCATCTGATATTATTTTTTGAAGGACAAACAGGGAAAGGTATCTGTGTACATTGACACGTGGTTCCCGTGCAGCATGAGTATTAGGACGGTGTATAGGAGGTGTTTCATCGCGTTATGTAAGAAGAGAACATTATGTGTGAGGTGTGGTTGATAGGTTTTGAGCCTCACAGAAAGATTTGATCAAAAGACATTAAAATGGATTATTTTTCAGCATAACCCCTAATCAACAATGTAAGGGGATGTTGAAGAAGCTGCCATGACGTCATTGTTGGAGTAGATATGGGTTCCGGCTGGGGCTTTCTTCATCTGTGGCAAAAGATGAAAGTCGTGTACACTCTTATAACTGTACATGTGTTGTGCTGATGTCAGCTGTCTGATGGTGTGCACTGTAAACAAGATTTAGTTCCATGCATTTATATTTAAGTTCCGGCGGAAGTTTGACCACCAACATTTGTTCCTTTGGAGGTGGATATCGCGTCAAGTCTTGGTTCCTATCACACTGACATGTGCTCCGGTCATATATTTCACACACATGTGTTCTACCTTGTGAAACTGTCAAGTGTAGGAAAGAGGGATTTTTTATGGAGCCATATCAATAAATGGGGCATGGGTGGGTGTAGAGGTGGAAGGGTGGAAGGGAGAAAGGATACATGAATTTTACGCATGGAACAAATACTTGCAATGCATGCAACAATTGCGCTGTGTGTGAAAATTCCTATTTGACACTTCCGTTAACATTTTAAAAAAAAGAAAAATTCTTTACACGAATGTTTTTTAATATATCTATGTTACCATGGTAAATAAATTTCTCCAGAGCTGCAGATAACTTTTTGAGCAATTGAGGGTTTCTATTTTAATTGGGTTGTTACATTTTTGTTTGGGTAACCAATATTTTTACACTCCTCTATTCATCACTCTATTGGGTTTTTCCCAAAATTAGGGATCATTTCAAGATGTAAAAAAATGAAATAATGTTTTTGATGTATATAACTGTTCTAAATATATAGGCTTGACTAAATTAGCTCGTAATTGTGGTTTGGAAACTAGCTCCTTTGTACACATGCTGGAAAAGCTTCATTGGGTATTTATGCGTGCTGTTTTTATACATTTGAGTTTTTCATTTAATGCATGTGTTTCTGTACGCATTTTAATTGAAAATAATTAGGTTTTGAATATTTTGGGGGGATATATTACGCAAATGCGCTGCTTATCTGTAGCTCTGTTTCACCTTTCATCATTTTCTGTTAGATATCTCAGTCTTTAGGATACTTCACCCCACAGCCCTAGTATTAACTGGCGAGTGCCTTTTAGTGTAATTTACTTGTCATAAACACCGTCATTTCATGGAATTCTTCTGCAGCACTACTTCTGATTTCGGTTGTGTTTTGGGCTCTGCATTCTATCCATTTCTGTCATAACTGAATGTTTTCACATTTGCCCTTATCATTAACTAACTACCAGGATTTGTTTCATGCTTTTCTTTGCCATCATATTCTTTTGTGTTTCTTTTAGATGATGTTTATTTGTATTGCGGTTGTAAGTCTTAGTTTCCCTGTTTTTCATGTTGCACTTTAACAGTATACAGGAACATTGCTCATAAACACACCCAAACATTGTTCCTGTCAACTGGAACATTTCGCTACAGGTTCGGAACATTTTCACTTAATTTTATGTATTTAATCCTCAAATTTTGTCCTGGGCAGAACTACTCGTAATACATGTCTACTTGCCCTAGTGTGAGCACAGAACTGGGCATAGTATTGTCACTCATTGGTTAGAGAGGAGCTCCCCGGCTCCAGACATCTCTGACACCGGAGGGGCAAGGCTACACAGTGACATTGAATAAGGAGTGAGATGAAATGGGGTAAAACATCATTTCAAGATTATTGCACTCAGATAGTAAGTGAGTGAGTATGGTTTTACGCCGCTTTTAGCAGTATTCCAGCAATATCACAGCGGGGGACACCAGAAATGGGCTGATGATGACGATGATGATGATGATGATGATGATGATGAAGAAAGGTATATGTCAAATAAATGAAAATATGAAAAATAAGGTGAGTTATGTAGGCTATATATTATATTCTTTGTTAAGTATTTACCTTTGGTCTGAGTGAGATTAAGGAAATGGTATCCAAGGACAACCAGTACTTTCTTGACAGCTGGCAACATGTGGCACACATTGCAATTTTCAAGAAAATGTCAATATAAAAAATATATTAATGTGGTTAAGTGTAACAATCTTGTGTACCAGATGTGACCTCACTTGATATGGTACCACTTTGTCTCACTGTACTGATAAACAAACAGGCAAACACAAGACCAGCTTATCTCCAAGTTGTCTCCAATCACCAAGCTACATATAGGTCAAGGGTCGTGAGATCACATGACCTGACATGTTCTCCTAGTGAGGTCACTGAGTGCAATGTCAGATAGAGCGGCCAGCCACAACTCTTCCTGAGTTCTGGGGGTGTTGAGTCACTGTAGATTTACTTGTCATTGTAAATCCACATGGAGATTTGAACTGGAGATAAACAGGATATGTCCCAATCTCCATAACTGCGTTGTTTAGGCTATGACAACCCCATGTATACAGTCACGTTGTATAGGCTATAAAAATCCCTTGTATACAGTCACGGCTGGTGACAGGCTTTGACACCAGTTCCTATATATATATACTGCATGATTCATGACGGGCACAGAGACTTCGACAGTCACGATAATGTATGGATGACGACTTGTGACTGAGAAGATGTCCAGGCTAAAGGTTTTGTTGAGTTAGGCTATCTTAAAATAGGATGAAGGTGTGTGTGTGTAGTGTGTAGTGTGTGTCTGTGTGTGTGTGTGTGTGTTGGGGGGGGGGGGGGGGGGGGGGGCATGGAGCAGGGACCCATCATTACTGAATACTGGTTTCTGAACACTGGTTACTGAACACTTGTTACTGACCACTGGTTGCTGAATACTGAACACTGGTTGCTGAACACTGGTTACTGAACACTGGTTGCTGAACACTGGTTGCTGAACACTGTTAATGAACACTGGTTACTGAACACTGGTTACTGACCACTGGTTGCTGAATACTGAACACTGGTTGCTGAACACTGGTTACTGAATACTGAACACTGATTACTAAACACTGGTTACTGAACACTGGTTACTGACCACTGGTTGCTGAATACTGAACACTGGTTACTGAATACTGATCACTGGTTGCTGAATACTGAACACTGGTTGCAGAACACTGGTTACTGAATACTGAACACTGATTACTGAACACTGGTTACTGAACACTGGTTACTGAACACTGCTGAATACTGAACACTGGTTGCTGAACACTGGTTACTGAACACTGGTTACTAAACACTGGTTGCAGAACACTGGTTACTGAACACTGATTACTGACCACTGTTTACTGAACACTGGTTACTGAACACTGGTTACTGAACACTGATTACTGAACACTGGTTGCTGAACACTGGTTACTGAACACTGGTTACTGAACACTGATTACTGAACACTGGTTACTGAACACTGGTTGCTGAACACTGGTTGCTGAACACTGGTTGCAGAACACTGGTTGCTGAATACTGAACACTGATTACTGAACACTGGTTACTGAACACTGGTTACTGAACACTGGTTGCTGAATACTGAACACTGGTTGCTGAATACTGAACACTGATTACTGAACACTGGTTGCTGAACACTGGTTGCTGAATACTGGTTACTGAATACTGAACACTGGTTACTGAACACTGATTACTGAACACTGGTTGCTGAATACTGAACACTGATTACTGAACACTGGTTGCTGAACACTGGTTGCTGAATACTGGTTACTGAACACTGGTTACGGAATACTGAACACTGATTACTGAACAGTGGTTACTGAACACTGGTTGCTGAACACTGGTTGCTGAACACTGGTTACTGAATACTGAACACTGATTACTGAACACTGGTTGCTGAACACTGGTTACTGAACACTGCTTACTGAATACTGAACACTGATTACTAAACACTGGTTACTGAACACTGGTTACTGACCACTGGTTGCTGAATACTGAACACTGGTTACTGAATACTGACCACTGGTTGCTGAATACTGAACACTGGTTGCAGAACACTGGTTACTGAATACTGAACACTGATTACTGAACACTGGTTACTGAACACTGGTTGCTGAATACTGAACACTGGTTGCTGAACACTGGTTACTGAACACTGGTTACTGAACACTAGTTGCTGAACACTGATTACTGAACACTGATTACTGACCACTGTTTACTGAACACTGGTTACTGAACACTGGTTACTGAACACTGATTAATGAACACTGGTTACTGAACACTGGTTACTGAATACTGAACACTGGTTACTGAACACTGGTTGCTGAACACTGTTAATGAACACTGGTTACTGAACACTGGTTGCTGAATACTGAACACTGGTTGCTGAACACTGGTTACTGAATACTGAACACTGATTACTAAACACTGGTTACTGAACACTGGTTACTGACCACTGGTTGCTGAATACTGAACACTGGTTACTGAATACTGACCACTGGTTGCTGAATACTGAACACTGGTTGCAGAACACTGGTTACTGAATACTGAACACTGGTTACTGAACACTGGTTACTGAACACTGATTGCTGAATAGTGAACACTGGTTGCTGAATACTGGTTACTGAACACTGGTTACTGAACACTGGTTACTAAACACTGGTTACTGAACACTGGTTACTGAACACTGATTACTGAACACTGGTTACTGAACACTGATTACTGAACACTGATTACTGAACACTGGTTACTGAACACTGAATACTGAACACTGGTTACTGAACACTGATTGCTGAACACTGGTTACTGAACACTGGTTGCTGAACACTGGTTACTGAACACTGGTTGCAGAACACTGGTTGCTGAATACTGAACACTGATTACTGAACACTGGTTACTGAACACTGGTTGCTGAATACTGAACACTGGTTGCTGAATACTGAACACTGGTTACTGAACACTGGTTGCTGAACACTGGTTGCTGAATACTGGTTACTGAACACTGGTTACGGAATACTGAACACTGATTACTGAACACTGGTTACTGAACACTGGTTGCTGAACACTGGTTACTGAATACTGAACACTGATTACTGAACACTGGTTGCTGAACACTGGTTACTGAACACTGGTTACTGAACACTGCTTACTGAATACTGAACACTGATTACTAAACACTGGTTACTGAACACTGGTTACTGACCACTGGTTGCTGAATACTGAACACTGGTTACTGACCACTGGTTACTGAATACTGACCACTGGTTGCTGAATACTGAACACTGGTTGCTGAACACTCATTACTGAAAACTGGTTACTGAACACTGGTTACTGAACACTGGTTGCTGAACACTCATTACTGAACACTGGTTACTGAACACTGGTTACTGAACACTGATTACTGAACAGTGGTTACTGAACACTGGTTACTGAACACTGGTTGCTGAATACTGAACACTGGTTGCTGAACACTGGTTACTGAATACTGAACACTGATTACTGAACACTGGTTGCTGAACACTGGTTACTGAACTCTGATTACTGAACACTGGTTGCTGAACACTGGTTGCTGAACACTGGTTACTGAACACTGATTACTGAACTCTGATTACTGAACACTGGTTGCTGAACACTGGTTACTGAACAATGGTTGCTGAACACTGGTTCCTGAATACTGAACACTGGTTCCTGAACACTGGTTACTGAATACTGGTTGCAGAACACTGGTTACTGAACACTGGTTACTGAACACTGGTTGCTGAATACTGAACACTGATTACTGAACACTGGTTGCTGAACACTGGTTACTGAACACTGGTTACTGAACACTGGTTGCTGAATACTGAACACTGGTTACTGAACACTGGTTACCGAACACTGGTTACTGAATACTGAATACTGGCTGCTGAACACTGGTTACTGAATACTGAACACTGATTACTGAACACAGATTACTGAACACAGATTACTGAACACTGGTTACTGAACACTGGTTGCTGAACACTGGTTGCTGAACACTGATTACTGAACACTGGTTACTGAACACTCATTACTGAACACTAGGTACTGAACACTCATTACTGAACACTCATTACTGAACACTGATTACTGAACACTGGTTACTGAACACTGGTTGCTGAATACTGAACACTGGTTGCAGAACACTGGTTACTGAATACTGAACACTGATTACTGAACACTGATTACTGAACACTGGTTACTGAACACTGATTACTGAACACTGGTTACTGAACACTGATTACTGAACACTGGTTGCTGAACACTCATTACTGAACACTGGTTACTGAACACTTATTACTGAACGGTGGTTACTGAACACATCTTACTGAACACTGGTTGCTGAATACTGAACACTGGTTGCTGAACACTGATTACTGAACACTGGTTACTGAACACTGGTTATTGAACACTGAACACTGGTTACTGAACACTGGTTACTGAACACTGGTTCCTGAACACTGGTTACTGAATACTGAACACTGGTTCCTGAACACTGGTTACTGAACACTGGTTGCTGAACACTGGTTACTGAACACTGGTTGCTGAACACTGGTTGCTGAATACTGAACACTGGTTGCTGAACACTGGTTACTGAATACTGAACACTGATTACTGAACACTGGTTGCTGAACACTGGTTACTGAACTCTGATTACTGAACACTGGTTGCTGAACACTGGTTGCTGAACACTGGTTACTGAACACTGATTACTGAACTCTGATTACTGAACACTGGTTGCTGAACACTGGTTACTGAACAATGGTTGCTGAACACTGGTTCCTGAATACTGAACACTGGTTCCTGAACACTGGTTACTGAATACTGGTTGCAGAACACTGGTTACTGAACACTGGTTACTGAACACTGGTTGCTGAATACTGAACACTGATTACTGAACACTGGTTGCTGAACACTGGTTACTGAACACTGGTTACTGAACACTGATTGCTGAACACTGGGTGCTGAATACTGAACACTGATTACTGAACACTGGTTGCTGAACACTGGTTACTGAACACTGGTTACTGAACACTGGTTGCTGAATACTGAACACTGGTTACTGAACACTGGTTACTGAACACTGGTTACTGAATACTGAATACTGGCTGCTGAACACTGGTTACTGAATACTGAACACTGGTTACTGATTACTGAACACAGATTACTGAACACTGGTTACTGAACACTGGTTACTGAACACTGGTTGCTGAACACTGATTACTGAACACTGGTTACTGAACACTCATTACTGAACACTAGGTACTGAACACTCATTACTGAACACTCATTACTGAACACTGATTACTGAACACTGGTTACTGAACACTGGTTGCTGAATACTGAACACTGGTTGCAGAACACTGGTTACTGAATACTGAACACTGATTACTGAACACTGATTACTGAACACTGATTACTGAACACTGGTTACTGAACACTGATTACTGAACACTGGTTGCTGAACACTCATTACTGAACACTGGTTACTGAACACTTATTACTGAACGGTGGTTACTGAACACATCTTACTGAACACTGGTTGCTGAATACTGAACACTGGTTGCTGAACACTGATTACTGAACACTGGTTACTGAACACTGGTTATTGAACACTGAACACTGGTTACTGAACACTGGTTACTGAACACTGGTTACTGAACACTGGTTCCTGAACACTGGTTACTGAACACTGGTTACTGAATACTGAACACTGGTTCCTGAACACTGGTTACTGAACACTGGTTGCTGAACACTGGTTACTGAACACTGGTTACTGAACACTGGTTGCTGAACACTGGTTGCTGAATACTGAACACTGGTTGCTGAACACTGGTTACTGAATACTGAACACTGGTTACTGATTACTGAACACAGATTACTGAACACTGGTTGCTGAACACTGGTTACTGAACACTGGTTGCTGAACACTGGTTGCTGAACACTGGCTACTGAACACTCATTACTGAACACTAGTTACTGAACACTCATTACTGAACACTGGTTACTGAACACTGATTACTGAACACTGGTTGCTGAATACTGAACACTGGTTGCAGAACACTGGTTACTGAATACTGAACACTGATTACTGAACACTGATTACTGAACACTGATTACTGAACACTGAATACTGAACACTGATTACTGAACACTGGTTACTGAACACTGATTACTGAACACTGGTTACTGAACACTGATTACTGAACACTCATTACTGAACACTGGTTACTGAACACTCATTACTGAACACTGGTTGCTGAACACTCATTACTGAACACTGGTTACTGAACACTCATTACTGAACACTGATTACCGAACACTGGTTACTGAACACTTATTACTGAACGGTGGTTACTGAACACTGGTTACTGAACACTGGTTGCTGAACACTGGTTGCTGAACACTGGTTACCGAATACTGTCAACCTTTACATCACTTGAAAATTATATTAATGGGGTAATATTTCAAAATACTGAGTTTTGTTGTAATTCTCAGCCCCTTTTACAGAATGAATCAGACACTCTGTGTAATGTCTGGCCAGAGTTTTACAAAGAGAATTGAAGAGATACAAAGAATTTGTGCAAACAGAGGTAGTATCTTCAAATACGTTTCATGGGTTATTTTGCTGGTAAGATCATAATTGTTATATGATATTTTAGGGCAATATCTTTTATTGTACTTCAAATGAAGGACTTGACACTTGGCTCTTTGCATAATTGTCAGTAGAACTTTAATGAGTGTTACAAGTGTGGACTATTATCAGATGATTGTTACCATGCTCTGGCTTCTGACAAGTGGCTAAATTCACAGACTGACATGATAAGGTAAAACATGACCTAACATCAGAACACTGAGGAATTTTGAAGATTGGTTGGTTACGATAAACCAGTAAATAAATTTTCTACAACTTATTATATTTACCATCTGCTATCAGAGACCATAAAATATTTAATGGACTTTGCGGCCATGTATTTCGTATGTTGTAAGCCTAGCTGGTTGAGTACACATACAAGTACATGATCATGTTCCCTGTCATGTGTACATGTATGTTTTATGATGCGTCCGACACACAGGGTCTAAATGATCTCAGTCAGCTGATCCACTGGAGCTTAAGTCAGCCCGGTCACACATGTACGCTGATGCAAGATGGCAGCAATAAGTGCAGTGTATGGAACTTCATCCTCCAGTCTGGTTTAAGGTCGTGGTTGGTGAAACAGCTAGAAAAAAACGTCGGATCTTCTTCCCATTACGTTGAGCCTCCCTTCCTAACCCCTCTCATTCTCATGCTTAGGAAAAACTTGCCTTGTAGACTTGATATATCATACGTTTTATTCATTAGGAACAAAACTCCATACACTCAATAACAAAACAGACGTTACTGCTTAGAGGTGGCATTTTTAAACCCAAGAAGGATATTGTCAAAGCTGTCTTGAGAAAGGGACTACCCGTGAAGATCCGGGGTAGAAAAGGTTTTCAGCAACCCATGCTTCCTGTAAAAGGCGACTTACAGGATCGGGTGGTCAGGCTGGCTGACTAATGGTTGATGCATGTCATTGTATCTCAATTGCATGGATTGATGCTCATGATGTCAATCACTGGATTGTCTGGTCCAGACTCGATTATTTCGAGACCGCCATCATGTAGGTGGAATATTTCTGAGTGCGGCGTTAAACAACAAACACAGAACAAGAGGAAGAGAAGGGACAATCAGCAGTTTAAGCTGACTAGGATTAAGATGGTTGTCATTGTAATTATCTGTTATTTCATATTGGTGGTTTTGCGCGTTTAACTTCGGGGATATAATATTGTGGCAAAAATATATCTATCATGTAAATTTGAGTTCACTAGCTACTTTGCAATACGCAATTTAGTATATGACAAAGGAGGCTGAACATAATGAGGTTTGGGTAATTTAGTTATGATGTGGGGAAACATGGTCCTTTCAAAGTTACCAACAGATGTCGTGTCTGGAGGATATAAATGAGGGATTTGAAACCTGCAGTTTGGAAAGTCACAGATCTGAGGGAAAGGTTACTGGATGAAATTAGTAATTAATGTCTCTTGTAACCTTGCACCTGTATCAACTCTGTATGAAGAGCCTGTTCGGTTTGTTCATTTTGTCACAAGCTTCTTAAATCTATTTTTTGGTTGAACATTCCTTAAGCCTTTGTCGAGAGCTACAAACCTTTACTGTGTGTCACTGACAGACACATGCATATGCATACATACATAAATACATACATACATACATACATACATACATACATACATACATACATACATACATACATACATATAATAGACACAGTGTCAGGCTAAGAAACTATGAATATCAATGAGCTGCAATGGGTGATAGTTTATGGCTTTGGAATTGATGTGGGCACACATAATGTGTGTTAAAGGGACATGATTCAATGAAGGCTCTGAGTGATCCATTGAAACAGACACTGTAGTGTTATCGGTGTGGAGTAACCGGAGTCTTACTTCCTGGTTGATTGGGCTGTGTCTTGGGCTGTAACATTACTCAATAGTCATAACGCTAGTCAGGCGTCTTTCTTGGAACCTTCTCTCCACTTCTCAGTAAGTACTGGATGGTAGCAACAGCACAGTAGCCTTTGTTTTACAAATCTTTGTCTCAGTGTAGCAAGGCTTGTATTTTTGTTCAGTGAATTTGTCGTACCTGTATAAATGTCTGTCGACATATGTCAGTTGTTTGCTGTTGTTCTGAATCACCAGGATACGTGTCGTGAACACCTTACAATGGCAGGGGTGTCGGAGACCCTTGTTAGCCGTCTCTTTACTCGTGGAAGGAGAAAACAGACTTTTATTAAAATAATAAGTTTATTTTAACCTAACAAGCATTTTTTTTAAATTATTTTGTCTTTTCATTCCTTATATAATTAGTTAAATGATGATAATGATTCCAATACTGAATACACATACAGTAAGCTAGAGTTATAACGAACTCATAGGGACTACTAATTTTAGTTTGTTGTAACCGTTACTAGTTTCTTATAAGCATAATATACATGTATACAGCATAAGAGCAAACAACCAGGACCGAAAAATAAGTTCGATATATCCCTCAGTTTGTCATTGGGGGCACGGGTGGCCCAGTCGTCTAAGGCGCCGCAATTCGCTGTGCAGAGTTGTGTCCCTTGGGCAAGAAACCTATGATTGTGGGTTCAAATCCTGGTTCGCCCCAATTATGTTTCTAGGTTTGTCAGCACCATACCCGTGCTCAGGGGTTTCACCGAAGTGGTAAACGTCAGAGACCTGCATCACTTCGGGCTTTCCTCCCACATTAAGCTGACATGCCGCGATATAACTGTAATACTGTTAAAAGCGATGTTAAACCCAACTCACTCACTCACTCAGTTTGTTATAACCGTGTTCATCATAAACGTAGTTTACTGTATACAGTGGTAAGTGGGAAAAAAAAAAACAATTTGTGTAAATCCATTAAATTGAAGGAAATATGGTTGGAAATTTGATATTTTAGAAATATTGTAGTTATGACATTTTGTGTGAAAGTTACATACACTTAAAGACTGTACAGAAAGTGAAATGGACGAGGCTGCTGTGACAGTTGAAGAACAAGCTGGAGGAAGTCAGTGTCTAGTTTGTGACTGTGGAGAGGAACCTGTGAGATGTGTGTGAGATGGACGAGGCTGCTGTGACAGTTGAAGAACTGGCAGAAGGAAGTCAGTGTCTAGTTTGTGACTGTGGAGAGGAACCTGCGAGATGTGTGTGAGATGGATGTGGCTGCTGTGACAGTTGAAGAACTGGCAGAAGGAAGTCAGTGTCTAGTTTGTGACTGTGGAGAGGAACCTGTGAGATGTGTGTGAGATGGACGAGGCTGCTGTGACAGTTGAAGAAATAGCTGGAGGAAGTCAGTGTCTAGTTTGTGACTGTGGAGAGGAACCTGCGAGATGTGTGTGAGATGGATGTGGCTGCTGTGACAGTTGAAGAACTGGCAGAAGGAAGTCAGTGTCTAGTTTGTGACTGTGGAGAGGAACCTGCGAGATGTGTGTGAGATGGATGTGGCTGCTGTGACAGTTGAAGAACTGGCAGAAGGAAGTCAGTGTCTAGTTTGTGACTGTGGAGAGGAACCTGTGAGATGTGTGTGAGATGGATGTGGCTGCTGTGACAGTTGAAGAACTGGCAGAAGGAAGTCAGTATCTAGTTTGTGACTGTGGAGAGGAACCTGCGAGATGTGTGTGAGATGGATGTGGCTGCTGTGAAAGTTGAAGAACTGGCAGAAGGAAGTCAGTGTCTAGTTTGTGACTGTGGCGAGGAACCTGCGAGATGTGTGTGAGATGGATGTGGCTACTGTGACAGTTGAAGAACTGGCAGAAGGAAGTCAGTATCTAGTTTGTGACTGTGGCGAGGAACCTGCGAGATGTGTGTGAGATGGATGTGGCTGCTGTGACAGTTGAAGAACAATCAGAAGGAAGTCAGTATCTAGTTTGTGACTGTGGAGAGGAACCTGTGAGATGTGTGTGAGATGGATGTGGCTGCTGTGACAGTTGAACTGGCTGGAGGAAGTCAGTATCTAGTTTGTGACTGTGGAGAGGAACCTGTGAGATGTGTGTGAGATGGATGTGGCTGCTGTGACAGTTGAAGAACTGGCAGAAGGAAGTCAGTGTCTAGTTTGTGACTGTGGAGAGGAACCTGCGAGATGTGTGTGAGATGGATGTGGCTGCTGTGACAGTTGAAGAAATAGCTGGAGGAAGTCAGTGTCTAGTTTGTGACTGTGGAGAGGAACCTGCGAGATGTGTGTGAGATGGATGTGGCTGCTGTGACAGTTGAAGAACTGGCAGAAGGAGGTCAGTGTCTAGTTTGTGACTGTGGAGAGGAACCTGCGAGATGTGTGTGAGATGGATGTGGCTGCTGTGACAGTTGAAGAACTGGCAGAAGGAAGTCAGTATCTAGTTTATGAATGTGGCGAGGAACCTGCGAGATGTGTGTGAGATGGATGTGGCTGCTGTGACAGTTGAAGAACTGGCAGAAGGAAGTCAGTATCTAGTTTGTGACTGTGGAGAGGAACCTGTGAGATGTGTGTGAGATGGATGTGGCTGCTGTGACAGTTGAGGAACTGGCTGGAGGAAGTCAGTTTCTAGTTTGTGACTGTGGAGAGGAACCTGTGAGATGTGTGTGAGATGGATGTGGCTGCTGTGACAGTTGAAGAACTGGCAAAAGGAAGTCAGTATCTAGTTTGTGACTGTGGAGAGGAACCTGTGAGATGTGTGTGAGATGGATGTGGCTGCTGTGACAGTTGAAGAACTGGCAGAAGGAAGTCAGTGTCTAGTTTGTGACTGTGGAGAGGAACCTGCGAGATGTGTGTGAGATGGATGTGGCTGCTGTGACAGTTGAAGAAATAGCTGGAGGAAGTCAGTGTCTAGTTTGTGACTGTGGAGAGGAACCTGTGAGATGTGTGTGACATGGATGTGGCTGCTGTGACAGTTGAAGAACTGGCAGAAGGAAGTCAGTGTCTAGTTTGTGACTGTGGAGAGGAACCTGCGAGATGTGTGTGAGATGGATGTGGCTGCTGTGACAGTTGAAGAACTGGCAGAAGGAAGTCAGTATCTAGTTTGTGACTGTGGCGAGGAACCTGCGAGATGTGTGTGAGATGGATGTGGCTGCTGTGACAGTTGAAGAACTGGCAGAAGGAAGTCAGTATCTAGTTTGTGACTGTGGAGAGGAACCTGTGAGATGTGTGTGAGATGGATGTGGCTGCTGTGACAGTTGAAGAACTGGCTGGAGGAAGTCAGTTTCTAGTTTGTGACTGTGGAGAGGAACCTGTGAGATGTGTGTGAGATGGATGTGGCTGCTGTGACAGTTGAAGAACTGGCAGAAGGAAGTCAGTATCTAGTTTGTGACTGTGGAGAGGAACCTGCGAGATGTGTGTGAGATGGATGTGGCTGCTGTGACAGTTGAAGAACTGGCAGAAGGAAGTCAGTGTCTAGTTTGTGACTGTGGAGAGGAACCTGTGAGATGTGTGTGAGATGGATGTGGCTGCTGTGACAGTTGAAGAACTGGCAGAAGGAAGTCAGTATCTAGTTTGTGACTGTGGAGAGGAACCTGTGAGATGTGTGTGAGATGGATGTGGCTGCTGTGACAGTTGAAGAACTGGCAGAAGGAAGTCAGTGTCTAGTTTGTGACTGTGGAGAGGAACCTGCGAGATGTGTGTGAGATGGATGTGGCTGCTGTGACAGTTGAAGAAATAGCTGGAGGAAGTCAGTGTCTAGTTTGTGACTGTGGAGAGGAACCTGCGAGATGTGTGTGAGGTGGATGTGGCTTCTGTGACAGTTGAAGAACTGGCAGAAGGAAGTCAGTGTCTAGTTTGTGACTGTGGAGAGGAACCTGTGAGATGTGTGTGAGGTGGATGTGGCTGCTGTGACAGTTGAAGAACTGGCAGAAGGAAGTCAGTGTCTAGTTTGTGACTGTGGAGGGGAACCTGTGAGATGTGTGTGAGATGGATGTGGCTACTGTGACAGTTGAAGAACTGGCAGAAGGAAGTCAGTGTCTAGTTTGTGACTGTGGAGAGGAACCTGTGAGATGTGTGTGAGATGGATGTGAAATGATGCGTGTACATTTCAGGGTGTCTTTCGAGGTGTGGTCACTTGGCTGTGGCAACATATGTCTATCTTATTCATTTCCTTGAAAAAATGACCAATCAACTGACCAAACTCCTCATCTGAAATACATTATGAAGTGCTTAAACAAACTTCTCCACGGAGACGAATCACTCCCAAGTCACTGTTTACTTAGCTGATCAGCCTTGTTCTAATGTCAGCATGTGCTTCAACATGACAAGGAGCAGTATACCTAACATGTCATAGATACTGCTGGTCCATTCGTGGCGAGAGTCAGGAGATGAAGGAGCAAGGAGCAGCCCTGAAACATTGTCTATAATACAGAACTAAGTGTTATCCATGATTCTCCTTGTCGTGAGTAAATACCAATGAGGACTCTCATATCCATTTCTGAAGTAATAGTGGGTATTTCATAAATAACTTAGCACTAAAGTTGTGCATAGATTATTTCTGTGTGAGATTGAAGTTGCTTGTAGCTGCAACTTTGAATTAATTCAGCTGGTCGGGAATGCTATTATAGGCTATTATTATGCATGACTGCTATATAGATTGAAGCTTCTGGAATCACTGTTGTCGGGGGAGTTGTTCCCTTTACCCTGGCTATATCCTGCTGTCACTCCCGTTTGTGAACAACTCAGCACCCGGTATACCAGAGCATTCAGCAGGCCATCCAATTACCTACAGCTGGATGAATTTGTGTCAAACTAGTTCTAGGCATTGTATAGAACTACAGTAGAACACGGATATAACGAACCCAGATATAGCGAACAAACGGATACAACGAACTGTTAAAAAATCCCCAATTTATCTCCCATATAATATCATATAAAATTTACGTATATAACAAACTCTCTATAGGGAACTAACGGTTACAGCGAACTGATATCTGATCACAAGCCCATTTATCACTTATTAGCGACGTGTATAGCGAACTGAGAAATCTCACTCAGTGTCAAGTGTCACTGACAATTGGCTGTATGCAATCAGCAGCGAATCAAAACAATGGCGGCGAATCAATACAATCAGTGGTGACGGATCAACCTTGTTAAATTTGCATTGTGTTAATCTTACCTGTACATGTAATCTTGTCTGTAAAACAAACAGTTTTTGACAGTTTGGCGGATCTGAACAATGCCGTTTCAAGAATGCCGTCAGCGAAACGAGGCCAAAGTAAAATCACAGACTACACATCTCGTATGTAAATCAAAAAATGATAAATATGTTTAAATTTTGTATGTGTATTTGATAACAATCTTCAGAAAATGTTATGAATTTAATGTTATTAAATGAATGTTGTAAATTGATATCAGTTGAATGATCACTGCTAATACAAATCAATGCTGCAGTTACGTGTGTATTGTGTTTTGTCTTATCCAAGATGGCGGACGTTTCCGAGCGAAAACGTGTATAACGAACAACGGATATAACGAACTGATTTCTCTGGTCCCTAGTAGTTCGTTATATCCGTGTTCTACTGTAGTTCTAGGCATTGTATAGAACTAGTTCTAGGCATTGTATAGAACTAGTTCTAGGCATTGTATAGAACTAGTTATAGGCATTGTATAGAACTAGTTCTAGGCATTGTAAAGAACTAGTTATATGCATTGTATAGAACTAAATATAGGCATTGTATAGAACTAGTTATAGGCATTGTATAGAACTAGTTATAGGCATTGTAAAGAACTAGTTATATGCATTGTATAGAACTAAATATAGGCATTGTATAGAACTAAATATAGGCATTGTGTAGAACTAGTTCTAGGCATTGTATAGAACTAGTTCTAGGCATTGTATAGAACTAGTTATAGGCATTTTCATGATATCAATAGATTTATTTCTATGAATTCACTTCCATATCTTAGCAATAAATTAAAAATGTCTTTTGGAGAAAAATACATCACAGACTTTTTATCAAATAATGTATATTTCATAGAAGAAGAGAGATGCTTTTTCTTCAATGGAATGGAAGTGTGGTTTGACCATATTTGGACAAATACTCAGTTATTGGGAGCATGTTATGACAGACAACACAAGGACAACACCAGCTGTTGAATGTGTTCTTGTCATAAAATTTGAAAAAATAGGGATAGTCAAACTATTGTTTTTAATTTAGAGGTGTCAAATCAAAAGTAGACACAATTTCTTAAATACTGTAAAGGCAATGTTTCAGTATAGATCCTTATGCCGTTGTCAAGCAAGACTGAATGAGAAACATTGTACATTACTTACTTACTTACTTTGGAGATTTAACGTGCGCTTTCCGACTGATGCGTATTTCGCACACGGGCCCGGCCAGGCCATGTAATGTGTTTCCGAAAGGGGCGAAAGTGGTCTGTGCAACCCAAGAGTGGGGTTTAGGGGTTGCTTATATAGAATTTGGGAATTTTGATATTTGGAATAGATGCCGATGGGGTTGGGGAGGAGAACTAAGGTAGCTGGGTATGGTGGATGTTTGTTTGTTTATTTGATTTTGATTTGGTAGGTTATTGTGTTTTTAGATGCGTTTTATTAGTTATTAATTTATTATTTTATTAAGAATACGCCTAAGGCCTTGAAGTTTTCTAGTTTATTTTGTGGGTTTAGTATTGCTTCTAGAGTGAGAGCCTTGTTTAGATTGAGGGTGGTTTGTAATGCGGTTCGATGTGTTAGGTAGTGTGTGCAGTGGATGAGTGCATGTTCTGGGGTTTCTGGTTGTTTGCAGTGTGGGCAGTTACCTGTAGTGTGTTTTTTATTTTTTTTTAGGTGGTTATTTAGGTTGGTGTGTCCTGTTTGGAGTTTAGTGATTACTCTGTCGATTTTTTTTGATGGATGGAGAATTTTTGGTTTGGTTAGTGGTTTGCTGAGCACTTTTTTGATTTGGCTATTTGATATAGATATAGGTTATGCCATTTTTTGGTGATTTTTTGCTTGTTTACACTTTTAATTTCTGATTTTGAGATGGGTAAGTTTAAGCTTATTTCTGGGATTTTGAGGGATAGTTTAGCTGCTTTATCGGCGTTTTCAATACCGTATATTCATAGTACAGAATATATATATATACATATATATATATATATAGTAGGTGGAGGATTAACAGAAGAGGAATAACAGTAACAACAATTGCATACATGAGTGGGATAACATGGGTTAGTAATGACAACAGAAGGATAATACTGTCACAACATGATGGACAGTGAACACATAGGTGGACGCCAGTGGGACATGAAGCCAAATATATATGTTTGCATAGGTGTGGTGATTATTGCTTAATGACTTCATAAGTAGGCGGATGGGATGAAGTAGCCTTGATCTCTGTTGATTGATGGCTTGTGACGGCGAATGTGGACAGCTTCTGTTAGTTTTCTTTCAGTGAAATCTTGGAGGTTGTTGGAGTGGATTTGGACGTTGTCCTAGTTGATGTTGTGATTAGGACAGTTGCTGATATGGTCCGAGATGACTGATTTGCTGCTTGTCCTGCTTGACAACGGTATAAGGATCTATACCGAAATATCGCCTTTACTGTATTAAAGAAGTTGTTATCCATAAACTGTGTCAACTTTGTCATCCGCCAACTTCTAAGTAATGTCTATCAAACAATTCAAAGTAGACACAGTTCAGGGATAACATCTTCTTTATGTACGGTAAGGACTACGTTTCGGTATAGATCCTTGTACCCTTGTCAAGCATGGCTGAATAATGAACATGGTGCAGAATATGTATAGTAGGTGGAGGATTAAAAGTAACACCAGTTGCACACATGAGGGAGATTAACAGGAGGAGGTTAAGTAATGTCAACAGAAGGATAATCCTGTCACAACATGATGGACACAGAACACATGCTGACTTACGAGAGTCGAACCATTCAGCCTTGCTTGACAACGGTATAAGGATCTATACCGAAACGTCACCATTACAGTAAAATAAAGTAGTTGCTATCCATGAATTGTGTCTACTTTGTCATGCATTAACTTCTTAAAAATGCCTATCAAACAGTTTGTGTCCCGTCTAAGTTTGAGAATGCCTGTACCTTCATTAGTGAGTGAGTGAATGTTACTTTATGCTGATGTCGTCATGATAACACATGTAAACCAGTGGTTGATAGCATGAGCAATGTAGAACAACAGAGCACAAAGACACACAGACAGTCTGGTCACATAGTACCATATAATATTCTAAGTAGGCACGTTCGACTAGCCTACTAGGGTACCGGGGAGCAATTCCTCCTGGGCAGAAACCCAAATGGTGAAGGCGTCCTGTAGCACTGTGTCACTGTGGCCTTCCATGCATGTGCTAGCAGCACGACCAACCTGTGTGATGAACAGCAACAGCTTGTTTTCCTGGCCAGCTGTGTCCAACTGACACACTTCTTCATCAACATCTGTGGATGGAGTTGCATCAATATAGGTCTGCAGTGGGATTAGTTAGTAAGGGGATCTCAGGATTAGTAGTAGTCACATCTGCTGTCGTGCCGTCATACAGACAAATGTCACACTACTACTAAACACCGCCCATTTCACAAAGCAATCTTTGCACTAAGACGATCGTAACTCCCATTCTTTTTTACACTGACTTACGAGAGTCTTAGCACTAAGAACGCTTTGTGAATCGGGTTCTGTTTAGTACCAGTTATACGAATATAGTTAAACAGGGTCCAGTTTCAAAACAGTCAAAAAGAGTTTTAAGCCAGCATTTTATATCATCCAAGTAGTGGGATCTATATGTATATGTCAAGCTGTTAATGTTTTCTGCTTAACGCGGCACTCAGCAATATTCCAGCTATATAACAGCGGTCTGCAAATAATCGAGTCTGGGCCAGACAATCCAGTGATTAACATCATGAGCATCGATTTATGCATATGGGATACGATGACTTGCATCAACCAAGTGAGCAAGTCTGACCACCCGATCCCGTTAGGTGCCACTTACAACAAGCATGGGTTGCGGAAGACCAATTCCAACCCAGATCGTCACGGGTCCTTTAAAAAATGAAAAAATAACATGTTGAAAGTTTTTTGACATTACGTCTTCAACATTTTCAGTACCCATTGTATCAAATGATGTTTCGAAATACATGCTCTAAATAGTTCTCTTTTGTCAATACACTGTTTGCTAATAATAATAATTATTATTGCCATTCAGTGAATTGCATATTAAGCTTAAACAAATCCCATAAAGAGAATGTGATGGACAACTTGTAAGCAAGGTGTGGCTTTCACACTAACCAGTCAGTCAAGTGATGACTCTACATGTTCACCTGTAAGTTATTATCTGAGAGGTGTAAATACACCAGTGTCATTGAAGTGTGACCGACCTGTTACATCATGCAAGTTAGTGATATAACCTATTTGTCTTGAGGACATACGGACCTGTACAATGTCATAATGTTACCGGTATATACACACCTGTAAAATGATATGTACACCTGTTAGAAGGCTGATTGTCAGGTCAGGTTCATGTACGCTGACACTCACAGGATCTGTTTGTTTGTTTGTTGACCTAGTGTGAATGAAATTGAGACTTGTGATATTTATCTTCTGTAGTGATTAATCAGGGCTAAACATAACAGTTGAATGTTATCAGTATGTAATTAATATCATATGCTGATAAAATTAAATTAAAATTGCAACTTTTACAAACAGTTTAAGTCACTTTTGAAATTTTATGTTTAACAATTTTCCCTCCCATTTTCCTCCGTACCAAAACATCCCAGTTTCACGCCCGTACTTGACACCTAACTGTGCAGCAACACTGCAGCGATGTGCATCTCCACACCCAGCCTTTCAGCCTTCCTATATACAGTGGCCTGTGTGACAGTGCCCATTCCTCTGCAGGCTGCTATATATATACACCAGTGTGGCAACCTGCTTCTGTTTATCAGGACCAGGCATTCCTCAGGGCAGTGTGGCCCATTCACAGGGTAAGCCAGGCTATTATCCCTCCACTCGGGTATGCTTTGTTTCTCAGACTCCAAGCCTGTTTACCCAGCTAGTCACAGCTCCATGCTTCAGTAGAACACTGCTCACAAAACCTTGGTGAAATTCAACCTGTGCACTACCGGGCTCGGGTCAAGGTGGTGTACTTGTGAGTGAGAGTTTGAGTGGAAGGAAGGAAGGAAGGAAGGAGAAGGCATAAAACATCTAAATTGATCCTGTAGGCAGTGTACCTAGTGAGGTGTTATGTTGAGGCTGTGGTGTTAAGTTCAGGGTTGACTGGCTATCTTCACCGAGTGAGTATGTTCTGGAATAGTCATGTGGATACTATCATATAGAACTAATCCAACTCTGTCTGTGCCCCACAGCCCTCCTACTTTTGGTGGGGGAAATACAAGTATCTGAATTATGTGTGGTTGAGTCCGATGGTTGAGTGGATTCTGTTGCAGGTGGGTTGTGTCAATATTTGATTGTGATAACAGAATATTATTATGCTGACGTATGGTATCAGTTTTATTAAGAGATATTGAACTGTTGGTTTTTGTATGTGTATATCATGTGTTGTTACATTCCTGTGAAAATGTTGATCATTCTAACGTATGTCTTATTAATTAATAACTCTTTCAAGCAGAAAAAAGTATGTTTTGGATTATATGAAAATATTTGTGTTATATACTGATATGAATGATTTCATGATAAAATTATGGAAATAAGCACCTCTGTTGACTAGTCGTGAGTGATCTTGTACTTGGTCCTGTGTGTTGTCAGAGTTAAATGAGCACAGAACATATTTGTAAGTACGTAAGTGAACCCATCAATTATTAAGGACAGTTTTGTTTTCACGGCCACATACCCAGTGGCAAATGTGTGTGATTCTAGAGGATGCAGTATTATTCGTGTTATCAGCCCACTGTCATTCGGTGAAGTGGTGAAGTTTACCCTAGGGGAGACATTAACCAGCAGACAATGATGTTCATCTTCATTTAATCCATAACTCCATTTATTACAAATTGATACATCATTGTTAATGATTTGTCAATTAATGTTCCTGTTTCCGTAATACTCAGAACTATGTGGTGTTGTTTGTTGTACACAATACAAAGTTAATGGTCTATTCATGAAGTATGGCAAACACGATGTTGTGAGATCAATACCCGTGGTCTCCTGTCGTAGACACCAGCTGTAGTAGGGCAGTGGGGCGGTGGGGTGCCTGTCATTTCACGAGAGGGGATGTGTATTTCATTGGAGTGTGTGATATCATATGCCCTTTGATGGATCTCAGTAATGTGGAAATCCTCTAATTTTCCATTTTAAAAAAAAATGTTTTCAAGTGTTTAATTTTGCTACAGGTTATCCCGGGAGGTCGTGTATTGGCCTTGGTGGTTTGTGGACAGTGTAAACGGCCTCAGTCTGTACTCAATTGGTTCTGGCGAATTTTCAAAAGGATTTTGAAGTCTCAAAGCATGTGACATCACGTCTGTACTGATCTTCTGACTGTAATGATACACATTGAAGCAACGTTTGTGTCTGGAGAGCTGACGTGCTTCACTGATCACGGTAGTTAGTGTGATTCAGCATGGATGAATATAGAGGCAGGTCACGGGGTCACACGCGGAGTAACCCTACACCTTATGACTGGGATAATGTGGCCCCGGATTACGAGGACAACGCTAGTCCAAGACAATCACCTGAAAGAGGCCCCAGTTGGACTTCACCCAGTCAGCAGCCACCAGGAGCATATACCCGTGGTGGGTCGAGACAATCAGGCCGTGACATGGACCGAGGGAACAGGTCCGAGTTGGGTCCAGGGGGGTACAGGTCTGCCATGGAGGACATGAACAGAGGAGGGGTAAACGCAGGGTACAGATCCTCTGATGACAACATTCCCTATGGAAGGGATAGATCTGATGTTGAGAGGGGGTATTCTCCCGCCCGGCAGCACAGCCGACAAGGCTCAGGTGGATATGACAATCAAGGGTTTCCAGACGGACCACAAGTTTATGCAATAGATGATTATGAGAGAGAAAGGTATATGGAACAGCGTGGCCGATCACCTGAGATTACAAGGAATGAAGCCTTCCAAATGTCGGACAATGGAACATCTCCGGATGTTGTTTCCAATTCTTCCCACCATCCGCAGCTGGGACGGTACAGTGACGAAGTAGATGGACGCTACATACAGCATCATGGACGGCATTATCGTACAGACAACGACAATCATTCTGTGTACAGCTTGAATTTGGGTGAGTTTGCAATGGGAGAAAATGTCTGGGATAAACTGCACACAATTCGGCTCCGGAGAAAGAGTCAAAAGTCACGTAAATCTGCAATGACTTTGTCACGACGTCGACGTGGTTTAGACGAGGGAGAGAAAGATGGTGATGATGATGAAGACAGGGAAGGATTACTACCAAGTCTGCAGGCTCGTGTCAAGCAGAAATCCCTTCATGAACGTTACATGGATAAGGTGCAATCGACAACCGATGCAGCCGAAGCAATGAGGTAAATTGTAGGATGTGAAGTGCGCATTTATATACCCAACAACATCAGGATCACACTTATCATTGCTCATTCAATCTCGCTTGTCAATTTTCTGACTGAAAATTAAGATTTTCTCAGAAACATTAATAATAATAATAATAATAATAATAATAATAATTAAAAAAAACAAAAAAAACATACCCTCTTAGCTGCAGTTTATATTTTAATCTGTAAATGATGATGATGATGATGATGATGATGATGATGATGATGATGCCTGCTAGGCGCTAGAAGGTTAACACCAACATTGTCATCTCATCCTACCGGGTACCCATTCACTGCTGGGTGAACAGATGCCCTCATTCGAACAAAGTCACTTGCCTAAGGAAACACCATGTGTTCCATGTGCTTCAGTTATTTGAGAATTAATTTGACTAATAGATGACTGGTGTCGTGTGACAGATTAATGCTTATTCCCCCTAATATTGTATTTGTTTATGTTCAATGGACTCCCTGAGTTGGGAGTGAACCTGGTGAAGGGTCCACTTGAAGTAAGCTCCACGTTTCTCCCATGTCTACACAAACCTTAAAAACAACCAATCAAGTATTTATCTAATCCCCATAAACTTGCATAACACAAATCATCATACTGATGTTTAATCTTTGTCAAATAAAGTTGCGGAGGGGCGGAGGGTTAGCTTAGTGGTTAAAGCGTTCACTCGTCACACCAAAGACCCGGGTTCAAAGCCCATTTCTGGTGTCCCCCCCCATCGTGATATTGCTGGAATATTGCTAAAAGCGGCATAAAACCTCGCTCACTCACTCACTCACTCACTCACTCACTCAAGTAACGGAGTACCACCAACACACCAAGTCATATTTTTCAACTAAACTACCATTCTTGTATCTCATCTTGTTTTACTCTAGTCTCTATACCAGTCCCTTGGGAATAAGCTAACTAATGAATCCAACTCAAGTCTGTAATTGACAATCTTGATTTCCTCCTGAAATTAAACATTGTTCTGGGCTCCATTTGGATTATATTTTTATCCCCCGGTTTGAAATGTTTGAAACCGCAAAAGCGTTGAATATTTCTGATGAAACTGGCTATACACACCTGTCTAGTTGTGAACTGGTGCCTTTAGATGATTTGGGATTTTTAGTTTTTTTTAATTCTTATTTCTGTTTTCATGATGACAAGTTGTACTTTACTGAAAATGAGGTTAGTGCTGAACTGAAGCTATCCAATGGCAGTGAACCAAATAGCTCCAATAGCTCGGAGGCAGTATACTGTGTCTGAGTGGGGTATTCATGTTAAACTGTGGCATGGTATCTCACTGGGCTAGTGCTATAAAATTGCCATAAGTCTGCACCACAATCTCACAAGTACAAGCAGACACACACACATGCATGCATGCATGTTGCTATATAAGTGCAATAATCTTAAGTGTGACGTTAAATCTCATTTCACCTCACCTCAGCTATCTGCCTCACAGTCAGCCATTGATCTCTGGTATCCAGTGTGGGCGGATGACTGGGAATCAGTTAGATGCAAGACTTAAAGCCAGTACACGCTTAGCACTTACTGACCAGGTCATATTATCTGTCATACAGCGCTGAAACAAATATATCCAATAAAGCCCATGCATGTCTATAATGTTTGGCAAGTCTAAAAATGAAGAATGTCTCTGGGCTCCTTTTTATTATATTTTATGACTACAATTAACAACTGTTTTTTCTGTACAATATGTTCATTTCAGAGACTAGATGTTAGTCTACAGTTCATGGAGTGAGTTGGTTTCTGTATCTTAAGTTGGGATACGTTGTTTATGAAATAAATAAGATGAACAATCACTGCTTTTGGGTTCTGATAGCTTGAGGTTTTTATGGACAGTTGATCAGCAATGTAACATGCTTTTCGTTTTGGTTTACAGCTTTTTCTGACCCTAAAATAAATAAAAAATGGAAAGATATCAAATCTGAAAAGCGGTATTTGTTTGTTCTACCAGGTGCATACTTCCACTACACAGAAGTGTTTCTCTGCAGGAGGTGATGCTGCGCTAGGTTATGTTAGTTTAAGCAGTGAGACCCTCACGGCACACAGCAACAGATGTAGATAGATGCCTCTATGAAGAACAAAATGTGAAATCCACATACAACGAAATAAGAAAGCATGCAGGCAGTGTATGAAATTCCCTGAAATTTCAGTCAGACAACCAGACTGGCAACTTTGCCAAGTTACCAGACCAGATAAAATGTTGCCATTCCAGAATTTTTGAGAGAAACAAACAATAGTAATTATTAATAGTACTGTTTAATGTTAGTTCTAAAAAAATAACAATAAACAAGTGGATTGTCAACTTAGTAACATTAACTTGTTAAAATTTCAATGCTCAATAATGTCTAAAACATTTACAGTTAATTTTCCTCTTACATTGAATTAAGACTCAGGTAATTTAGGGATACAATAGTAGCCCGACCATCGGGCGTGCAACTTTTCAAAACTGACCGTCCATTAGCGAAAACGACTCTGTCAGGCTGCTCGATATTTTAAGCACTGGTACAGGCCTGTGTAAGAATGAAAGTTTGCATGCTTATCTAAGTGATACTTGTCAAGACAGAGTTCGGAAATTGGTCCCGTCAATTAATTGTTTACAGAGTTACGGCCTTCGATCCATGTTATTTGTGCAAGGGGGGCAAGTTTTCTCAGAAACAACTGAAGTTAGCTAATCTAAGAGATACCTATAAAGATTCAGATATTTTTTCCAGAGAAAGGGCCTTTTATGTGTATTAATTTCACATTTCATAATTCTTTCAGATGATGATAAGCATCCTAAGTGCCTATCTTTAAGGGGCTCTTTTTGTGGTTTATGTTCACTACTATATGAACAAACAAACTTCTAATGTGTCTCATGGCTGGGAATAGTGATAACGCCGTTTTCTTGATATTATTACTTAATTTTCTTTGCATCTTTCCTACAAATGTACAGACAGTGTCTGAGGGTTTGGCTGTTCAGACATCTGATGCACATGCCTGCCAATAACCAGTGCGTGTCAGATTCTCTCCATGACAACACATTTTCAAATCGTGCTGGCTTTTATAAACTTCTTTTGACATAATCAACCAGCATATGTTTGAATAGTGTCATATTTCTCCTAGACCTGTCATCTTAAACTTTGGAAGGAAAAAACTGAATGCTATCTTCATATCAGAGGGGAAGGCTTTCTGAAACTGGATACCAGGCAAATAGAGATTTCAGCTTCAGTAAACATTTGGTATGCCATGTCATATTGACAGTGGCCTGTAGTACATTTCAGCGACATGGCAATATCACTTGTATGCCATGTCATGTTGACAGTTGCCTGTAGTACATTTCAGCGACATGGCAATATCACTTGTATGTCATGTCATGTTGACAGTTGCCTGTAGTACATTTCAGCGACATGGCAATATCACTTGTATGTCATCACCGTGAGTCATATTGACAGTTGCCTGTAGTACATTTCAGCGACATGGCAATATCACTTGTATGTCATCACCGTGAGTCATGTTGACAGTTGCCTGTAGTACATTTCAGCGACGTGGCAATATCACTTGTATGTCATCACCGTGAGTCATGTTGACAGTGGCCTGTAGTACATTTCAGCGACATGTCAATATCACTTGTATGTCATCACCGTGAGTCATGTTGACAGTGGCCTGTAGTACATTTCTGGGACATGGCAATATCACTTGTATGCCATGTCATATTGACAGTTGCCTGTAGTACATTTCAGCGACATGGCAATATCACTTGTATGCCATGTCATATTGACAGTTGCCTGTAGTACATTTCAGCGACATGGCAATATCACTTGTATGTCATCACCGTGAGTCATGTTGACAGTTGCCTGTAGTACATTTCAGCGACATGGCAATATCACTTGTATGTCATCACCGTGAGTCATGTTGACAGTGGCCTGTAGTACATTTCAGCGACATGTCAATATCACTTGTATGTCATCACCGTGAGTCATGTTGACAGTGGCCTGTAGTACATTTCAGCGACATGTCAATATCACTTGTATGTCATCACCGTGAGTCATGTTGACAGTGGCCTGTAGTACATTTCAGCGACATGGCAATATCACTTGTATGTCATCACCGTGAGTCATGTTGACAGTGGCCTGTAGTACATTTCTGGGACTTGTCGATATCACTTGTATGTCATGTCATATTGACAGTTGCCTGTAGTACATTTCAGCGACATGGCAATAACACTTGTATGTCATCACCGTGAGTCATGTTGACAGTTGCCTGTAGTACATTTCAGTGACATGCCGATTTCACTTGTATGTCATATTGTCAGTTGCCTGTAGTACATTTCAGGGACATGTCGATATCACTTGTATGTCATATTGTCAGTTGCCTGTAGTACATTTCAGGGACATGTCGATATCACTTGTATGCCATGTCATATTGACAGTTGCCTGTAGTACATTTCAGCGACATGGCAATAACACTTGTATGTCATCACCATGAGTCATGTTGACAGTTGCCTGTAGTACATTTCAGGGATATGTCGATATCACTTGTATGTCATATTGATAGTGGCCAGTGTAGTAAATTTCCATGACATGTCGATATCACTTGTATGTCATGTCATATTAACAGTGGCCTGTCCGAACTTGATTATTTACAGACCGTTGTCATTTAGCAGGAATATTTCTTTAAATATTTAAGTATTTAAATATTGTTTAAACAACAATCCCCAAAAAAATCATGTCATATTGACAGGGGGATAACAGGTCATACATTTCAGTGATGTAGATTTATGAAATTCATTTGTAAATGTTAGGGATATATTGTCATGTTAATAACCAAATCAACATTCAGCATAGCAACAATGACTTATTTATACTGTATGAGAAACATAGGCAGTTTGCAGTTATAGCTCAATGTATACAGCAGAGACCATACATTCTCAGAATACTGAGAGTAACACCTAGTTAATGGACGCTGAGACTACTGTAAGGTCATTAGATGCGAGCATCACAAAGTCCTGGAGGGGGAATCTTTGCATCTTTATGTATTTTTAATAGGAGAGGCATGATGTAAGCTACAGACATAAACCGCAGGTCAACGTCATGTCCTGGATGGCCTTTGAAACATTGCATTTGTGTGGTTATGCAAATGAATCGCTTATTCAGAAAATAGTCGTAATACTATTTTCTTTTGTTGAAAAGAATAATGGAAATAGATTAATTGTGATTTGTTGCCTGAAAAAGTCTGTATATATTTCTTATTGTTGTCTGTATATTTCATAGCACACTGGCATTTGGCTGGAATATAATCTTGTATATTTCTTAACACAATTTATATAAGGACATGGCTCCATTATGACAGGCTCCGCCATCATGCATGATAGCGGAGCTTCAAATTAAGACAAGAGATATTATTGGATGAAATGGTCGCGGATGTGGAGGTACTGGTGGACTACGGCAATGAGCTTAACCCCTGTTAAGCAACCCCAACTGCAGCAACCGCTGCCCTGCAACAACCGTTGCCAAGCAACCCATGTTGCTTACCAATGCAGCGCCCGCTGCCCTGCAACTACCGTTGCCAAGCAACCCATGTTGCTATGCAGCTATCGCTGCCAGGCAAGTACCATTGCCAAACCATGAGCGAGGGCAACTATTGTTGCCAAGCTGACCATCCGCTGTAAAGCGGACGCTAAGCCATCTGCTGTAAAGCAGAATGGATAAATTGGTTCCTGCTGTAAAGCGGGTAACCCTATCCTAAATAATTTATAATTTGGGATGTATCCCAAGACGCCAAATGTAACTTGTAATGCAGTCCACCAGCACCCCGCCCATCCGCAACATTTTATTCATGACAACATCATTATATACAAACATTATGCTCCAGTAAAATTCCACCAATTGACAACTGCAAAGCTTGAATAACTTGGAATTAAGGATAACAGGGTGGGTGGGTGGGTGCAACGAACTCTAGATGAATGCGCGAATATAACTATGTGTTGTACGGCTGAAAGCTGGAGAGCAAGTGCTGCGTGAGCTGATGTCACGCTACAACAGGTCATAGAAAATATAAACAAACGCTCCTTTACCGGACGTGCCAAGAGCGGAGCGGAGCTTCAAATTAAGACAAGAGATATTATTGGATGAAATGGTCGCGGATGTGGAGGTACTGGTGGACTACGGCAATGAGCTTAACCCCTGTTAAGCAACCCCAACTGCAGCAACCGCTGCCCTGCAACAACCGTTGCCAAGCAACCCATGTTGCTTACCAATGCAGCGCCTGCTGCCCTGCAACTACCGTTGCCAAGCAACCCATGTTGCTTACCAATGCAGCGCCTGCTGCCCTGCAACTACCGTTGCCAAGCAACCCATGTTGCTTATCAATGCAGCGCCCGCTGCCCTGCAACTACCGTTGCCAAGCAACCCATGTTGCTATGCAGCTATCGCTGCCAGGCAAGTACCATTGCCAAACCATGAGCGAGGGCAACTATTGTTGCCAAGCTGACCATCCGCTGTAAAGCGGACGCTAAGCCATCTGCTGTAAAGCAGAATGGATAAATTGGTTCCTGCTGTAAAGCGGGTAACCCTATCCTAAATAATTTATAATTTGGGATGTATCCCAAGACGCCAAATGTAACTTGTAATGCAGTCCACCAGCACCCCGCCACAAGCACCAAGGTGCTTCCCCACAACCACGACCATTCGCGCTCATGTACACCCACCGTGTTATCCTATACTGAAAATGTTTCCTACAAGCATACCGCGGAAAGGGAGCTGCCAATATTTTGTGTGAAAAGATCAAGTCCGGCCGGTGACAAATGAACCCTGTCACGCAGGTACAGTTGCTGCCCCTGCTGGTTGAACACTGTGTGGGGAACCCGTATCCCCCCAAGCTCACGGGCCCTGTTCCCGACTCGTCTGTTCAGCTTCTGCCTGGCCCCGTCCAGGTCCTGGGCACGGCTGGCTACATGCCAGTACCTTCGTGGCAGCATGTCTGACCACAGAATGACCGCACCAGGTAGGAGGAGGTGTATCCTCAGGAGTGCCAGCTTGATCTCATGATATAGCTGACACGTGGTTACCTTTCCCAGGTCGTTCGAACCAAGGTGAATCACCACCGCCTTTGGTGGTGTCTGCATTGCTTTGACCTGGGCATCTATCAGCTCGGTCAGCTCCTCCCACCTCATGCCGCCCCTTGCCAACCAGAGACATCCCCCTGGAATACCGAAGTCACTGTCCTGTAGGTGCTCTCTCGCCCGGGTCAGGAAGCTGGACCCAATCAACCATACTGAAAACATGAATCAATAGGAAGAAAAACCGTTCTTATATGGTTGGCGATTTAAATGTTTGCAGGTATGCGTATATAGCTTTTATAACATTCTGACCCCCACCTACCAAAGTGCTGTATCAAATCTGAACTCACTCCGTTACCGGCTGCTGTTGTTGCTGCGCCAATCCTGAAGGAATGCGAAGAGTATGCTGCTGTGCAGATGCCGCTATGCGCCAGTGCTCTTTTTAGCACGGCCTGAAATTGATACCTGGTCAGGGGAGATTTATGAAAGTGTACGAAAGCTTGAGTCTGACCCTGTGATCGAACTGTTAGGTATGCTTTAACTGCAGCCACTGGACACAGATTGTGGCCAGGTATGGCGGAAATGGAAACAACTATGCCATGTGAGTGCCTGTCCGTTTTTGAATGCCTTAGAGCGACTGTTACTGTCTTAGTCGTGTCTTGGACTTCTAGGTCCAAGAAAGCGCACCCTGGCTGAGAAAGTTTGGTTTGCACGAGTTCACTCACCCGAAAGAAACCAAAGAAGGCCAAGCAATATACTGCTTTGAACAATCTTACTTCATAGGTAGAAGAGCAGACAAATTGCAGGTTGTTACAATTACTTTGAGCAGGTCTATTGTTATTGGTTTTCTGTGATCCTGCCTCCCCTGACACTTTTGCATCCCCGTAATCATTTTAGTAATAATAAAGTGGCCGGTGCGGTCTTCCATGCTGTGTAGCCTATGGTACGTTGAGATACCGGCCATATACGTTCTTACCGTACTCGGTGCATGTCCTGACACTGACAGGTGAGCAATGAAATGTACCAGAGCTATTGGAACCGGCCAGACATCTCCCAGGTTTTGTGATGCCCTGAATGCTTGCAATGCTTGGGTTCCTGCCTGGTAAGTTGCCCACGTGTTTGCCGCCAATGATCGCTGAAGGAGCCTCTCTGCCTCGATTGTTAGCCCTGCCAGAGATTGTCTGGAAGTGGTGTGGGATGCAGATTGGCTGATGGAGCTGCATTGCGGAATCGTTCCCACTGAAATCTCGACAGTGCATCTGCGATAATATTGTCGTGTGTTGTTATATATCTGGCCTTGAACAAAATGTTGTGTTTGAGGCACTGCAGCACTAGCTGCCTAATCAGTGACATGATTCTGGGTGCCTTTGAAGACTGTTTATTTATTATTGACACTACCGCTTGGTTATCACAAAAGAAAAGTACTTTCCTGTTAGCAAAGGCTGTCCCCCACAGACAAACTGACAGCACAATCGGAAACAACTCCAGCAGTGTCATGTCACGAGTCGAACCGTCCTCCACCCACTCACGGGGCCAGAGCCCGTTTGCCCAGTTCCCGTTATAGTATGCGCCGAACCCCACAGTGCTGGCTGCGTCAGTAAACAGCTGCAGACATGTATTGTCAGCCCACTCTTTATTCTGAAACACCGACACACCGTTAAATTCCCCCAAGAACCCGAGCCAAACCTCTAGGTCCTCCCGAACTCCCCGCGTGATGCGAACACGGTGTGCTTGATGACTTACCTTTGTATAGGCGTCAATCAGTCTGCGGCAAAACGGTCTACCCATGGGTATTGCCCGGCACATGAAATTTAGCTTACCCACCAGAGACTGCAAAGCTTTACGGGTCACTTTGTGCTTACCTGAGGCCAGCATATCGTGTATGATGGCGTTGATATTTACAATCTTTTCCTGTGGTATTCTAACCTGCATCCTGACAGTGTCGATTTCAAGACCTAGGAATGTTAAGCAGGATGCTGGACCTACTGTCTTCTCATGTGCTACGGGTACGCCCAGCTCCTGGAAAGTACTGAGACATGTATCAAGGTTGTCACTACAGTCTTTCGTTCCTGCAGTTCCGCCTGTGAGAAAATCATCATGGTAATGCATGAGTTGGCCGTTAGGCAACTTTTGCTGGACACACCATTGCAAAAAGGTGCTGAATTTTTCAAACACTGAGCATGATATGGAACAGCCAAACGGCAAGCATTTATCAAAGTAGTATTTACCTTGAAAGCACAAGCCTAGCAACTCAAAGTCCTGAGGGTGTACCAGCATAATCCTGAAAGCCGATTTCACATCAAATTTTGCAAGTAGAGCATTTGGACCAAGTTGCTGTACCATACTGACAGCCTCGTCGAACCGTGCATATGACACGGAGCATGCTTCGCTGTCTATGTTGTCGTTGATTGATCTGCATTGAGGATAAGAAAGGTGGTGTATTAAACGAAAATCGTCTGTCTCCAGCAAGGACTGATTCTTACCCGTTTGCTTTTTGGGTACGAGACCGATGGGTGAAACTTGTAGGTTCAGCAGGGGCGGCGTTTCAAAAGGACCTGCCACCCTACCTAATTGTACTTCCTTTTTCAATTTGGCAGCTACTATCTCTTGTAAAATGGGATCCCTGGCTGAGCGTAGATTCTCAGACCAACGACTTAGGCGTGCCCCACTATATTCCAGTTGAAAACCTGATTCCAAACCTTGTAATAAATAAATGGCATGGGCATGGTTAGAATGCTTGTACAGTTGCAAATGTCGCTTTAATCTAGTGAGTATGAGTGGAGTTGGGGCCAGTGCCTTTAGCATGGGTTGCCTGTGTGGAGTTAAGTTGTTTGGAGGGTCTACGACCCCCCTTTGCGCGAAAGCAAGAATAGGCGGGATGTTGCTCGCCACAATTGGAGCATTTATGAATAAACTTGCATTCTGGCCTGGCGCACCTTGACCTGTTGTAGTCCCAGCATGCGTTGACTGTAAAGTCACGGCCCCTGCTGAAAGGCACTGTAAAGCGTTCAGTCTTATTTTCTTGAACACGGGACATAGTCGGTGTCATGTGCTTCAACCACAATTCACCGTCTATCTTGCCCCACTCCCGAATTGGGTCTCGTGCCATACGGTGTCGGAATTGCTGGTCGTAGTTTGACCAGCCAAAACCCCCGGAGCGCACTGCGGCATTACGGATTGTTTCCATGTATGCCAACATGCCCTGTATGGTGGACTGACAAAAATGTTTCACCACGTAAATGCTCATATATATGTGGAAAGCTGACGTCCATTGGCCTATGCTTAATGCCCTGGCGTTAGCCGGCTTGGTCGGCGAGAATCGCAGATTACCCGACGAATCCATCTGCATCTTAAATGCATCGTCATCGTCATGCGACTGTGCGCCTGGCAACAATGTAGTCAACTCCACAAACTCCCCTCTCCATACTCTCTCCCGTACAACTTGACGGACGTGAGCGCTGATAGCATCCGCCTGGAAGGTCAGGGAATCCCCTGTTCCCTGATTGGTTGACCCCGCTCCTGACTCTGCACGTGGTGTGACGTCACGGGAAACTCCCGGCTCGCCCGAGTGTGCACTGCTAAATGACAACACATCGGGATTTCTTGATACCACCGACCCCGTTACCCCCAGGTCATTTGTACTTACCCCTCGCATGCCAGTAAAGCTCCGAGAAGTATCTTGGGCCATCCGTTTGCCTAGCATATCCAGTATGCTGTTGAGTTGGCTCGATATAGCTAGCATCGACGGAACGGGCGACACCACTTGTTGGGGCTCTTCGATGTCTCCATGATCGACTCGCGGGAGAACGTTTGAATTGTCCGAATCATCTGCTTCAACTAGCAAGTTAGCAGCTATTTGTACACTTGGCAAGGGGGGTCCGTGCAATGGAGATCTAGCTGATCTCCGTGACTTACCAGTAGCCGATGTCGCTTGCTGGACACTTGGTTCCCTCCTGGCTATTTTCCCGCTCCTTACGAGGCGGTGATTTAAGGCGGCCCGTCTTTTTGGTGGCATTCTTAATGGTAATTGCAACGAACTCTAGATGAATGCGCGAATATAACTATGTGTTGTACGGCTGAAAGCTGGAGAGCAAGTGCTGCGTGAGCTGATGTCACGCTACAACAGGTCATAGAAAATATAAACAAACGCTCCTTTACCGGACGTGCCAAGAGAGGATCTAGGCCAGAGACGATGGCACCATGCAAAACGGCACGTAGCCGCACGGAATGAAGGTATTTCGCTGTAATAATATTAGCAACTGTGCCAAGCCTAACATAAAGGCATTTAGTTCTAATCACTAAATGCTAATATATTCTTCTTGTACATTTCACTGAACATATCGCCTGTGAATAGTTACATCTCGAATGTTTAGAATGACCTTCTGATTGTCTCTCCAACAACAGTTTACTCAATTGGTTAATTTTTTAAGACTTTTGTATCAACATATTATTGTTTAAAACATTTTCCATCAAACTGATTGTTAAAATTCAACATTTATTAATGTGTTTTGTTCTTGATAAAATGAGAACCAGGCATAATGAAGGACATATTCCCCACAGACACTAATGGAGTATGGGCACACACACAATGAAAAAAATAGGTCCTTGTAATTTACATCCTCTCCCAATTAGGTAAGCCATTTGGGTTAGAGGATAATAGCTTGGTGCCAGAAAAGAATTACTGGCTATTTTTTAATCCTCTTCGGCTATTTCAGCTTGAACTTTTGGAATAGCATTTCTTAAAATTTCACAACTCTTACTAATGACAGAAGAAATTTTGTTCACGCAAAAGAAGCAGTTAGAATGTTAACCAGTAATGAGATCTGTGTATGTGTTTATGACATAAAGGTGTAATGTCCGGTATTAATTCAGGATAATGTTGCCACAAACTCCAAGTGTTATCTGAATTGCTGGGTGTGACCAGGATATGTCTGACCACTTACACAGTTAATGAGATATTGGAAGGAGATCGTCCAGATACTATTCTCATAAAACTTGTCTCGTGACCTGTTTAGATTCGGCCCACCTTGGCAAGGTGGAGTCCAGCAAGGCCTCATCTCTGGTTTCAGGGCCTGCGTGACACAACACTGGCACTGATCATCACTGACAGCACAAACTCTGCGCAGTCAGAGCACTTAAGACTAAACTTTCAATATGAATTCATGGCTGTAATTAAGAAACCTCCATTGTTATTACCTCAGGATGTGCCAACAAAGAAATATATTGCTCTGAAGATAAATTGAAGGAAGTACATCAGCAATAGGAGTTTCTAATTGACGCTACAGATATTACAAATACTATAGGGAAGTAGTAGTTTTGTTGGTTCTGACAAACATTGCTCGTTGAGTAGAGTACGGTTACCATTTGTGTCAGGAAGAAGTAATTTGGTTGAGACTTTGTAAGGAAAAAGCGAGCATCAACATTTTGAAATATTGATTCTAAGTCCTCTTCCCATGAAGATATTTGATATGGTTTGTTTTTTCCTACAATTAGCCTTTCCAGGAAGTCAACGTCCAAACATTGCCGCATTCCCTCCTGATTCAGTGTACTAGACAGTTGTATAATGATTGAATTACTTCGATAAATGTTCAGGGAAATATCAAATTTGATGTTGCGAATTTACTAAGAACAATGAATAATTGAATAGCTGATCATAATGCATGTGCAAAGCCAATATTTGTGTTGGGTTCTCTGGAGGAAACGAGAGTTGGGTTTATTTTCTTTGCAGACATCCATACACAGGATGAACCACAATTTTGACATATTACACACATAATTGTCTCCCTTGGTGCACAACCCTCTCCTGCTGTCATCTTGCAGAAACATTTGTATTAAAGATGAGTTGTTGTGTCTGAGTCCAGCTGAATGATTTAGTTAAAGGTTATATCTGTTCCATGTACCCTTCAATTGTAGGGTTCAAAGGTGGCCCAGTTGTCCAAGATGTCCAATTTGCTGTGCAGAGTAGTGCCCCTTGGTTGTGCCAGAATCCGATGATACTGGGTTTGAATCCCAGTTTCAGTCTGATTTTGATTCTTGCATTGTCAGCATCTGACCCCTACTTGATGGTGCAGCAAGTTGATACACAGTGAGTGTTTAGGGAAGACATGGCCGCAGGCATGTTGACACTGGGCTTGATTATTCATGGTAATCTTTCAACATTTCAGAGACACTGCTGCCCTACAAGCCGGGGGTGTCTCATCCGTCAAACAAAGTATTAAACAGGTAAGCAATTTATTGTAACAGTTGAAGTTTACATTTTTATTGACTCTTTTAATTGTTCAGAAAAGAGATTCAATATGATTGTTTGTTGTTTAACCCACACTATTCCATCTGTATGATGGCGGTCTGTAAATAATCAAGTCTGCATCAGACAATCCAGTGACTGATATCACCCACACAATTAGGTATGACGACATACATCAACCAAGTCAGCAAGCCTGACCACCCAATCCCATTATTCGCCTTCAATATGTAACTAGTAAGGCCAAAATGATTGTGTTTTTTGGATCACAGATTTTTGGGGGGTGAAGTCAGAGGAGGTATAAAAGAATATTTGAATAGAAGCTGAACGATTTGGCGAAATATTAATGTCAAATTGAGCATTATACAGTAAAGTCTCGTTAATCCGACACTCGTTTATCCGACAATCGGCTTTATCCGACACAAATGATGGGAACCGATTTAATCAGTGCTATTTAGACCCGTTAATCCGACAGTCTCGCACTCCGATTCCGACACACCTAATTTGCAACGAAATGCTGAAATCACTCATTAATCAGTCTCGTTAATCCGACACAGTGATCAGAATACTCCGTGGTCATCTGCCGGCGAGTACACAGCCCGTGTTTTGATGCAAGACGAGTCGGCGAGTAGCTGCATATTTCAACGGCTGCAGAGATAAACTTGCTTAACAATAAACAATTCCTTTTTTAAATACACAAAACAGGATTAATCACATGCCTCGATCTCATAAAAATCGGATACAAGTTCTCGCTACCGCTTAAGACATCTCATTACAGGTCACGTTGCGACCTTTCGCGAACTTTGACCTACCAATGAAATTACTGACAGGATGTCCAATTTTCGATCACGAACGTTCATACTACCTAATTTCGTTTATCCGACATACTCGTTAATCCGACATAATCATATGCAACCAACAATGTCGGATTAATGGGACTTAACTGTAGATGATTTTTGTAAACACTGAATAATCTCAAAATACTTTTGTGTCTTTGATGTGTCGGTTGAAAGTAAACAAAAGTGTAACTTAGGATTAATTTTTTTCCAGTTTTTTAAAAGATAGGGTTGATAGATCAATGATCCAACAAATAAAGAATATAACTGCCTTTCAAGGAAGCGTACAGTGTCTATGTCCAGTGTTGTGTAAAGAAGCAGGAACATTTGTAGACTGGAAATAGTGTTTATTGCTTCATAATTAATACTTAAGTGTTTACAATTTTGAATTTAAAATCCAATTGACTCCATAGTGGTGTCACATGCCTCGGAGTTGTTAATTTATCATCCAAAACTGGCCTCCGCAAGAGATATTGGAGGTGAGATCTACTAGGAGACAATGGTGCAATGACATTGCACCACAATACTTTGCAGACCATTGTGATGTCATTGGTTGCCGTGACATCACAATAAATGACATCACTAATCAATCTGCCACTGAAGCTGGTTGACTGTTATTTTTCAAACTCAAGACACTGGTACAGACTGAAAAGGTTGGAAGAATGATGTTGGATGATAAATAGAATCTCCCCCTCATGTCTTTGATATCAATTAAAACAACACAGCAAGCCTCACATTTTTAAACTTTTACCCACCCCTGTTGATATATTTGATATCCGAAGACACAAGGGTGAGATTCTCCATGTGAAAATGAAATTCAAAGTTTATAAATCTGATTAAAATAAATGAGACAAGGACAGGATGGATTCAGCCCCAGAACTGTCACAAGTTGCTCTGAAATACGACTGAAATTGGGATGTTGTGATGAAGTTAGGGTATTTATGAAGGAGGTGGGCGATTCGATTACATCGATTACTGTGACATTTACTTTCATTACAACTTCATGGCTGACATTATTAATATTGACCCAGTTTGTAATAGCCAAGATGTCCAGTGTGACTAGGTCATCAGTGCTCCGACCACCTGTCACCGAGCTGCCGTTGTGAAGCACTTGATGATGGCCATGTGTGTTTCAGAGCTGGCGGAAGAAGAGGTCCCAACTGAAGGGATGGCTGTACCAGCTGGAGTTATGGGCGAGCACCTTCAAGGAGATCGAGGGTGTGTACACCAATATTCATAGCTACTGGTTATTTAATGAGTTTGTGTTGGCTACACCTGTAGTGACAGGAGGTGAATTCTCCTTGAAATCCTGTCCTGCCAGCTCCCTATGGAGCACCATTACAGTTATTGCTGAATTTAGGGCATCCTTTGTCATAAAAAAACACCAACATTTTATGAAAAGGACAGGCTAATGTTTGTCACAAAATAATGTAGAAATAGTTGAAATGGCTCAAAACTGCTTCTTTACAAATGTTGTTTATTTGTGGTTTCAAACAGGATAACAAGGTATTGTTGTTAAACAAACAGGATCTCTAAGTGTGCCATCTCTGCCATCTGCTCTGCGATACAAGGAATTTCTAACCCTGAATTGGAATATTTGTTTCTAAACATCTCCATATATATCTATCAATGCAGATAACAGATACGGTTGTACTGGTGTAATGTATTTGTTTTTTTCGTGTTATTGTGGCTAATAATGTTATTTGACTCGCTGAACAAAATCACATATTTTATCAAACAGATGTCCAGGATTATTTCAGAATCATTAATAGAAACGTGATTGTTAGAAAGGTTTGCATGGATGTTTCGGGACAGTGAGGTTTGCATGGATGTTTCAGGGACAGTGAGGTTTGCATGGGTGTTTCAGGGTAGTGAGGTTTGCATGGGTGTTTCAGGGTAGTGAGGTTTGCATGGGTGTTTCAGGGTAGTGAGGTTTGCATGGGTGTTTCAGGGTAGTGAGGTTTGCATGGGTGTTTCAGGGTAGTGAGGTTTGCATGGATGTTTCAGGGTAGTGAGGTTTGCATGTGTGTTTCAGGGTAGTGAAGTTACATGGGTGGTTCTGTGTAGTGAGGTTACATGGGTGGTTCTGTGTAGTGAAGTTACATGGGTGGTTCAGGGTAGTGAAGTTACATGGGTGGTTCAGGGTAGTGAAGTTACATGGGTGGTTCAGGGTAGTGAAGTTACATGGGTGGTTCTGTGTAGTGAGGTTACATGGATGTTTCAGGGTAGTGAGGTTTGCATGGGTGGTTCAGGGTAGTGAGGTTTACATGGGTGGTTCAGGGTAGTGAGGTTACATGGGTGGTTCAGGGTAGTGAGGTTTACATGGATGTTTCAGGGTAGTGAGGTTACATGGGTGGTTCAGGGTAGTGAGGTTACATGGGTGGTTCAGGGTAGTGAGGTTACATGGGTGGTTCAGGGTAGTGAGGTTACATGGGTGGTTCAGGGTAGTGAGGTTACATGGGTGGTTCAGGGTAGTGAGGTTTACATGGGTGGTTCAGGGTAGTGAGGTTACATGGGTGGTTCAGGGTAGTGAGGTTTACATGGATGTTTCAGGGTAGTGAGGTTACATGGGTGGTTCAGGGTAGTGAGGTTACATGGGTGGTTCAGGGTAGTGAGGTTACATGGGTGGTTCAGGGTAGTGAGGTTTACATGGATGTTTCAGGGTAGTGAGGTTACATGGGTGGTTCAGGGTAGTGAGGTTACATGGGTGGTTCAGGGTAGTGAGGTTTACATGGATGTTTCAGGGTAGTGAGGTTACATGGGTGGTTCAGGGTAGTGAGGTTACATGGGTGGTTCAGGGTAGTGAGGTTACATGGGTGGTTCTGTGTAGTGAGTTTACATGGGTGGTTCAGGGTAGTGAGGTTTGCATGGGCTCTCCTCCAACATAAAGTGGGGTGGTTGGTTAACCTAGTGGTTCTCTCATATCAACCCGAAGGCCTGGGTTCGATTCCCCACATGGGTACAATGTGTGAAGCCGATTTCTGGTGTCAACTGTTTTGATATTACTGGAATATTTTTTTAAACTTGGCATAAAACCATACTCACTCCAACAGAAAGCTGACATCCTATGATAAAACTGAAAACTAGAGATCAGCATGAAGCCCTGCTCACTCACTGACTTAAAACCCACAGTGACTGCTGTCTCTGTTTAAGTGTTGACACTCTCTTCCACTGTTTTGTCATTCTCGGGTTCAATGATGCTCTAACACATTGTCCCTTCCATAAATGATGTAACACAATTACAACACTCTCTCTCCCTCATCCCCCAGGTCGGTTCGGAACAGCGACAGTGTCTTACTTCCGCTTCACACGCTGGCTAATGTTCCTCAACCTGTACATCTTCCTGCTGATGTTCTGTGTCATCGTCATCCCCTATTTCGCCCTTCCTACCCCCGACTTGTTCCACAACATCCCCACGGTGAACCGATCTGACACCTACTTCCAAGAGGCTGACAGATGCACGACTCTCTACAAGGACTACATCGACAACCTCACAGCCAGAGAGTCTGTGGGGGACATGGTCCTGGACTTCATTCAGGGCACCGTAAGTGTGGGAGGCTGTAGGGGGCACCGTAAGTGTGGGAGGCTGTAGGGGGCACCGTTAGTGTGGGAGGCTGTAGGGAGCACCGTTAGTGTGGGAGTCTGTAGGGAGCACCGTTAGTGTGGGAGGCTGTAGGGAGCACCGTTAGTGTGGGAGTCTGTAGGGGGCACTGTAAGTGTGGGAGTCTGTAGGGGGCACCGTAAGTGTGGGAGGCTGTAGGGAGCACCGTAAGTGTGGGAGTCTGTAGGGAGCACCGTTAGTGTGGGAGTCTGTAGGGGGCACCGTAAGTATGGGAGGCTGTAGGGGGCACCGTAAGTGTGGGAGTCTGTAGGGGGCACCGTTAGTGTGGGAGTCTGTAGGGGGCACCGTAAGTATGGGAGGCTGTAGTGGGCACCGTAAGTGTGGGAGTCTGTAGGGGGCACCGTAAGTGTGGGAGTCTGTAGGGGGCACCGTAAGTGTGGGAGTCTGTAGGGGGCACCGTAAGTATGGGAGGCTGTAGTGGGCACCGTAAGTGTGGGAGTCTGTAGGGGGCACCGTAAGTGTGGGAGGCTGTAGGGGGCACCATAAGTGTGGGAGGCTGTAGGGAGCACCGTAAGTGTGGGAGTCTGTAGGGGGCACCGTAAGTATGGGAGGCTGTAGTGGGCACCGTAAGTGTGGGAGTCTGTAGGGGGCACCGTAAGTGTGGGAGGCTGTAGGGGGCACCATAAGTGTGGGAGGCTGTAGGGGGCACTGTAAGTGTGGGAGGCTGTAGGGGGCACCGTAAGTGTGGGAGGCTGTAGGGGGCACCGTTAGTGTGGGAGGCTGTAGGGAGCACCGTTAGTGTGGGAGGCTGTAGGGAGCACCGTAAGTGTTGGGGGCACCGTAAGTGTGGGAGTCTGTAGGGGGCACCGTAAGTGTGGGAGGCTGTAGGGGGCACCGTAAGTGTGGGAGTCTGTAGGGGGCACCGTAAGTGTGGGAGGCTGTAGGGGGCACCGTAAGTGTGGGAGGCTGTAGGGGGCACTGTAAGTGTGGGAGGCTGTAGGGGGCACCGTAAGTGTGGGAGGCTGTAGGGGGCACCATAAGTGTGGGAGGCTGTAGGGAGCACCGTAAGTGTGGGAGTCTGTAGGGGGCACCGTAAGTATGGGAGGCTGTAGTGGGCACCGTAAGTGTGGGAGTCTGTAGGGGGCACCATAAGTGTGGGAGGCTGTAGGGGGCACCATAAGTGTGGGAGGCTGTAGGGGGCACTGTAAGTGTGGGAGGCTGTAGGGGGCACCGTAAGTGTGGGAGGCTGTAGGGGGCACCGTTAGTGTGGGAGGCTGTAGGGAGCACCGTTAGTGTGGGAGGCTGTAGGGAGCACCGTTAGTGTGGGAGGCTGTAGGGAGCACCGTAAGTGTTGGGGGCACCGTAAGTGTGGGAGTCTGTAGGGGGCACCGTAAGTGTGGGAGGCTGTAGGGGGCACCGTAAGTATGGGAGGCTGTAGTGGGCACCGTAAGTGTGGGAGTCTGTAGGGGGCACCGTAAGTGTGGGAGGCTGTAGGGGGCACCGTAAGTGTGGGAGGCTGTAGGGGGCACTGTAAGTGTGGGAGGCTGTAGGGGGCACCGTAAGTGTGGGAGGCTGTAGGGGGCACTGTAAGTGTGGGAGGCTGTAGGGGGCACCGTAAGTGTGGGAGGCTGTAGGGAGCACCGTAAGTGTAGGGGGCACAGTAAGTGTAGGGAGCACCGTAAGTGTGGGAGGCTGTAGGGGGCACCATAAGTGTGGGAGGCTGTAGGGAGCACCGTAAGTGTAGGGGGCACCGTAAGTGTGGGAGGCTGTAGGGAGCACCGTAAGTGTGGGAGGCTGTAGGGAGCACCGTAAGTATGGGAGGCTGTAGGGGGCACTGCAAGTGTGGGAGGCTGTAGGGGGCACCATAAGTGTGGGAGGCTGTAGAGGGAACTGTAAGTATGGGAGGCTGTAGGGGGCACTGTAAGTGTAGGGGGCACCGTAAGTGTGGGAGGCTGTAGGGGGCACCATAAGTGTGGGAGGCTGTAGAGGGAACTGTAAGTGTGGGAGGCTGTAGGGAGCACTGTAAGTATGGGAGGCTGTAGGGGGCACCGTAAGTATGGGAGGCTGTAGGGGGCACTGCAAGTGTGGGAGGCTGTAGAGGGAACTGTAAGTATGGGAGGCACTTTGGGAGGGAGCAACCATATGATTTTCATTGGACACCAAAAGTGTGGGAAGCTGAAAGGAGCCACCGTATAATTTTTAGTGGGGCCTCTGGGATTGTTTTCTAAGTGTTTAAGCCCCTTTTTTACTGACAATTTGTTTTTACATATCTCTCACTTTGTAGTTTAAAAAACTACAGTTTCTTATTTTTGTTATTTAAAACATGATAATTTAGAACCTGTTTATGTTCGAAAACATTATGGAGCTCCAAACATTTTTAAAAAATGGTGTTCTCAAACTTAAATCCAAGCAACTTGGCAACGGTGTGAGGATTTATACCATACATTAATTATAGACCTGTGTGCTAATAGTTCCCTGCCTGTTGTAGGGGTGGATGGAGAGGAAGGAGTTGTTCTATGGTGTGTACTACAACCGCACCTACCCCCTCCCCGACAACAAGCACGGCACCTACAACATGAGCCTGGCCTACCTGCTGACCACCGGCATCTGCTTCCTCCTCAGCTTCATCCTCATCGTTAAGAAGTAGGTGCAACATCACTGCAACATCACTGCAACATGTTTTCTATGTGTTCTATGTTTTCTATGTGTTCTATGTGTTCTACCTGTTCTACCTGACTGAGTGATGTTCTGTACAGTTCCGGCAAGAGCGTGAAGGAGGCAGTGGTGGACCAGGAAAGCTCCAAGTCCCTGTACTGCAACAAGGTGTTCTGTGCCTGGGACTTCTGTATCTCCAATGAGAAGACCGCCGGTTCCAAGATGGCCAGCTTCACACGAGAGCTAGAGGTACCAGTTTCCTTATACAAGGCTTTTACAATAAACACGATAAACACCTTGTGTTAGTAGAAAAGTTCAAATCTGCAGAGGGACTATCAACCAAGTCAGCGAGCCTGACCACCCGATTCCATTAGTCGCCTCTTACGATAAGCATAGTTGCCTTTTACGGCAGCATGGGTTGCTGAAGACCTATTCTACCCTTGATATTCACAAGTTCTGATATTGCCTGCCCCTTTTTAGCAGCTGAATTGCTGGCATTCCTGTGAATCAAAATTACACCTATCAACCAAACTTTATATGCAGTTATCACCAGTTGGTATCTAGTCACTGGAAATATGTCAACAACAATGTTTTATCCCAGTATGGCAACACACGATCCTTTCACACCTGCCTCAACAAAGGGCTCTTAGTATTACAATTCTGTTACTGGTAACTCATAACTGGTACTTTATGAAGGCTGGAGCTTTGACATTTATCTCTCGGTCATTACATAGTGTAAATGTATTGCCAGTTGTGTATAAGAAACAAGAATCACCATAAGCTAAACTAGCAAATATATGTCACTTAACCTTTAGCCTGCTGAATTATTTTCACACTTCTTACCCCTCCCTTTTTGAGGTAAATAAACTACTGAAAGTTTTAATATTGAGCAAGCTGAGCATTTATGCATGCCAGACGTAATTTTAATGTTACGCAAAGCCTTCTTGGTAAATAGATATGGCGAGTTTTGTTTGTGGGTGTCCTTATGCTATTCATTTGCCTGTCGAACTGGTTCGACAGTAGCAACACGGCTAGTGACAAACTCTGTCGAACTGGTTCGACAGTAGCGTTGAGAGCTTTAATAATAACAAAATATTATAGGTACAAAATCATACCTGCAAAAGTTGTTCTTGTAGACAATTCAGAGATTACAATGCAGTGATTTGATCCAGGATGACCTGAACGAGGAGCGTCGACGGAATCGACAGGCTGAGAGATCCACGGGAGAGAAGTGTCGCCTCATCTTCGTCCGTATTTTCATCAACCTGTTCGTCATCTGTATTCTGGGTGCCTCTCTCTACCTCATCTATTACACCACGGAGACGCTCCTTGAGGTAAGCAGCCTTTCCTGCATCTTCCTCACACCTCACACTGGTGTCCGCTTCAGTGCATGCACGTCGCTATATACCGTATTCGACGTAATAAGCACCCCGCACTAATAAACGCCCACGGCGATATTTGCTAATATATTAGCTTGTAAACAATCTCAATTAGCACCCCCCCATCCAATTGATCAATGTACACAAGACTTATTTATTCATGTATAATACGCACTCGTGTGTTATATGCACCCTTAATTATGGGCAATTAAATACTGGCAATTAAATCGTATATAAACTTTTCAGGCTGTCAGCATTAACCACGAAATTTACGATCTGTCAACATCTTTCTTTTCACCAAAATAATATGCTAATAAGAGCCCCCTATTTCTCATTTTGAGAGCGCCCTGGACGCTTATTATGTTGAATACGGTAAGTGCAATAATCTTGAAAGTGACGTTAAACCCAATTTCACCTCACCTCACCTCGACTCACCTCACCTCACCTCACCTCGACTCACCTCACCTCACCTCACCCCACCTTCTCCAATATGACGTCAACCATGGAGTTGTCACCTTTTGTCACCCCTTGTTGATATGTTTGACATTATCATATTCAATGATATAACTCAAATCTTTTTTTGTTTATGTCACTTTTACAATCAGTCGCCCTCAATCCAGTAATGTTCAGGGAAGTGTTTTTTTATTGTCAACAGAACTTGGATTCCTAGTCCAAGTCCACGTTTACTATCTGGGTAACTGACACCCAATTACCTGACCCTAGCCAGCTACCCGCTGTAGGTCTCATGAGTTGGGCACAAAATGTCCTTTGGGGGGATTGTTTTACAGGAGCCCTGGCAAAAACTATTTGGATAAACACATTAAATGGTCTGATGATGCATACACTGAAGCTGACTGAAGCTTTATCTTTACACAAACATATAAAAGTCAGAATGAATGTGTGCATAGGCAGAAAAAATGAGAACATTTAGCGGCTTGTAGTGTCACCATGGAGTTTGATTGTTATTGTCCCCAGGACCCGCCCGACCCATGTACCCGAGTTACCCGTCCCAGCCCTAATTCCTATGATTTATTCCCTGACCTGTAGACAATACATGAACCATTGATCCCGTGAAGAATTGGTTAGAATTGGTCTTCAGCAACCGATGCTTGGTGTAAGTTGGTTGTTTGGGTTTTAACGCTCCACTCAGCAATATTCCAGCTATATGAGGGCGGTCTGTAAATAGTCAAGTCTGGACCAGACAATCCAGTGATTGATATCATGAACATCGATCCATGCAATTGGGACACGATGACATGCATCAACCAAGTCAGGGAGCCTGATCACCTGATTCCGTTAGTTGCCTCTTACAACAAGCATAGTCAGCTTGGCGTAAGAGGGATTAGATGGTCAGACTCACTGATTAGGTTGATGCATGTCATCATATCTCATTTGCGTAGATTCTCGTGATGTCAATCACTGGATTGTCTGGTCCAGACTTGATTATAGCCAGACCACTGTCATACAGCTGTAATATTTCAGAGTGCGCCATTAAACAAACCAACAAACATGAACTATTGTGAAGTATTATCCTACTGAGTCCGTGTAGGCTTGTAACGATGATCCTACATGCCAGCATGGGGCAGTAATGTCAAATACAGCAGTACATGGGCAACTACATACACATGTATCCATTATTAACCTGGTGTTGAAAGAGACACAACGTGAGGTCATGTTCGAAATTTGACAGAAAAAACACAAACACAACATTTTGATTCTTTGTACATTGTGTTTCAAGGAATGTATTATCATTTAAATTAACACACCTTCATCCTGGAGTTAAGTGGAGTGAATGACATTGTATATTTTGATGCCACATTGTTGCCCTCCTGCTGTAGCTGGACAAGACAGGCCAGGCTGAGTTCGTGGTGCTCATCTACCAGTATCTCCCCTCCCTCGCCATCACCGTCCTCAACTTCCTCGTCCCCCTCATGTTCTCCAAGGTCGTCATCGTTGAGGACTACAGTAGCAGCTTTGAGCTGAAGATCACCCTCTTCAGGTATGTTCCAGTGTAAAGAAAATGTCTGACAATATTTATAAGCCAAATAAATTGTTTTGTATCATGTATCATAAAATGATATATGACACTAATATTAATGTTTTGAGCAACTGACTTAATTACTGTGTGTTGGGTCAAATGAAACAAATTTTATGATTTATTTTAAATATATGCCACCTAACAATTAAGTCCACAATTTTTCCGTATTTCACACTCCTGGCCAAGCTCATTCCGCAAAAAAATATCTTAGAACAACCATGGTATACTAGTTTGGATTACCTCAGTGGTCTTAGAACTGGCATGATCCAACATTATAGTGAATGAGTTATGAACAGTGCTAAGATGACTTCAAGGAATGGTGCCCAGGATGAATGCACAGACAAATGTGAGTTGTTTATTCCAGGACGGTACTGCTTCGACTTGCTTCCCTGGGAGTGTTGATTATCTCCCTTTACATCCAGCTGCTCGGTGGAGGAGATAACAAAATGGACTCCACCTGTGGGAACAAACGCTGGTCAGCAGCTAATGGATCTGACGATACCAGTACCAGTATTAAGGTACATTGAGGCAGAAATTCTCAGTTAAATCAAAGCTTACTGAGCGTTACTGAGTTCAGAAGTCACATGTCTGTCTCACAAACCTGTCTGATTGAAAACTAAATACATCAGCTAAATATGTGAAAATTTAATATATATTTAGTTGTCATGGGACGATACATCGATGCATTGGTGGATCATAGTTCGCTACTTCTCAATGCAAGGATCGATCACAGTCAAACACTAAGTAAATAATATTGATTCATACCTTAAATGTTTGCTTTAATAGACGTTACATCAAAGACTAATTAGTAGTGAAAATTGGTAGTGAAAACTTAAATATTTTCATCCATTGAGCCATACTTGACACTGCCAACTGTAAATCATCAGTGTGCCAGGTATTTGGCCATCTTGTCTATGAAAAAGATGGCCTACGCACGGCAGGTAAGAGCTCAAGCAAGTATCATGAAACGTTCGGATCATGATCTAGTTATCATGATACACATCGGATCACACAGTTGGTGTATCGTCCCAGCCCTAATATTTAGATATATTGCAGGACTGTTTTGTGTTGGCAGTGTTGGGAGACATATGTTGGACAACAGTTCTACAAGCTGGCTTTACTGGACTTTGTCACTGTTGTACTTCTCACATTCCTCGTGGAGTTTCCCAGAAGGTGAGTACATACAGTTGAATGTGCACTTCTTTCTGAATTTACAAATGCATAAAAGCTATGTTAATAAAAGGTGCAAATACAGAACCAATTAGATATACAGGGCCACAGAGATCCTATGTGAGCCAGTGGTGTACTCCCAAGGGAGCTGAGAATGAAAATAGAGGGCACACTGATCCATTGCTTTAGGGTGTGGAACTGGTTAGTTATTTAATGTGCATATGTGTTTCAATGAATTGTTTTTTTATGAGATGATAGTTTGACAAGTACAGACCTGGCCATTTGCTAGTCTACCTGACATATGCATGTTCATGGCAACCCCATCTTCCCGAGGCAAGAGAGTTAACTCACTATTAAAGTCCAGTTTCCACCCTTGCCGAAGTAGGCTGGTATTATGGAGTTACATTTTGGCTGGACTAACGAGTCTATGCATAGTCCAATCAAAATCGTGCAACGAAATCGAAATCTGGATCGTAAACTGTCATGCAGATTTCAGTTGATTGCGTGATTTGCAACGCATGTGCACCGCCAACTCGTTGTCAACAGATATTTTCCAAGTCTTTTCGTGTTTTAAATCTAGGTGCTTATGTGATTTGATGCACTTCTCGATGTAAGACCCGTTTTTATCACAATATAGATCTTGATTATCGATCAGATCGTCTTCACTGGGTGCCGCCATTTTGTTTGAGGCAAATGCAAGAGATACGAGAGGTGGATTCTGATTGGTCCATAGAAGAGGCTTAGAAGGGACATAACTCTAATAACCACTGGTGGCGCTACGATCGATCCCAGGAATTCCAGCCTAGTTCAGCAGAGTGGAAAATGGACTTTTAAAGTCAGTTAACTCCTTTGCCTCGGGAAGATGGGTCACTTGTTGACATTCACTCGCTCACATTTATCAGAAAAATAGGATTGTGTACTTACCATGTGTTAACATAAACAGACACAGGTTCATCCTATACACTTACACTTGTACTCATCAGCCAACAATACACCTCCTGCACTCCCACAATTAGCTGTCACTTAACTGCCAGCCTAACGCAAACCAAGATGGCTGCTGTAGTCATTCCCAAAGTATAGAGGGCAGTTTCGTATTCGAGGGGAAATTTCATATCCAGATATTGACACCATGTTGTGATTGTTTCAGGGTAGTTGTCCAGAAGCTCTCCAAAAGATTCAAGCTGATCAAGCTGATCGGGGAGCAGGAGTTTGACCTCCCCAAGAATGTGCTGGACATTGTGTATTCACAGACACTTTGCTGGTCAGTTCAGTTGGACTGTGAAGCTCCGGGTTAGAATAGGTCTTTGTAACCCATGCTTGCTGTAAAAGGCAACTATGCTTGTTGTATGAGGTGACTAACAGGATTTTGTGATCGGGCTTGCTGACTTGGTTGATGCTTGTCATCATGTCTCAATTGTGTAGATAGATGCTCATGATGTTAGTCACTGGATTGTCTGGTCCAGACTCGATTTACAGACCACCGTCATATAGGTGGAATATTGCTGAGTGTGGCGTTAAACAATAAACAAACAAGCAAAATATGATATCAATCACTGGATTGTCTGGTCCAGACTTGATTATTTACAGGCTGCTGTCAGAGTAGGTGGAATATTACTGAGTGTTGCATTAAACAAACAAACGTGAACACTATAAGCGATAAGTTAAAGAGTCTGAGTTTGCTAGGTACTGATTCTCTTTGTGTCAGCAATCCAAGAGGTAAATCTGTTTGCACACAGCTGCTTGCACTGATCTGTCCTCTGTTTCTCTGCCACACAGGTTGGGCATGTTCTTCTCACCCCTCATCCCAGCCATGACACTGATGAAAGTTCTCGTTATATTTTATGTGAAAAGGGTAAGTTATTGTCAAGTCCAGTTGACATCTTATGTCTCTTACACCATGCATGACTGACCAGCTGTATTTGGATCTCACAAGACTTTGTGACATTTGTCCATTGATTGCTTGTGGACCTACACAAAGGACAAATATTTATGTAGTTACACAAGTTTTATATTACATGTAAACATCCTTGCTTTAATCAGAAAGCTTCATGACCAGTACCTGGTATGTGTTAAAACATCCCTCTCCAGAAACCAATCTTTGTGTTTAGATTTAGAGGTGCAATGACACGTATCTCGATACACTGGTCATGATATTGATGTGTATCTCGAAATGCTTCTCGAAGTGACCTACATTCATCCCTCTGTCTGATCTGCTTGTGTGCATCCGGCCAGGTCGAAGAGCCCTACATTTGAACTCTTGCAAATAGCTATGGGTGAATGTAACCAATAAGAGCTAGGCCAGGTTTAGCATGTAAAGTTCATAACAGTAAGATAGGGTTATTCCTGAAAAACCTGTATCTTGTATCATCGTAGTCAGTACGGATAATGTATCATAGTGAAGGCCATGTATCATGGTGGAGCCTTGGGGTAGTGTTTCACCTTATTTAGACTGTTGTAATCTAGGATATTACAACACTCCATGCCCCCGATGGAATTATGGGTCAGAATTGGTCCCCAATAACCTGTTTTTGCCATACAAGGCGACTTAATGAATCGAGTGGTCAGACGTTGTTCCCTGACCAAGTGGATTATTGCCCATAGTATCAACCACTGGTTTATCTGGTCCAGACTTGATTATTTACAAGTTGTTGTCATATGGTTGGATGATTGCTGAGTGTGGCATTATTCGATAAATTCTAGTGCCATGATTGCTTTTAGAAATGGGCGCTGCTCGTGTTTGATGGTTTCAGCTGACTGTGTTAAACAACTGCATCCCAGCCTTGCGGCCGTATCGAGCATCAAGGTCACACTCGTTCTTCATGACAGTATTACTGTTCTCCTTCGTCCTCTCGGTCATCCCCCTCGGATACCTCATCGGAACGTAAGTTGCAACCTCAAACAGATATCTGTGTAGATCTGAGTCAAGCAGCTTTGCAGTTCTATCACTTGAGTGATATCTGGCAATCTGATTTTTACATAGAGATTTCTTCTGTGGCCTTTTGCAAGTCATCACTGCATCATGGTTGCAACAAGTAACTTGATCTGCATAACATTTATTGGGTTTGCCGGTATGCTTATAAAGATGTATTGCTGCTGGGGTACGAGTTCCTCCTACAAAGGTAGGCATTATTAGGGAAGTTGTAGGGATTACTCTTTAACCTGGACCAACATCTCACAGGAAGTGTTTTCTTGTTGTCAGTGTCCATCCATCTCAGAGTTGCGGCCCCTTCCGCCTGTACAGCCATGAAGACTATGTCATCTTTGACACCATCACCAACACCGTGAGGACGTGGCCCTCCGTGGCCAGGGACATCTTCTCCTATCTGGGCACAGTGGGCTTCTTTGTGCCCGCCATCATACTGCTGTGGTAAGGACATGGGTCATGGGTGTAAGGTGCTGACAGGGCAAGGCAAAGTTTCTAGGACTGTACACACAGGGCAAATATTAGCCTTGAAACCTCTGTACACACAGGGCAAAGATTAGCCTTTAGACCTCTGTACACACAGGGCAGTTATTAGCCTTTAGACCTCTGTACACACAAGGCAAATATTAGCCTTTAGACCTCTGTGTTCACAGGGCAAAGATTAGCCTTTAGACCTCTGTACACACAGGGCAAAGATTAGCCTTTAGACCTCTGTACACACAGGGCAAATATTAGCCTTGAGACCTCTGTACACACAGGGCAAATATTAGCCTTTAGACCTCTGTACACACAGGGCAAATATTAGCCTTTAGACCTCTGTGTTCACAGGGCAAAGATTAGCCTTTAGACCTCTGTACACACAGGGTAATGATCAGCCTTGAGACCTCTGTACACTCAGGGCAAAGATTAGCCTTCAGGAGCCTCCTTGAAAGTCAGTTTCTGACATTCTGAAGTTGTACAGCAGTGCTCCAAATGATTTTAAGCCAGTTGGTATTATTCTCATTTATTCATTCTCAGTGGGTATTTCAATTTCCTCTTTTGGGTAACCAATATAGTTGAACTTGTCTCCCTTGGGTCAAGTTTGTTGACTGTTTTTAATCCAATCAGATTTCTTTAACATGATTCTTCTTAATTGCTGTCACTACGCATATTACGTACATAAATATTCTGTTTTTTCTTTACACAATTTGCATCAGATTGTTTAGCTCTGACTTGTTAGGTAGTCTTAAAGAGGGGAGCACACTTCAAGCTCACAACAGCAATGTATGTGTGCAGAGTTTTGGTAGGGAAGATGACAACCGCCAGCATTACCTCCCTTTTTTGTGGAAAAATCATGTGACAACTTCTAACATCAGAATGTTACCTTGACAACTTATAGAGATATCATACTTTAAAATAACAAGAGAATTCTTTAATTGAAATATGTGTTCATGTGTGAACCTGTATTAATGTGTGACCATGTATGTTGCAGTCTTCTGATGTACTACTACTGGGCGGTGTCTCAGGGCTACAAGAAGATGGAACAGCTGCTCAAGGAACAACTCAAGATGGTCAGTGAAACCTGGACATCTTGTCCTCGTGCATCATAGTGCTCTGTAGTGTTCCATAGTGCTCCAGTCATTGATATTATGCCGGGGTAAGACAGGGCTTCATCAACCATGTCACCGAGTCTGGACACCCAATCCATGTAGTCTCTGACGATCTGCAGTGGCTGCTTGGGATCTATTCTAATCCGGAGTCCTCACATGGGTGTTCCCTGATACGTTGAATTGCACTCTGCTTCGGAGTGCTCTGTGCTTCAGAGTGCTGTCTGCTTCTGAGTGCAGTCTGCTTTTGAGCGCTCTGTGCTTCAGAGTGGTCTGTGCTTAGGAGTGCTCTGTGCTTCTGATGGCTCTGTGCTTCTGATGGCTCTGTGCTTCTAATGGCTCTGTGCTTCAAAGTGCTTTGTGCTTTGAGGTGTCTCTTGGAGAATTCCAGGACAGTCGTGATCCACGTTCCATGCCGAGCCACAGGATCAGATGGTCATGATTGACCACATGTTGGTGTGGTCCAGATCCAGGCACATGGTTGGCTTAGTGGTCTAGGTTGCTAAAAACTCTTTGTCATGGTGTAGGTTTGAATCCTTGTTTCAGCACATCATGATCTCAGTACAACATCTTTGTTATGTTCTAATCAGATCAAGCCATGACCGGTGTGGCAAGACCATTCGTTTTATGTTTTTTTAAAGATGTCACCTATCAAGTAAATATGTTTTTTTGATTTTAGGAGGGCCGTGATCGTCAATTCCTGCTGACTCGTGTAAATGAAGTTATACAGAGGGGGGAACTTGGAACAGCAGTAACCGGATAACAGATATACATGTGCGCTTACTTTTACCACCCTTGCTCAACTGCTGATCTACACCTGCCTTGGTTTCAACAGCTGATATTGGAGATGTTCCACTGTTCCCTAGTTCTGGATCTGTTACAAGTGCCTTTATACACAGCTGGTGTCAAACCTGGTAGTCGTCAATATACCAGGTGTTTTAATGATGCCTGTATCACATATATCGTGATGACTGTAGAAATGGGATATATTGCATTAATATTGGCAGAATTCATAAGACCTAATTAGAGGTCATGCAAGTATTACTTGATGAACTACGAATGTGAATACCAGCCTGGAAGAAAACCTCTAATGAAGTCTTCCAAAGGTTGTTATATATAATAATCCATATATATAATGTGGATCATTCGTGACTAACTCGTGTTATTCCGTGTTATTATTAGTGACTCTTGCCCCTCTAATGGCCATTTTTGCGACTGGGTTCCATCTAAGTACAGAACATTCATCAATAGGGGGACAAGTCCTCTTGCAGGTCATTGAAAAGGGCATGTGGTGATGAATGAATATGGACATGTCATCACACTTCGTTTCATGCAAGACCGTGTTCATAATATCTGCAGTTAATTAACCCAAGCAGCAATGGAGGAAGTGTGTGGAGAAAGGTCATCTCCCTGCTCCTGGATGACATGTATGTCATCAAGATGGCTGCTGATGGTGGACAATACATGTACACACAGCATCATGGCATACATGCCTTGTATCACCACACGGGGGACAGGCTGACCCTGCAGTGTTCTACATGTACACACAGCATCATGGCATACATGCCTTGTATCACCACACGGGGGACAGGCTGACCCTGCAGTGTTCTACATGTACACACAGCATCATGGCATACATGTCTTGTATCACCACACAGGGAACAGGCTGACCCTGCAGTGTTCTACATGTAAAGATATGGTCGAGCTGGTTGTGGACGTACTTCAATGCAATATCTGCACAATTATTGTTGCGTTGCTGTGAGGAATTGGTTGTGCTGCCTTGATCCTCATTATTCCTCTGCAATAGGAAGGGAGATGGTATTCCTTTCATGGCTGATCAAACAGCTACACACAACCAAGTTGTTGAGAGACTTAAGCGACTGTAGGTTTGTTTTGACTCAACTGTAAAGCTTCCATGGGAAACAATACAAGTTTATCACATTGGAAAACAGTGCAAAATATAGAGAACGGTAATAATCGGACCTCAATATTATTTCAGTGCTATATAAAGTTATGATGTTTGAAGATTAATATTGCTTTTCTATGATGGTGATAGTGGATCTAAGTACACGAATAGTTATATAATAATATGTTATGCATTTCCACTGTGTCATATTGCAGCAAGAGTCTACAGACAGGATTTACCAGTTGTGGGATTTATGGCAACCTCATGTATGTGTGTGTGTAAGTAATGAAGCTACTGTACATCTGTGATATGGAGAATCTCTCACAAGTGTCTTTTTATATCAAATATAGTCGATAAAAGTTTAAAACTCTGAGGCTTGTTGATATATTTGATATCAAAAGACACTAGGGTGAGATTCTATTTATCATCCAACATCATTCTTCCAACTTTTTCAGTTTGTAGACAGTAATAAAACAGTGTCTAAAAAAAGTACTAAATGTAAAAAGTAATGCCAACAGCTTCAGGGGCAGAGCCATTAGTGATGTCATTTGATTGTGACATCATGGTATACAATGACGTCACAATGGTCTGCAAAGCATTTTGATTTAGGGCTGGGACGAGTCCAAATTTTCTACCAGGGTACCCACCCCCCTATTACTGGACCCTAACCGGGTACCCACTGTAGGTCTCAAGAGATACAAAATGTCCAATTGGAATATTCTTTTTACCACAGCACTTGCAAAATATATTTAGATACATGTATTAAATGATCTGGTCATGCATACACTGAAGTTGACTTAAGTTATATCTTTATTCAACCATATGAAAAATCAGAAGGAATGGGTGCACAGTCAGAAGAAGTTGACATCCATATATTCCCTTCCTAATGTGAATCACTTCTAAATGCCTTTCAAAGACCTATATATCACACGACTATCCACGGGTCCGAGTAGTCCTGTGGGTACCCGGGTCCTACTCAGTACCCACCCGACCCGGGTACCCGAGTTACCCGTCCCAGCCCTATTGTGATGCAATTCCATAGCAGTGATATCTACAATGTAGATATCGCTTGCTCTCACCCAAGTGATATCTCCTGTGGGAGCCAGTTATACTGATTGTAACCGACACGTACATGACAATCCTATTTAGCTTAGTACATACACAAGTATATCAACAATTAAGTGGTTACGTTCTATTGCAATATTCACTCCTGATGTAAATAATGTTTTCAATGTAAATATTGCCATCACTTGGCACTACATGCTCTGCTCCCAAATAGAGCAGCCACACCACAGTGAGGCTGAACGTGGGGGGTAATTACATCTGGGCACACACGATGAGCACCAATGCTAACCCTTGGTGTGTCACAGAGGACAAATCAAGTTCTATGTATGTTAGCTCTCACAAAGCCACTGTGTTAGACAGAACGTTTCTTTTTAAACAGATTTTACTTTTTTTGCTCCTATAGTCCAGACATTTGTGTTTCCGAGATGCTAGGGAGGAAAAGATCTTTCCAGTTGATTGGAAATCAGTTACACGGAAAATGTAAATATAAAGTACATGGCCTCAGAATTCCTGTCTGGATTTTGTTTTACTAATGCCTGTTGATTATCGGTCTTGTTCATTTTTTCTCAAAATTGCCCTGGAAAACATGCATATAGTTTTAGCAAATTACAGTGAAAACAGAAACTAAAAACAGTCTTTTTTAAATATATATATTAGTCAGACCTTTTATCAAAGCTTAATCTCAGGACCACGTTTTGTGAATCATTTCCACCATCGGTGTTGCCTTCAAGATTCTCTACAGCCCAATCAAAGTCTTTTCTTCTTGAGGGACATTACCGGTACACGTGGCCTTGGCTGGTATATGTACGTACAGTGTTGTTGGATTGGACCTCCATTCCTGTTGTGTTCAATGATGATCTTCTAGGTTGAACATTTCCACAGCACTGTACAGACTGTCGGTGGATGGCACCACCGTCTCGATCCTGCTGACTGACATACAGTATTCAGGTATTGATGCTCAAATTCGTACATATAAGTTTATCTTTTGTACATTTGCATGTGTATATTTTGTAAAGCAAAGCTATCTGTGAAATATTTTATTTAGAGAAATTGTGTTCAGAAGAATCTATATTTGTTATTTTGTTAATATGATGTTGATTTTATGAATAAAGAACTTATCACCTTCTACACCTGTAGAGTTGTATATATCATGACACCACAGTGAGTCACTTAGTCACTTAGTGAAGTACTAGTGGTCATTGGTGTGCCGTATCTCTTCACCCCCAGTCCCTAATACACTAATGCTGAAAGCTGCACGTGTTGGTGGCTTGAAGTTTTCATTAAATTCAGGATATGTCTATTATTCAGGCAATTCATTTGTTTTTTCAAATTACTGGGTTTTTTCATGCTTCATGATTTTGCTAGCAGGAATGTCAGTTATGATGTCTGAGACTGATTTCTGAATCATCTGGCCGCAGATTTAGGATAAAGCTTCTCACTGGACAACTTTCTACTCGTGGTAGGACGATGCAACGGTGGATCCCGATTTGTTACTTCTCGATACAAGTATTGATCACAGTCGCACACTATGTAAATATATTGATTCTTACCTTATATGTTTGCTTTTAAAACAGTTACACTAAAGACTAATTGGTAGTGAAAACGTACATATTTTCATCCATTGCGCCATTCTTCACACTGCCAAATGTTAATCGTCAGTATGCCAGGTATTTGGCCACCCTGTCTGTGAAAAAGATGGCTTACGCACCACAGATAAGCGCACATGCAAGTATCGTCATGCATTTTTGATCGTATCCTGGTCCGTATCGGATCGCAGAGTGGATGTATCATCCCAGCCCTACTTTCTACAGTGAGCTCAAATTATACTATGTCATTAAGGCAGACATTTTGGTTTTTTTAAGAAAATTGAGCCACCGGTTTCTTAGAGCGAGTGAATGAGTTTGATTTAACACTGCTTTCTATACAAAGTGCTTAACAATGCCCCCTAGTAGCAGTGTAATGTTGGAGGCAAAGGATCTGTCTAATGTCTGTATTAAAATAGATTTCCAGTTCAACAAATAATGACTCATTTATTTTGTGATAGATGAGCTGGTGAGATTAGGGGTGTCATGAAAAATGCCAAAGCGAAAGTGGGAGTGAGGGTGGTCACCAAAATTTATCACAATTATATAGAGACGACTGTGGACAAAATAGCTCTATTTGTTCAAATGTGAACATTATTTTGTATAAATAACAGTTTGCTGTGGATTCAGTGTGTGTGAGTTAAGAGAGGGGTGCTCATGAAAAAAAAACAGGCGGTGTCGACAAAATATATGGTCCAAAAACAAATTTCCCCCAACCTCCTTAAAATAACTGGGCAGTCCCTGAAAGTCTAGTCGTACCTGTGCAGATGTTCTCAGTAGTGATCAGTAAATTAGGGTTTCTTGAGGCCGGACATACGGTTTACACTGTGACGAGGCAGACATGAAACCCAGTAGTGATCAGTAAATCAGGGTTTCCTGAGGCGGGACATACGGTTTACACTGTGACGAGGCCGACATGAAACCCAGTAGTGATCAGTAAAACAGGGTTTCCTGAGGCCGGACATACGGTTTACACTGTGACGAGGCCGACATGAAACCCAGTAGTGATCAGTAAATCAGGGTTTCCTGAGGTCGGACATACGGTTTACACTGTGACAAGGCCAACATGAAACCCAGTAGTGATCAGTAAATCAGGGTTTCTTGAGGCCGGACATACGGTTTACACTGTGACAAGGCCAACATGAAACCCAGTAGTGATCAGTAAATCAGGGTTTCCTGAGGTCGGACATACGGTTTACACTGTGACAAGGCCAACATGAAACCCAGTAGTGATCAGTAAATCAGGGTTTCCTGAGGTCGGACATACGGTTTACACTGTGACGAGGCCGACATGAAACCCAGTAGTGATCAGTAAATCAGGGTTTCCTGAGGTCAGACATACGGTTTACACTGTGACGAGGCCGACATGAAACCCAGTAGTGATCAGTAAATCAGGGTTTCCTGAGGTCAGACATACGGTTTACACTGTGACGAGGCCAACATGAAACCCAGTAGTGATCAGTAAATCAGGGTTTCCTGAGGTCAGACATACGGTTTACACTGTGACGAGGCCAACATGAAACCCAGTAGTGATCAGTAAATCAGGGTTTCCTGAGGTCGGACATACGGTTTACACTGACAAGGCCGACATGAAACCCAGTAGTGATCAGTAAATCAGGGTTTCCTGAGGTCGGACATACGGTTTACACTGTGACGAGGCCGACATGAAACCCAGTAGTGATCAGTAAATCAGGGTTTCCTGAGGTCAGACATACGGTTTACACTGTGACGAGGCCGACATGAAACCCAGTAGTGATCAGTAAATCAGGGTTTCCTGAGGTCAGACATACGGTTTACACTGTGACAAGGCCAACATGAAACCCAGTAGTGATCAGTAAATCAGGGTTTTCTGAGGTCAGACATACGGTTTACACTGTGACGAGGCAGACAAGAAACCCAGTGCTACAATCACAACAATGAAGAATAGTTGCAGCAGATGGCGAGAGATCATCAAAAAATGTATATTCAATAGATGAACAAAATACATATACACAAACCTACAAGGAATCCATTCACCAAGATTAGAGATTAATTAATTATGAAAATGTTTAAATTCTCTTTCTAAAGTCCTCAATGATATCTTTCCACTGTCCATCTGTCCAGTTGTCTAGCCGCCGCTTGCCTCGGAGATCTGTCTTGACGTTGTGGTGTGATGTGAACACGATGTGCTCCCAGGACGGCTTCTTGCATGCTCCTGTTAGAACAGACACCACATGCATGAGTGAGTGAGTGAGTTGGGTTTTACCCCGCATTTTGCAATATTCAAGTAATATCACGGCGGGGGACACCAGAAATGGGCCTTACACATTGTACCCATGTGGGGAATTGAACCCGGGCCTTTGGCATGATTCTCAAATGCTTTTATCACTGGGCTACCCCAGCGCCCCACCACTTGCATGATGCTCCACCTGACTTCTCAGTTTTGGACAAGCTTGGAGGAAGGGGAATCCAGGTACAAAACTCAGATAAGCTTCTCACAAGAAAGATTTCTTTTCTGAGTTGTGATATTCAAAACCTTTGCATCTGTAAGATGCTATGAAGATGTATTTAATGTCATTGCCGTAACTCATCAACAAGAGTTGTCACCCTTCTTTATTATTTAAGAGTTGTCTCCCTTGAATAATCTCAGCCAGCGCCTCTTGTAAAAGGGTCACTACAAGAATACTGCTGTCACTAATACTGTGATGTCACTACAAGAATACTGCTGTCACTTACACTGTGATGTCAGTATAAGAATACTGCTGTCACTAACACTGTGACGTCACTGTAAGAATACTGCTGTCACTAACACTGTGATGTCACTATAAGAATGCTGCTGTCACTAACACTGTGACGTCACTACAAGAATACTGCTGTCACTAACACTGTGATGTCACTATAAGAATACTGCTGTCACTGACACTGTGATGTCACTACAAGAATACTGCTGTCAATAACACTGTGATGTCACTATAAGAATGCTGCTGTCACTAACACTGTGACGTCACTACAAGAATACTGCTGTCACTAACACTGTGATGTCACTATAAGAATACTGCTGTCACTAACACTGTGATGTCACTTTAAGAATACTGCTGTCACTGACACTGTGATGTCACTATAAGAATACTGCTGTCACTGACACTGTGATGTCACTATAAGAATACTGCTGTCTCTAACACTGTGATGTCACTATAAGAATACTGCTGTCACTAACACTGTGATGTCACTATAAGAATACTGCTGTCACTAACACTGTGACGTCACTATAAGAATACTGCTGTCACTAACACTGTGATGTCACTATAAGAATACTGCTATCACTAACACTGTGATGTCACTACAAGAATACTGCTGTCACTAACACTGTGATGTCACTACAAGAATACTGCTGTCACTAACACCATGACAGCAACCCAAGAATACTGCGTTCACTAATACTTTGATGTCAACCATGTTTATCAAATTCTCGCATGACATAGGGATGCAACTGTGCATAGTGAATTACAGTGCTCCTAGTCCACTGGGCCAACCATGCCCCTTGAAGATGAGTATATGAAATGCTTCCCGTATGATACTGAAACGAACCTTTGATGTAAGGTCGGTCATCGAAGAGTATATGGCCATACATCATGGTCTTGTCCTTGGCAATGATTGTCCGGTCCACCCAGGCCGCCCCCAGGTGCTTCTCCACCCACTGGAACTATGGACGAACGACATGACGGACAGTAGCATTGGATATTGTAAACAAAGAAACGTGGTGCTATATTTTGTTTGTTTATTTGTTTGTTGTTTAACGCCGCACTCAGTAATATTCAAGCTATATGATGGCGATCTGTAAATAATCAGGTCTGGACCAGACAATCCAGTTATTGATATCATGAGCATTGATCTATGCAATTGGGATACCATGACATGCATCTACCAAGTAAGCAAGCCTGACCACCTGATCCCGTTAGTCGCCTCTTACGACAAGCAAAGTCGCCTCATACGTCAAGAATGGGTGGCAGAAGACCTATCCTATTCTAACCCGGATCCGTGATGGTATGACAGGTCCGTGATGGTATGGCAAGTATGAATATTGAGCTATAGAATTATAACCTTTAGTGATTTTTCATACATTTTCTTTATTCTAGAACATGACAGCTTAACTATTTTCTGTCTGCCTTCCATGCTTTTATGAAGCTTCTACTGTTAGACGACACAGAATGGAACACCAATGAGTATGCGTGAGTTAGAGAACTGCGTGACAGTATTTCAGTGAAAGGTTAGAGACCACTTCAGTGAAACCCAGGAATGTTGGTATGGTTTGTACTGATCAAGGATCATAAACTGAGCCGATCTGGGGTTCAAACTCCCACCAATATATCCTGGTAGGGATAAATCTCTGCCCACTGGGCTACCATAGACATCCCACCAAGACATCCTGTGTTTGAGGCGTAGCACCTAGTCCACACTTAGCTCTAGAGTCTCTGCCTTGGTGTGGACAGATGGAGCTCTATCGTAAATGCCAAGGTGTGGACAGATGGAGCTCTACGGTAAATGCCAAGGTGTGGACAGATGGAGCTCTACGGTAAATGCCATGGTGTGGACAGATGGAGCTCTACCGTAAATGCCAAAGTGGGGACAGATGGAGCTCTACGGTAAATGCCAAGGTGTGGACAGATGGAACTCTACCGTAAATGCCAAGGTGGGGACAGATGGAACTCTACCGTAAATGCCAAGGTGGGGACAGATGGAACTCTACCGTAAATGCCAAGGTGGGGACAGATGGAGCTCTACCGTAAATGCCATGGTGGGGACAGATGGAGCTCTACGGTAAATGCCAAGGTGGGGACAGATGGAGCTCTACGGTAAATGCCATGGTGTGGACAGATGGAGCTCTAGGGTAAATGCCAAGGTGGGGACAGATGGATCTCTACGGTAAATGCCATGGTGTGGACAGATGGAGCTCTACGGTAAATGCCAAGGTGGACAGATGGTGCTCTACGGTGAATGCCATGGTGGGGACAGATGGAGCTCTACCGTAAATGCCAAGGTGGGAACAGATGGAGCTCTACCGTAAATGCCAAGGTGTGGACAGATGGAGCTCTACGGTAAATGCCAAGGTGTGGACAGATGGAGCTCTACCGTAAATGCCAAGGTGTGGACAGATGGAGCTCTACAGTAAATGCCATGGTGTGGACAGATGGAGCTCTACCGTAAATGCCAAGGTGGGAACAGATGGAGCTCTACGGTAAATGCCAAGGTGTGGACAGATGGAGCTCTACCGTAAATGCCAAGGTGTGGACAGATGGAGCTCTACGGTAAATGCCAAGGTGTGGACAGATGGAACTCTACGGTAAATGCCAAGGTGTGGACAGATGGAGCTCTACGGTAAATGCCAAGGTGTGGACTGATGGAGCTCTACGGTAAATGCCAAGGTGTGGACAGATGGAGCTCTACCGTAAATGCCAAGGTGGGGACAGATGGAGCTCTACGGTAAATGCCAAGGTGTGGACAGATGGAGCTCTACGGTAAATGCCATGGTGTGGACAGATGGAGCTCTACGGTAAATGCCAAGGTATGGACAGATGGAGCTCTACGGTAAATGCCAAGGTGGACAGATGGAGCTCTACCGTAAATGCCAAGGTGGGGACAGATGGAACTCTACCGTAAATGCCAAGGTGTGGACAGATGGAACTCTACGGTGAAAACCAAGGTGTGGACAGATGGAACTCTACCGTAAATGCCAAGGTGGGAACAGATGGAACTCTACGGTGAATGCCATGGTGTGGACAGATGGAGCTCTACGGTGAATGCCAAGGTGTGGCCAGATGGAGCTCTACGGTAAATGCCAAGGTGGGAACAGATGGAGCTCTACGGTAAATGCCATGGTGTAGACAGATGGTGCTCTACGGTAAATGCCAAGGTGTGGACAGATGGTGCTCTACGGTAAATGCCAAGGTGTGGACAGATGGAGCTCTACGGTAAATGCCAAGGTGTGGACAGATGGAGCTCTACGGTAAATGCCAAGGTGTGGACAGATCGAGCTCTACGGTAAATGCCAAGGTGGGGACAGATGGTGCTCTACGATAAATGCCAAGGTGTGGACAGATGGAGCTCTACGGTAAATGCCAAGGTGTGGACAGATGGAGCTCTACGGTAAATGCCAAGGTGTGGACAGATGGAGCTCTACGGTAAATGCCAAGGTGTGGACAGATGGAGCTCTACGGTAAATGCCAAGGTGTGGACAGATGGAGCTCTATGGTAAATGCCAAGGTGGGTACAGATGGAGCTCTACCGTAAATGCCAAGGTGCGGACAGATGGAGCTATACGGTAAATGCCAAGGTGTGGACAGATGGAGCTCTACGGTAAATGCCAAGGTGTGGACAGATGGAGCTCTACCGTAAATGCCAAGGTGTGGACAGATGGAGCTCTACCGTAAATGCCAAGGTGTGGACAGATGGAGCTCTACCGTAAATGCCAAGGTGTGGACAGATGGAGCTCTACAGTAAATGCCATGGTGTGGACAGATGGAGCTCTACCGTAAATGCCAAGGTGGGAACAGATGGAGCTCTACGGTAAATGCCAAGGTGTGGACAGATGGAGCTCTACCGTAAATGCCAAGGTGTGGACAGATGGAGCTCTACGGTAAATGCCAAGGTGTGGACAGATGGAACTCTACGGTAAATGCCAAGGTGTGGACAGATGGAGCTCTACGGTAAATGCCAAGGTGTGGACTGATGGAGCTCTACGGTAAATGCCAAGGTGTGGACAGATGGAGCTCTACCGTAAATGCCAAGGTGGGGACAGATGGAGCTCTACGGTAAATGCCAAGGTGTGGACAGATGGAGCTCTACGGTAAATGCCATGGTGTGGACAGATGGAGCTCTACGGTAAATGCCAAGGTATGGACAGATGGAGCTCTACGGTAAATGCCAAGGTGGACAGATGGAGCTCTACCGTAAATGCCAAGGTGGGGACAGATGGAACTCTACCGTAAATGCCAAGGTGTGGACAGATGGAACTCTACGGTGAAAACCAAGGTGTGGACAGATGGAACTCTACCGTAAATGCCAAGGTGGGAACAGATGGAACTCTACGGTGAATGCCATGGTGTGGACAGATGGAGCTCTACGGTGAATGCCAAGGTGTGGCCAGATGGAGCTCTACGGTAAATGCCAAGGTGGGAACAGATGGAGCTCTACGGTAAATGCCATGGTGTAGACAGATGGTGCTCTACGGTAAATGCCAAGGTGTGGACAGATGGTGCTCTACGGTAAATGCCAAGGTGTGGACAGATGGAGCTCTACGGTAAATGCCAAGGTGTGGACAGATGGAGCTCTACGGTAAATGCCAAGGTGTGGACAGATCGAGCTCTACGGTAAATGCCAAGGTGGGGACAGATGGTGCTCTACGATAAATGCCAAGGTGTGGACAGATGGAGCTCTACGGTAAATGCCAAGGTGTGGACAGATGGAGCTCTACGGTAAATGCCAAGGTGTGGACAGATGGAGCTCTACGGTAAATGCCAAGGTGTGGACAGATGGAGCTCTACGGTAAATGCCAAGGTGTGGACAGATGGAGCTCTATGGTAAATGCCAAGGTGGGTACAGATGGAGCTCTACCGTAAATGCCAAGGTGCGGACAGATGGAGCTATACGGTAAATGCCAAGGTGTGGACAGATGGAGCTCTACGGTAAATGCCAAGGTGTGGACAGATGGAGCTCTACCGTAAATGCCAAGGTGTGGACAGATGGAGCTCTACCGTAAATGCCAAGGTGTGGACAGATGGAGCTCTACCGTAAATGCCAAGGTGGGGACAGATGGAGCTCTACGGTAAATGCCAAGGTGTGGACAGATGGAGCTCTACGGTAAATGCCAAGGTGTGGACAGATGGAGCTCTACGGTAAATGCCAAGGTGTGGACAGATGGAGCTCTACGGTAAATGCCAAGGTGTGGACAGATGGAGCTCTACGGTAAATGCCAAGGTGTGGACAGATGGAGCTCTATGGTAAATGCCAAGGTGGGTACAGATGGAGCTCTACCGTAAATGCCAAGGTGCGGACAGATGGAGCTATACGGTAAATGCCAAGGTGTGGACAGATGGAGCTCTACGGTAAATGCCAAGGTGTGGACAGATGGAGCTCTACCGTAAATGCCAAGGTGTGGACAGATGGAGCTCTACCGTAAATGCCAAGGTGTGGACAGATGGAGCTCTACCGTAAATGCCAAGGTGGGGACAGATGGAGCTCTACGGTAAATGCCAAGGTGTGGACAGATGGAGCTCTACCGTAAATGCCAAGGTGTGGACAGGTGGAGCTCTACGGTAAATGCCAAGGTGTGGACAGATGGTGCTCTACGGTAAATGCCGTGGTGTGGACAGCTGGAGCTCTAGGGTAAATGCCATGTTTGGGACAGCTGGAGCTCTACGGTAAATGCCATGTTTGGGACAGATGGTGCTCTACGGTAAATGCTGTGGTGTGGACAGATGGTGCTCTACGGTAAATGCCATGTTTGGGACAGATGGAGCTCTAGGGTAAATGCCATGTTTGGGACAGATGGAGCTCTACGGTAAATGCCGTGGTGGGGACAGATGGAGCTCTACGGTAAATGTCATGTTTGGGACAGATGGAGCTCTACGGTAAATGCCATGGTGTGGACAGATGGAGCTCTACGGTAAATGCCATGGTGTGGACAGATGGAGCTCTACAGTAAATGCCATGGTGTGGACAGACAGAGCTCTTCAGTAAATGCCATGGTGTGGACAGATGGAGCTCTAGGGTAAATGCCATGGTGTGGACAGATGGAGCTCTAGGGTAAATGCCATGGTGTGGACAGATGGAGCTCTAGGGTAAATGTCATGGTGTGGACAGACGGAGCTCTACAGTAAATGCCATGGTGTGGACAGATGGAGCTCTACAGTAAATGCCATGGTGTGGACAGATCGAGCTCTATGGTAAATGCCGTGGTGTGGACAGATAGAGCTCTACGGTGAATGCCATGGCGTGGACAGATGGAGCTCTATGGTAAATGCCATGGCGTGGACAGATGGAGCTCTATGGTAAATGCCATGGCGTGGACAGATGGAGCTCTATGGTAAATGCCATGGACTTAGAGTAAACAGGATTTGTGACAAGGACCCCTTGATCATTTCATTCTCAGTTTCCACAGCAACACTACAACTGATATTGTGAAGACATTGTGCAACACAGGCCTTACCTGACACATTACAGTAAGGATGAACTCACCTTCTCACTCAGACAATATCTGTAGAACGTCAGGGGACTTGTACATATAAACACGTCGACACTGCAATACAAACACACTGACACTGTTATACAGCCAGTCAGGAAAGAGAAGTCTGTTAGAGGGTGTGGATTCATTTCTTCCCACTTTATTGAACCATAAATTCCCCAAAATGGTTGGTTAGCCAATCAAATGCCATGGAATCACTTGCAATTTATTTATATTTGATTTTACCAAACTACAAATCATTACAAGGCTTCTTTGAGAGCTGTGAACATTAATCTCAGACTAAATTATTGTATGCTGTATGTCAAAATGGGATTTTTCACCCATAAGGACCCTTATCTCATGGTTGGTCATAAATATATTTTTACTTTCAACATACTCCTCCATTTCTGCCATTTCCTTGGCCGCCGCCACGGCCCCCTCTATCTCTGGGAGGTTCAGGAAGAACTTCTCCTCCATGTACACGTCCCTCACTCTGTCCTATCAACACAGACATTTTGTCATATTTATTTATGCTTCAAGTCTATTTTCACAAAGTGAGGATACAGAGGGCTATTTTTTAGATAAAAAAATTATTTTAAGGACTTTTTATATATTTTCTTGTCATATGTTAATATTTCCCAAATGATGATGATTTACCATCGATCAGATATTTCTGAGTGTTTTTTCAGGGTTTTTCCTTCCACCTAGCACCTGTTCGTGATCAGAAGATCGATCGATAAAATGTAATTGTTGTAATGTTTGTGGCTTTATGGATACATTCATAATTATTATGGGCAAAAGTCTTTCAGGAATTATTCACATACTGGCAGATCGGACCCTAGTTTAGCATATTGGTCCCTCAGGTAGAACGTGTTTCGGTCCTTCTCTTCAATGAAGGGCAGATCGGGGAATCTCTCCTTGTATCGACGAAGAAAATGGCCCTCGAAGTCAGCAAGAACTTGGTCCAGATCTAGAAGTACTTTCAGTCGAGTCTGGCCACTAGATTGGGCAGAATGACGTTTAGACATGACAACGAATCGTTTAAGAAATGTAAGACAAAATGAAGTATTTGGCCCGGTTATCAGATTATAGGTTTGTGGAGACTGAGTTAGTCTATTGGCCGCATTTGTGACTTCCAGGAAACGACACGCCCACTTTCTCGCGTGCCCTGACAACGTGGCAAACATGTACAACAGACCAGATTGATTACAAACAGTTCATGAAGCGCCTGTGTGTAACGAAGAATGTATCCCGTGAAAATGTAAGAGTCTACACAAAGAGGGATTACAAATTTAAAGCGTCAGCCAGTCAGCATAGTAGTTCCGCGCTCTAATGTTGCGTCCATACGTGTTTACTAGGTTGATTGTAAAGGTAGGACTGTAACGAACTAAAAACGAAATATGATTGAAAATATAACTCAAATCTGTATGTTTGCTGTTATGAGTTATGTAGAGGAGTTACCACGAAATAGCATTAAAAATAAAACGCACCTTGTTTGTTGTTAAACGTTTATTATTAACTAAATTGCTCTTTTATCGAATGCAACATAAATATGCGATTCAGTAGAATATAGAAGAAAAAACGGGACACATCTGCCAAAGTTTAATAAATATAGTGCAAATCTATTCATAAAATAAGTATATAGTTAGTAAACGATTGCAAAAGCCTTTAGAAGAGAACAAGCTTTTTTCTGAAAGAAGTAAAAAAAAACACTGAAAGAATTTTCCTCACAATACTGTTCGACCCAAACAAGTAAGATATATAATCTGTTATGTTATATTTCAAATACGTCTTCAAGACCAGAAACGTACAGAAATGAAACATGGAATTCTTCTTGTTAAATTTATTTTGTTGTGTATTGTATCCACTTCATGTATTTTTACCTATGGCCTATCATACAATAAACATTTGAAGTTGAAGTGGAAATTCTTTTGGGTGAAATTCGAAGGGATATTGCTAAGTTCTGAGATTTACATAGACAGACTTGGCCTAAAAATATTATGATATATTTTTCAACATAATCACCTTCCACATTGATACACTTTTGGCAATGATGTGGGATGGATTTTATCCCAGTTTGTTAGAAAGACTTCACTTGGCCGTTCCGCAGCTGCAATGACGTCATCGTAAGAGTCGAAATGGGTTCTGGTCAGAGCTTTCCTCATGTTCGAGAACAGATGGAAGTCTCATGGAGCCAGGCCAGGAGGACAAGACGGGTGTCGAAGGAGTTCAAAGATACAATAGCCATTGTAGGATTGTAGCCATGTCAATTTGATGGAAGTCTCGTGGAGCCAGGCCAGGAGGACAAGACGGGTGTCGAAGGAGTTCAAAGACACAATAGCCATTGTAGGATTGTAGCCATGTCAATAGGATGGCACACGAGTACACCTTTTATCAGCTTCCCACTTCTCTCAGTCTTCTTATCTGGCTTTATGGACGGTAGTCCCCCATAATGACACCCCCTGGATCCCAGATGAGGGAGGCCATAATCACTCCAGTTGGTGGATTCTTTGGTAGTGATAATGTCAAATGCTTTCACTGTTTTCATTGTTGTTTGGACTCAGGCTGCAAGTGGAGAATCCAGGTTTCACCCAAAGTCACAAATTGTTGCAAGAACCTTTCTAGATCAGCTTCGAACAGAGCTAGATTATCACGAGACATGTTGTGTCTGGCGTACGTTTGAACAGATGTCAGAAGCTTTGGAACCAAACGAGCTGATATTTTCTTCATTGCAAAAGTTTCTGTTACAATGGAATGTTCTCTTCCCTGGAAAATACTACCAATATGATCAGCCACGGCCATCAACATATCCTGGATTCTCGAGATCACCTTTGGTGTTGTTGCCTTGACAGGCCGTCAAGGACAGGGGTCGTCTTCAAGGCTCTCCCTACAACTCTGCTGCCCACATCTTTACTGTGGCATAGGAAGGGGCACCCTTCACTTGTGTTGTACTCATATCTTCACGGATGGCTTTTGGTGTTAAGCCCCTTTCTGCAAGTACTTGATCACTGCATGTCCCTCAAGGTTGGCCATTTTCCAAAAGTCACTGACCCCTGCTCATGTTGCTGACTTGTCACAGATACACGTTCTGATCATTTGACTCAGCCGTTTCTTGATATACCTCTATGACACCATGTACTGTCCACAACAAAAGAGTTCACGATTACACATTATCTATCGGTCGACCCTCGAATCTAGTAATAAAAACAACATTGGTTCATGAACAAACCTACAAAGTATCAGAGTAAACGCGAAAAAAAAAACATTTGTATAACAGTGTTGTTGAAAACATATATCCGTGATTCTGGAAAGTCTTCTACGTTAAATGTATTAATTTCTTCTGAAGAATAATCTAAATCTTTTGCAGCCTTTGTTTCCCTTTCATTTTAATATTCAGTCGGAACTCGCAATGCCCAGGTCTAGATCCATCCATCAAAGTATATCGGCGTCGTGATTTTGCAACGGATTTATGAATTGAAGTGATACAGAAATTTGCCATGGTATCTTTGTGGGCTAGCACGATTAATCGGCATCAGTCCGGAATAGTACAAGCAGCCACACACACACACTTGCATGCGCGTCGCTATACAAGTGCAATAATCTTGGCATCTTCTCGAGGCAAGAGAGGTAACTGACTTTAAAAGTCCAGATTTCACACTTGCCGAACTAGGCTGGAATTACTTGGCTCGATCAGTGATTATGATGTTCTGATGTTCTGCTGGTGCGTTACGTTTATGGAGGATCAAGCATATGCACACCCAGCTTTCATAAAGGTTAAAGAATAACTGTCATTTTCTGATTCGATGTAAACAATAAATCAGGCGATGGATGTTGTGCATTTCATAGCTTAAAGATGTTATCACACCCTATTCCAAGCCATTCAGTGACTTTGAAAACGTTATCTGACACACATATATACAACGGCGCTGTGAGCAGAATATTGAGGATATCGGCGTTCTTGTCAACTTACATAACATGCGACCTCATCGACTGACACAGGTGATATTTTCATGGGCTGATATTCAAGAAATACCACGACAGCCTTTAACTAACCGAGGCTGATATTCAAGCTATACCACAACCTGTAACAAACCGAAGCTGGTATTCCAGTTATACCACGACAACCTTTAACTACCCAAGGTAGGAACAGGCAAACCGGTGGTCGATAGTACGAGCACCGACGCACATCGTCAAGGTACGGTCTGCATCGAAACACAATCAACCATGTCGCGCACAATGACCACCCAATCCTCAGCTGAGTCGGGTCTGAGTTACTACCAGCAGGTGGTGCAAGGACATATTCTGTTCCGTAATGTCCACTGAGAAGCTCACAGACCAAACCAGCCAGGTCACAGATGAAATGTATGCTGTTGGAACACATGCGTTTGAAGACACAATCAAAACACTAATCATCTCCACTGCTGACCAAACGGGGCATCTGATTCAGCAGATTCTAAAAGTGAGTGAGTATTGTTTGGCACCGCTTTTAGCAATATTTCTGCAATATCGCGGCGAGGGACACCAGAAATGGGCTTCACACATTGTACCCATGAGGGAAATCGAACCTGGGTCTTCGGCGTGACGAGCGAACGCTTTAACCACTAGGCTACCCCACCGCCCAGATTCTAAACGACCTTGCACATACTGTGTATTCATAAAAGAAATAACACATATTGTGTTAAACCAGTTATGATAATAAATAAAAACACAACACTATTCATATTGTTCCAGCATGTATTCTATTTTGTCAGCTTGTCATATCCTCTTCTGAAAGTCTTCAATGAGACTCCTCCACTGTCCGTCTGTCCAGTTGTCCAGCCGTCGTTTGCCCCCCGCGTGAAACCTAGCGTTGTGGTTCGCCGTGAAGACTATGTGCTCCCAGGTGGGCTGCTCACATACACCTGGAGGAAGATAATGCACGCTTTCACTAATATTACGGTGAGTCTTTGCATTAAACGCTTTCCTTTCCCGTATGAACTTCTCAATACAGTTTACAACAAAGGCATATTGCTTAGTGTAATCTTATCACTCATAGGGAAGTTATTTAAATGACATTGTGGAGTTGACCCGTGAAGACCCGGGGAAGAATAGGTCTTCAGCAACCCAGGTGACTAACGGGATCGGGTGGTCAGGTTCGCTGACTTGGTTGATGCATGTCGTCGTATCCCAATAACGTGGATCGATGCTCATGATGTCTGGACCAGACTCGATTATTTACAGACCGCCGTCATATAGCTGGAATATTGCTTAGTTCGGCGTTATACAACAAACAAACAAACAAACAAACAATCAAACACTGTGGAGTTAATTAAAAGTCGATACAATTGAAAGTGTACTAATCTTGTCTTGCCTCCAAGTAAGGCTACATGAACATTTTCCCGAGATTTACCTGGCGACCTACGTCAAGGTCGCAACACATCGTGTGCATCCATATTTAATACCGAGAGTGTAACACAACGGGGACAAAGGTTCAATCATTTGGGGTGTTTCATTCATGAACTTTTTTAGCAATATTCCAGCAGTATCATGGCGGGGGACACCAGAAATAGGTTTTACACATTGGGAATCGAAACTGGGTCTTCGACGTAACGAGCGAACGCTTTAACAACTAGGCTACCCCTACTTACATTAGATGGTCCATAACTACAGTAAGGTCGACTCTGAAACACCACCTGCAATGTTGAGTCTGTCGTCCACCAGCACGTGCCCGTGAACCAGCGTCTTGTCCTTGGTGATGATCATCCTGTCCAGCCACTGCTCGCCGAGATGCTTCTCCACCCACTGATACTACAACCAGACACGGAACTGCTTACTGGGTCAGCCCACTGATACTACAACCACACACGGAACAGGTTACTGAGGTCAGCCCACTGATACTACAACCAGACAAGGAACAGTTTACTGGGGTCAGCCCACTGATACTACAACCAGACACGGAACAGGTTACTGGGGTCAGCCCACTGATACTACAACCACACACGGAACAGGTTACTGGGGTCAGCCCACTGATACAACCACACACGGAACTGTTTACTGGGGTCAGCCCTACTGATACTACAACCACACACGGAACAGTTTACTGGGGTCAGCCCTACTGATACTACAACCAGACAAGGAACAGTTTACTGGGGTCAGCCCTACTGATACTACAACCACACACGGAACTGTTTACTGGGGTCAGCCCTAATGATACTACAACCACACACGGAACTGTTTACTGGGGTCAGCCCACTGATACTACAACCACACATGGAACAGTTTACTGGGGTCAGCCCTAATGATACTACAACCACACACGGAACAGTTTACTGGGGTCAGCCCACTGATACTACAACCACACAAGGAACTGTTTACTGGGGTCAGCCCTAATGATACTACAACCACACACTGAACTGTTTACTGGGGTCAGCCCTAATGATACTACAACCACACACGGAACTGTTTACTGGGGTCAGCCCACTGATACTACAACCAGACAAGGAACAGTTTACTGGGGTCAGCCCTAATGATACTACAACCACACACGGAACTGTTTACTGGGGTCAGCCCTAATGATACTACAACCACACACGGAACTGTTTACTGGGGTCAGCCCACTGATACTACAACCACACATGGAATAGTTTACTGGGGTCAGCCCTAATGATACTACAACCACACACGGAACAGTTTACTGGGGTCAGCCCACTGATACTACAACCACACAAGGAACTGTTTACTGGGGTCAGCCCTAATGATACTACAACCACACACGGAACTGTTTACTGGGGTCAGCCCTAATGATACTACAACCACACACGGAACTGTTTACTGGGGTCAGCCCTAATGATACTACAACCACACACGGAACTGTTTACTGGGGTCAGCCCACTGATACTACAACCACACATGGAACAGTTTACTGGGGTCAGCCCACTGATACTACATCCACACAAGGAACTGTTTACTGGGGTCAGCCCACTGATACTACAACCACACACGGAACTGTTTAATGGGGTCAGCCCTAATGATACTACAACCACACACGGAACTGTTTACTGGGGTCAGCCCTAATGATACTACAACCACACACGGAACTGTTTACTGGGGTCAGCCTACTGATACTACAACCACACACGGAACAGTTTACTGGGGTCAGCCCACTGATACTACAACCACACAAGGAACTGTTTACTGGGGTCAGCCCTAATGATACTACAACCACACACGGAACTGTTTACTGGGGTCAGCCCTAATGATACTACAACCACACACGGAACTGTTTACTGGGGTCAGCCCACTGATACTACAACCACACATGGAACAGTTTACTGGGGTCAGCCCACTGATACTACAACCACACACGGAACTGTTTACTGGGGTCAGCCCACTGATACTACAACCACACACGGAACTGTTTACTGGGGTCAGCCCTAATGATACTACAACCACACACGGAACTGTTTACTGGGGTCAGCCCTAATGATACTACAACCACACACGGAACTGTTTACTGGGGTCAGCCCACTGATACTACAACCACACACGGAACAGTTTACTGGGGTCAGCCCTACTGATACTACAACCACACACGGAACAGTTTACTGGGGTCAGCCCACTGATACTACAACCACACACGGAACTGTTTACTGGGGTCAGCCCTACTGATACTACAACCACACACGGAACTGTTTACTGGGGTCAGCCCACTGATACAACCACACACTGAACTGTTTACTGGGGTCAGCCCTACTGATACTACAACCACACACGGAACTGTTTACTGGGGTCAGCCCACTGATACTACAACCACACACGGAACAGTTTACTGGGGTCAGCCCACTGATACTACAACCACACACGGAACTGTTTACTGGGGTCAGCCCTACTGATACTACAACCACACACGGAACAGTTTACTGGGGTCAGCCCACTGATACAACCACACACGGAACTGTTTACTGGGGTCAGCCCTACTGATACTACAACCACACACTGAACTGTTTACTGGGGTCAGCCCACTGATACTACAACCACACACGGAACAGTTTACTGGGGTCAGCCCACTGATACTACAACCACACACGGAACAGTTTACTGGGGTCAGCCCACTGATACTACAACCACACACGGAACTGTTTACTGGGGTCAGCCCTACTGATACTACAACCACACACGGAACAGTTTACTGGGGTCAGCCCACTGATACAACCACACACGGAACTGTTTACTGGGGTCAGCCCTACTGATACTACAACCACACAAGGAACTGTTTACTGGGGTCAGCCCTACTGATACTACAACCACACACGGAACAGTTTACTGGGGTCAGCCCACTGATACAACCACACACGGAACAGTTTACTGGGGTCAGCCTACTGATACTACAACCACACACGGAACAGTTTACTGGGGTCAGCCCACTGATACTACAACCACACACGGAACAGTTTACTGGGGTCAGCCCACTGATACTACAACCACACACGGAACTGTTTACTGGGGTCAGCCCACTGATACTACAACCACACACGGAACTGTTTACTGGGGTCAGCCCTACTGATACTACAACCACACACGGAACTGTTTACTGGGGTCAGCCCTACTGATACTACAACCACACACGGAACTGTTTACTGGGGTCAGCCCACTGATACAACCACACACGGAACAGTTTACTGGGGTCAGCCCACTGATACTACAACCACACACGGAACTGTTTACTGGGGTCAGCCCACTGATACAACCACACACGGACCAGTTTACTGGGGTCAGCCCTACTGATACTACAACCACACACGAAACAGTTTACTTGGGTCAGCCCACTGACACTACAACCACACACGGAACAGTTTACTGGGGTCAGCCCACTGATACTACAACCACACACGGAACAGTTTACTGGGGTCAGCCCACTGATACTACAACCACACACTGAACTGTTTACTGGGGTCAGCCTACTGATACTACAACCACACACGGAACAGTTTTCTGGGGTCAGCCCACTGATACTACAAGAAGACATTGTGGAATTAATTAGTCATTACAGTCGAAAAAGTGACGTATTTGTTCACACGTTTTCTCATGCATTTTTTAATGGCCTGTTCTATACGCATTAATAACATCATACAACTGAAACACGCGAGACACAAGTGCTTTCTACATTATAACAAAGAACCAAAACGTCTGATCTCATTACGATAAACACTGCACGAGTGACTTACCTTCTCGTGTAGACAATATTTATAGAACGTCATTGGAGCGGTGCAAATGAACACCTCCACACTGAAACAAACACGCACGGTATTGAGCGCTTCCATATGGCAAATGCAGAAATAAGACTCGGTAAATCCTACTCTTACTTTAGAGAGTAAGATTTCGATGTTTATTTTTTTATGTTTACAAGCATACTTACAAAACATGCTTACATTCATCACACGTTCCTCGTGTTAAAGTTTGGGGAAAATGTGAAGTGAGGTGAGGTGAGGTGAAATGGGGTTTAACGTCGTGTCCAAGATTATTGCACTTATATAGCGACGTGCATGCACGTGTATGTGTGTGTGTGGCTGCTTGTACTAGTCCGGACTGATGCCGATTTATAGTGCTAGCTCACTGAGATACCATGCCGCAGTTTAACATGAAGACCCCACTCAGACACAGTGTACTGACTCCGAGCCGACCAGTCATTTTTTTAGCGTCTTAATGCCGAGCGCCAGACAGGGTAACAACAAGTACCATCTTTTAATGTCTTTTGGTATGATGCAGAAAATGTGAAAATAGGTTGTTGTGATAGTGAAAATAGTTGTTATAGTGTAGCTTAACCTTATGCCTGAAACATAGACATAATTATTTATATAACGACCGAAATCGGCCAATATGCAATTTGTCGAGATAACTTAACTTGCCTGTGTGCTTGTTTGGTTGGTTGCTTGTTGTGTAACGCCGCACTCAGCAATATTCCAGCTATATAACGGCGGTCTGCAAATAATCGAATCTGGACCAGACAATCTAGTGATTGATATCATGAGAATCGATCCACGCAATTGTGATACCATGACATGCATCAACAAGTCAGCGAGCCTGACCACCCGATCCCGTTAGTCACCTCTTACGGCAAGCATGGGTTGCTGAAGACCTATTCTACCCCGGATCTTCACGGGTCACGGCCAAATGAAGACATTCCAACATATACACACTCCTCCATGTCTGCCATCTCCCTGGCTGCAGCCACGCCCCCCTCTATCTCCGGGAGGTTCAGGAAGAAGAACTCCTCCGTGATGATGTCTTCCACCGTCTCCTGCAGAGGCAGATACAGAGTCACAGAACAGTCTGCACAGCTCGGTCATAGATGACAGGCTACCTATCGATGTCTTAAATCCACACACACCGATTATGTTTCTAGGTTTGTCAGCACCATGCCCGTGCTCGTGGGTTTCACCGAAATGGTAAACGTCTGAGACCTGCATCACTTCAGGCTTTCCTCCCACATTAAGCTGACACGCCGTGATATAACTGGAACACTGTTAAAAGCGGCGTTAAACCCAACTCACTCACACCAATGCACGGCTTGATCATTTACAGGGTGTCCAATAACTATCAAGCATATCGTTATTGCGTTTGGGCCGCCGTGGCTTTGATGATTTTGTTTTCATGCCCTGTGTTCATACCTGTATAGCACGTGTGTAAGGCACATACAGTGTTATACAACTGCAGTTGCTCAGAATATATACTCTTCAAAACAGGAGTCATCAGGAGATGACATATTTCCCCCGATTTGGTGCAATTCGGAAATGGAGTTTGGGTACTTATACCCCAATTTTGGTTCATTCCCATTTTATGCCTTCAGTTCAGTGAAGAAATAAATAATACTGTTCAATATTTTTCCAAATCCCAAATCATCGAAAGGCACCAGATCACCACTAGACTGATCTATGTAGTATGTTTCAACAAGAATTATTTCACGGTTTTGGAGCACTGCCCCGGAAACAGAAAAGGGACGGCTGACCGACAGACAGACGGACATGCTGATCGCTGTATCTCTCCGGGATTTTTTCAAACCGGGGGGATAAAAAGTAAGGGATCGTGAACCATAAATGTTAATACCAACTATATTACTACTGTATTAAAATAAAGATAAGTGTCGACGACAAACATCCCATGCAAGGATGTTTAATACGTCTGTAAGTCTTAACACATCCTGTAGTTTGCACGTGTCTCACGCAGTAGCGCCACACACGTGCGTAGGGTGTCATGTCTGATTTTGACGCTTTCAAGGAAGGTCGATTAATCCATGTGGAACATTATTTCTATGAGTCTTACTGATTCTGCTTAACAAACAGTTGTGATTTGCTTGATTTGATTCATTGTTTGCGGAGCGTCTACGGGCTATTGGTATGCTGGAAACTGGCAGAAGTCAGCGTGCACTGGCCAATCCGTTCAACCTTTTACAACCTTTCACAAAATGTTGACGATCGACCCCGTTCAGGACGTCATAGGTCAACGACAAGAGTACAGGATCGATTGATCCGAAACCATGCTGAACGAAATCGAACTCACATGACGAAATCAAATTGCCGCAAACTTTCATCAGGCTACTGTAGTACGAGTTACGGGTCAGACGATTAGAAATCGTCTACATGCAGCTCATCGCCATGCTCTACGGCTACGTGTTGTGCCGCCCCTTACAAACCGTCACATTGCCAACAGACGTCCCCTGATTTTTGTAAGAGTATATTTTGTTAAGGCAAGATTAGCTACACTTCTCAATCAGCAGGGGGAGGCTGAACATGTTGTCACTGTAACTGCCCTTCACTTGCTTTCAGAGACTTCGAAAGACTGTCAATTTGAAACTGCACTTTTGTTTCTTGTAATACTGTTTTCTTCGGAAATACTCTTTTTTAACGTTATCAAGTGTTTTCCAATAAGCATTGACATCATAAACGTGCTCAGCATTTGGAGCGAAAGAATAATTCCGGCGATGCTATTTTCTTGCCTAGGTGTGGTGAAATATATTTTTGCGCACAAGAATATTTTGTCCTGATTAAGATGTGTTGTATTCAGTTATTTCTAAATGGACCCATGACATAAAAGTATCAGTCCACTTGAATAGAAGGTGTCAGATGTCCTCGACCTTGTTATGAAATATTATCACATTTCGTTCCTACATTGTCCCAGAAAGTTCTTGAAAAAGAAATTTCCCTTTAGGTTGTTGAAAAAAAGAAGAAATTGTCTGCCACACAAATTAGACTGTTGCAGTGTGTCTTTCTTTTAAAAAATATTCAGGCTCATAGTTTCAATTAAAAAGCATTATCTGGTCTTGCATCTGTACCTGAAAATATGTTTAAATAGTGCCAGAATTAATGTCAATAAGACTATGTATCCTACTGACAATCACCAAGACCGTAAGCCGGACTCCTGGTAGCGGTATGTTCCACAATTCAGGTTTATATTCGCGTTACAGAAGAAAATGAGTGTGGGGGTGGGGTGGGGGTGGGGTGGGGGTGGGGTGGGGGAGCGGTGGGGGAGCGGTGAGATGGGTCTTTGGACTATATCATATTTTGCCGAAAAAATACCCAAGATAAGTTAAATGTGTTCAATAATACTGTATAATTCCGCACGCCCCGATGTGCTTTAAATTGCATCTGAAATATATATAATATATGGGAAAATATATGTGAACCATTACGCAACGAGTTGACACTTGTTTGCCCTAAGACAAAACCCGGTAGCAAAAGTGGCCACGAGAGAGGCACGAATCGCTATTCGCCTTGTCCCGGAATAACACGATTTGGTCACGAATGTGTATAATAAGTGTGCCAAGTTTGGTGCTTTTAACCCAAAGTGCAAAATTGTGACAAAATATCCAGCCTTAACCGCCCCACTAGATATCTATTCAAAGACAGTGAACTATGACATTATTATTGATAGTCAAATAAGCTGGCTGTGCTAGTCCGGTCGATGTGATATACCTACGGGCAGGTCTGGACTCAGAGTGGCGTATTGTTCAGATATGTAGAAGGTGTTTCTGTCCTCCTTCTCTATGTATGGCAAGTCTGGATGCTGTTGTTTATAGGTGTTGAGAAAATGTCCTTCGAAGTCGGCTAACACTTGATCCATATCTAGCAATACTCTCAAGCTAGTTCTGCCACTAGCTCTAGCCTGGGCTCCCTTGGCATGACGTTTGGACATCGCAGTGTGGGGGGCCTGTATGTGTGTCTTAACTACGTTGTATGTCAGTGAACACCCTCAGACATGCGGCTTTGGAACAAGGAAGCGGGATCTGCCACAGACATGCGGAAACTCATTTAAGGTATAATTGAAAAGAAGGACTGCATATGTGAAACGAAATATTATTTCCGTTTAAAGGGGACACGTGTGGCGCGGTGAAATAGTTCAATACAGTTTTCCCTGAATTGTAAACGCTTGCATTTAAGAATTGCATTTCTAGATAGGCAATGTACCATAATGTTCTAAATAGTTTCTAGATTGTTTCAGCCAACCGACGCATTGACAATGAAACACATATGAGTGAGTGAGTGAGTGAGTATGTTTTTTACGCCGCTTTTAGCAATATTCCAGCAATAGGAAAGGATACGTTTTTGTTCCATACTGAAAGGCCTCAGGCTCAGTACAATTCTGTTTTCGGGAGTGGTTACAGATCCGTTTAACAGGTCATATTCTAATTAACATAGCATGCATGATAAATGAACATTGATAGATTTTTTAGAGTATCTTTATCAGTTGTTGACATGATCGTTGTAAATGTTTGTAGAGTGGGATGTACATAACTAGGCAGATCAATATATTGTCTTCTAAGGTGGTCGTATATTGGACAAACTAACAGAAAATGAAACTCATCTTCAATCACATTTAAACCACATTTCTCACATATTCTCAATTCTCTGGTTATGTTTCTATGCCTGCCTACTTCGATCCTAAGTCTATGAGAGCTGCATCTAAATTGTGCGAAACTTATTCTGATCCTTTTAAAGTTGATGTCAAACAAATAGTACTCTGGGGAAACTGTTGTCTTGAAAAGCTTGTAATAATTACATTTTTCTGAACTTAAAACATGCGATGCCCACTTTTGTAAGTATATATCCTTCAGTCGTTGGCATGAAGATAATAAAAACGAATCTGGATTGTTTGGTACACATTGGTTATGCGAAACATACCCATAGCCGCAATCATTTAATAACGACTTTACATCATATACCCAATTGCGGATTCCATGTTTTTCATACAATAATATCGTATCATAACATATTTAGGTAATCTATCAATAGGCATTTTAAGAATCTTGAACCAATACTTGAGAATTCTAAGATGTTGAAATATGTAAAGTGTTACACGTCCACATTCACCATATACCATAACACTCGATGTAGAGTTTTTTACGCCAAGAAATCGTTTACAAGCATATAGATGGACCAATTCAATAGTTCTGTATTCAGTATGCCCCCAGACCTCTGCTCCATATAAAAGAATTGGAGTATTTTTTGTATGAAATATATTAAAGAAGGTTTGATATGAAAGATCAGTGAAAGTTTTTAATCTATATTTATGTAAGATTCCCATTAGTATCTGCTTTGCCTGCATTGCTGCAGTATAATTCCACGATAATCAGCCTGTGAAGGTTACCCCCAGATTTTTATTTAAGAAGTGACAATTTGTAACGGTTGTGAGTTGAAGAACCATTTTTCCCTACTTGATAGTTTATTTCCTTTTTTAAAAACTAACACTTTCGTTTTCTTAGTGTCACTTGGAGTTTACAGTTAGAGCAATATCACGGCGGGGGGTACCAGAAATATGCTTCACATATTGTACCCATGTCGGGAATCGAACCCGGGTCTTCTGCGTGACGAACGAACGCTTTAACAACTAAAGTAGATGACTGAAACATTCCGGTTGTAGAAGTGGGGTTTACCGTTGCGTTCAAGATTATTGCACTTATATAGCCACATGTGTGTGTGTGCGTGCGTGCGTGCGTGCGTGCGCGTGTGCGTGTGTGTGTCCTTGTCCGGACTCCGAGCCGACCAGTGCTTGTTTTAGCCTCTTAATGCCGAGCGCCAGGCAGGGTAACAACAAGCAACATATTTTAACGTCGTTCGTTATGACGCGCGCGGGGATCGATCCCCCACCTTCCGCTCTCCACGGAGGCGGTCTTTTCAGCGCATGGAACATGCACTGTTACTGTGGTACCCTTGAACATACAGGGTTTAGCTATAAACCTAGAAACATAATCGGGGCGAACCGGGATTCGAACCCACAATCATAGGTTTCTGGCGTGCCCAAGGGACGCAACTCTGCACAGCGAATCGCGGCGCCAAAGACGACTGGGCCACCCGTGCCCCCTGAAATGTATTAGTGAGTGATTGAGTGAGTTGGGTTTAACACCGCTTTTAACAGTATTCCAGTTATATCGCGGCGTGTCAGCTTAATGTGGGAGGAAAGCCCGAAGTGATGCAGGTCTCAGACGTTTACCACTTCGGTGAAACCCACGAGCACGGGCATGGTGCTGACAAACCTTGAAACATAATCGGGGCGAACCGGGATTCGAACCCACAATCATAGGTTTCTGGCGTGCCCAAGGGACGCAACTCTGCACAGCGAATCGCGGCGCCTTAGACAACTGGCCCACCCGTGCCCCCTGAAATGTATTAGAGTCAAAAGAAAACATTATATGGAATATGACTCCTTGGACACAACGTGGACCTGCAAGGCAACGCGAATGAACAGATCGCTGAGATCAAAACGGATACATGTGATATCTGTCCTTTAACCTGTGTTTCCAACTGTGGAGTGTAGTTCGTCTTGGTCGTCAACGCCTACCCATGTCTACCCGCTGAAGGCCCCAGCTGCGATACAAATAGACAGTTGTCCCAACTAAGGGACATAACTCTGCATAGCGAGCTGGACATGGAAGAACTAGAAGACCTCTGCAGTTCGCATCTAGTCTCTGCAGCGACCTCCACACGGTGTTCTAATACAAGCCATCCCCATCAGCATGCACATTAACTGGTTTTACAGTTGTTTCGCGCAGCAACTTGCCTGCTATTTGTTTTCATTCGAGAGAAAGGATGAAAGAATGCTATGTTTAGTGTCGTCCAATCGCAGCCTTCGATAAAAAAAACCCGACTACCTGTCTACTCATTTAAGTAAGGGGAGCCCAGTCATCATGCACATGAATACATTTAAAGGTTTTTGAAAGCCTCTGCTGTAAAGTAAGATATCGTGATTTCAATAATTATGTCTTATTGATATGTTATAAATAAAAACCAAAGAAGTAACAATATAATATGAATAAGTTTAATGTCATGATGTGAGTTGGCTACAGAAAATATGAATACGCACGCACGCACGCACGCACGCACGCACGCACGCAAGCACACACACGCCCACACACTTTCTCAAATCACACGCCATCTTACTTGTCGGTCATTAGCCTGTATGTAATGATACATGCTTAGCATGTTGTTTAACGCCGCACTCAGCAATACTCCAGCTATATTGCGGCGGTTTGCAAATAATCTGGTCAGGACCAGACGATCCAATGATTGATATGAGCATCGATCTACGCAATTGGGATACTATGACATGCATCAACCAAGTCAGCATGTCTGACCACCAGATCCCGTTAGTCGCCTCTTACGGCAAGCATGGGTTGCTGAAGACCTATTTTACCCCGGATCCTCACGGGTTTATTCACTTCAGTAGCTCAACAGCAACACAAGCAGCCAAGGAGAGTGTCTGGATTATTTGCCTCTGTTGTGATTAATCAGTTAAACACCAACGCATGTATTCACGTACAGCAATCATGCATCTCACAGACACTCGACGCAGATCTTGCGCCAAAGTATGTCTGCACACAGGAAGGTGGGGTCTGAGGATTTGTCAAAGTCCAATTAACAAAATACACGTATATTATCCATTCCATATGTAGTGGTAAGTATCACTGAAAAATTGTTCTTGAAAATGTACGTCAGACAGGACGGTGAAAAAAACCAATTTGTCACATTAACGACCCCCACCCCTCCCTCCAGTGCTGTCTTAAAGTTTCAGCTTAGTTTACGGGACGAACTTTCCCAATTCTCTTTCCCACTAGTGCCCTCACACACGTTCAGTTTTATACATACAGACTACAGTATGGTGAATCTGAGGAATGTGCCGCTGTCAATGCAATTTAGGTACAATAAGATCAGTTCTCAGTCCAGCTGCCACAACACTTCATTCTATTACAAACCCGTTTCTACACAAGAGATATGCTTTCTCCTATCACAGTTACAACTTTCGCGGGTTTGTGCGTTTTGAAAACGTTTAGTATGGACATAATACGTTATTTCCAGCTATGACTTCCAACAACTGTGCTCCCTCCTACTGTAGCATTACCCCCATGTACAGTGTGTAAAGACTAGGCGTTTGGGAAAGGAATACACAAGTTGTCATTATCAAGATGACATGAAGTTGAACATGTTCCGGCAATCAAAATAAACTTAAGAATTAAAGAATGTTCTTTCCCATGGTAATATAGTGAAACCAAAACAGTGTGGCAAGGAAGTAGTTCTCATGTCTTTAAAGGACAGGGGGCACGGGTGGCCCAGTCGTCTAAGGCGCCACGATTCGCTGTGCAGAGTTGCGTCCCTTGGACACGCCAGAAATATATGATTGTGGGTTCAAATCCCGGTTCCCCCCGATTATGTTTCTAGGTTTGTCAGCACCATGCCCGTGCTCGTGGGTTTCACCGAAGTGGTAAACGTCTGAGACCTGCATCACTTCGGGCTTTCCTCCCACATTAAGCTGACACGCCGCGATATAACTGGAATACTGTTAAAAGCGGCGTTAAACCCAACTCACTCACTCACTCTTTAAAGGACAGGCAAAGTTCATGTCAGTCCCTTCATAACTAGATATGATCTGACATGCTTAACAAACTACATACCCCAACTTCACGTTGCCGAACACAAGTATCCCTTTTCATTCATCTAAGCGAGCCCCTATCTTTCCATTCTTGGACGTGGCTCGTAAGTTATGTTGTGAAAACATTCGTCGAACGCAAACTAATATGTCATTCCTTAGTTGTGTCTTCGAAGGAACACGGGGTTCGAGTGGCCGAGCCGTCTAAGGTACCTGGATTCGTCACAAAATTTGAACGTGGGTTCGAATTCCATAATCGCCCTGATTGTGTTTCTTGCTTTGTCAACTCCATACCCGTGTTGGTATGATTCACGTTAGTGGTAAACGTCTAGCACCATCACTGCAATGTTGTCCTTACAAAACAACTGTTCCTTGAATGTCGGGTCACCATTTAACACAAAAAACACACCAGAAGAGTGAGTTGGGTTTAACGCCGCCTTTAACAGTAATCCAGTTATATCACGGCGAGTCAGCTTAATGTGGGAAGAAAGCCCGAAGTGATGCAGGTCTCTTCGGTCAAACCCACGAGCACGGGTATGGTGCTGACAAACCTAGAAACATAATCGGAGCGAACCGGGATTCGAACCCACAATCATAGGTTTCTGGCGAGCCTAAGGGACGCAACTCTGCACAGCGAATCGCAGCGCCTTATACCACTGGGACACCCGTGCCCCCAACACCAGAAGAGCCCTAAGATGACCCTAATACAAAAACAATTCCCTATTATACAAAAACTTGCATCACAATTCGTCCTTATGTACTTCTGCGTCTTTCCATCTCTGAGTGGTTGCTAGATAGAGGTCGTGAGCTGTGATGTTTTCACCCACTTCATAGGACTGGCGGAACACCTCCGCATTCGTCTCGTAGAAGGCCACCTCGCGATCACGAAGAGGGTCATGGACAGTTTTACCGTTTTCGTCATACTTTACGGAAGGTAAAGGACAATCAAGATGTTTCTGATTGGATTGTGCCTTCGGCAGGGGTCCTCCGGACGATTTGGCATCAAGTGCCTTGTGCAGCTTGTCGCAGAGAAAACACTCGTATCCTATAACAGCCTTGACGAAAGTCTCGCCAGCAAACTGGGCAGGAGGCAGTCGGCTTACTTCTGACTTCAGGGTTGGGTTTGAAATACCCGTATGTTTGAACTGGCGATATGACTCATATTGTTCGTCGTTCCGGTCAAGATGTTTGATGAACTCGGCCAATTCTGCAACACTGGCGAAGTCTTCCACGAGAATCGCTGACTTGTTGGACGGCAAAAAGTCCTGTAAATACATTGAACATTAAATCCCAATTTTCATTAATTTTACAGAAGTACTATCAACAGAAGTACTGATCCTACTGAGCGAATGTTGTTTGATGTCGCAGTCAACACTGTTCTTCACATCACATCGATAACACCATCCATGACACCCACTTTGCCCAATCACAGATTCTGACCTCCCGACCTCCATTTTAAATGTCCATTACGACAGAGCTACTGGGTACTTATTCCGACCCAAAATTCGACATATATTCCGACTTACATAAATATATAGGTCATATATACTACCTTTTATCTAATGTGTGACTTAATTCATCCACTTGACCACAGAGGTGGTCCTAAACGGTAATAACGACCCGTGTAGTTTTATCACTAAACGTGTGTACCCTACAGCAACGTATTGTTAAAGCATAAGAAATTTAATCTGACCAAAATGTCTTCACCTACACAAATAATCTCACCCTGATTGTCGGCGAGCCGAGCACGATAGGGACAGCTCCCACCTGCAGAGGGCGCCACAACTTCTCTGTGATGTAGTCGTCACAGATGGCGTTCTCAAAAGCTATTGCAAACTTGTAGCGGGCAATCAGTTTAAAAAAGTCTTCCTTCATATAACCAGCCATACCATCCAAATCCTTTAACCTATACAAGAGAAACGACAATAGTAACCATTTTCTTATTCCCTCAACACTGAGTAAATTTTGATTTTTAGCTATCCAACAGAATAAGAATTGTAAACACCTCTTGCTGGACAAAATTTAACGATGCTAGGTGCGCACCGATTACGTTTCAATAGGAAGGACCCCGTGTCATGGTGATTACCAAAGTTGTAAACGCCTGAGAACCGCTTCACGTCGGGACTACCTCCCACATTAATATGGCACGCTGTGATATAACTTAAATAGTTTTAAAAGCTGCGTTAAACCCAACTCACTCACTAACTCACTCAGTATAACTTTGAAAGGATACGGCAAACACTTTCTGTTGGTGCCTACCGTTTGTTTTCCAAGAGATTAGACCAGTTTAGTTGGATATTGAAAGAGCATAAAGCAGAACAGAACAGAACAGAACTTTATTACGCTCAGGCCGAGATCCTCGGCATATGAGGTACAAAATGACAGCAAAATACACATTATAATAGCGGATATGTGGTTAGCCGGAAGATTTTACAATTTGCATTACATATTTACAGAATTTACTAAGGTGTTTTAATACAGATATCTCTTTACAAGTGAAAAGTCTTTGAAATTTAATCATATTAGGTCTTTTAGAATATGTAGGTGGGATATACAAAAGCAGTACAATAATTTCCAAATGAGAAGCTATTCCGAAGAAAGGTTTTAGTCACCTAGCCTATATGTGGATCTGCATATACCTACAAAAGACGACCCTGGCAGTAGCATAATAATTGTTTCATTTCATCCATAACTTAATTCTTTGTTCGTCAATGGTCGTAGTCTCGTACCAACACACTCTCGTCCTGGCCCTGTTCGATGGCTGACGGTTGTTCTATAACAACATTACTTTATGCTACTTCCCTTCAACTGACCAGCACAATATGTGTGCATTTCATTTGCAGTAAAACAAGGAACAGGAGATGCAGTTACAAAATACTGAGGCTGCAGAATTTCTGCCCAATTCTAGAATAAATGCTTTTAAAGTGAGTGAGTATGTTTTAACGACGCTTATAGCAACATTCCAGCAACATCACGGCGGTGGACACCAGAAAAGGGCTTCACGAAACGAACAGTCTCGGTTGATGAGTTAAATGAGAAATTTACAGTTTATAACAAAATATTTGCAAGAGAATAATAAACGCGTGAAAATATCTCCTGTCCTCCCGTCACGACATGAGAGAAACAATATAAACAAAAGTAGCAAAAAAATATTTAGGGTCGCGAAAATTCTGTATCATACATATAGATATGATTAAATTAAAATCAACTTTAACAAAAAATATTCTTGAAAACTTCGAGACCGCCATTGGAAGCGAAAGAATTCACGCTCGTCAAATAACAAATATATGGCGCTTCGCCAAACGAACGGTCTCGGTTGACGAGTTAAGTGAGACAATTACAGTTTATAACGGAACATTTTGAAGAGAATAACAAACCCCACGAAACACAATACATGACCATCTGTCATTATTTCGCCTTGTCAACTAACATAAAAAGAAAGTTATTGTTACGATAAAGGGAGACAATTTGCGGGGAGGTCACTTTTGTATGACAATAGTTCCGTCAAAGTGTTATATTCACAGCAGTGAAATATCAAGTCTTATGTTCACTGCATTGAAATATCAATTGTTATGTTCACAACTATGAAAATATCACTTTTCTCAACTTCGGAAAATTGGTTTTCGCACTGAAGTATATAATAAATACTTACTCCCCTGGGAAGTCCTTGTTATGGAGACAGGAACCGTAGGAGTCGACATCGACGTATTTCTGTAGCAACTTGATGTACTGCTCCCTGTTGGACGGCGTGTGGCAGTCGCTGTGGACAAATATAATGGGAGCGAGACCACCCTCGGTTCTCAGCAGGTTCTTCTTGTGAGTCGGGACTAAATATTCCTTACTCAGCAATGCATCTAGGTTTGTGAGCCAGTGGGTGGGGAAGGGGTAGTCTGACCCTCGCTGAAAGGTTGCAGTGTAGTTGAACAGCTCCATGGTGCTCGCGAACGAAAACAGCCATTCACTGTTCTTTGGTGACTCCTCGTGAACAAGTGCCCAAAGGTCGCCATCTTTCCTTGGCAAAGGGAGGCCACTCGACAGGAAAAGTGAGCCGTAAAATAAGTACACCTGTAAATAGAATTTGGGACTTTATACCAAACAAAGACAAAAATCACATATTCTATATACCTAAAACGGATAGTGGGAGGTGCGCGTTGTGTCGGTGACATGGATGAAGACATTACTGTGTGTGTTGCTCTTAATGTTCCAGGGGCGGTCGGGTAGCCTAGTGGTTAAAGTGTTCGCTCGTCACGCCGAAGACCCGGGTTTGATTCTCGACATGGGTACAATGTGTGAAGCCCATTTCGGGTGTCCCCGCCCTGATATTGCTGGAATATTGCTAAGAGCGGCGAAAAACCATACTCACTCACTCTTAATCTTCCAGGAGGGTCTGATGTAAAAGATCACGACCCTAAAGACAGTGTCAGTTGATTATGGGACTGTGTGCACTGGCTACGTGCACCCGACAGAATATTCCGAGAACTTTGTCCTCGGTTGTATTCTGAAACCTTTAAACCTTGCTCTCAGAGTACGTAGATTGTGAATGGTTATATTCAGAGGCATTCAATTGTAACTAAACCATTTCCACACACAGTTGATATTATCGACCCGTAAAGATCCGGGGTAGAATAGGTCTTCAGCAACCCATGCTTGCCGTGAAGATCCGGGATAGAATAGGTCTTCATCAACCCATGCTTGCCGTGAAGATCTGGGGTAGAATAGGTCTTCAACAACCCATGCTTGTCGTAAGAGGCGACTAACGGGATCAGGTGGTCAGGGCCGCTGACTTGGCTGATGCATGTCATCGTATTCAAATTGCGTGGATCGATGCTCATGATGTCAGTCACTGGATTGTCTGGTCCAGACTCGATTATTTGCAGACCGCCGTCATGTAGCTGGAATATTGCTGAGTGCGGCGTGAAACAACAAACAATACAACAATACATGATATTATCGGTCGACTGTACATAGTCTAGTAAACTAAAATTTGATAGTTAACCGTTTTCTACAATCACATGAGAGCGGGTAAAGTGTAATAAATGCGTGGCTCACGTGTGTCCAGCACTAAGCTGAACTTCCCAAAACCTTGACCGTCCATATCTTCTCACTGGTACTCGACCCGTGAAGATCTGGGGTAGAATAGCTCTTCAGCAACCCATGCGTGCTGTAAAAGGCGACTATGCTTGTTGTAAGAGGCGACTAACGGAATCGGGTGGTCAGGTTCGCTGACTTGGCTTATGCATGTCATCGTATCCAAATTGCATGGATCGATGATCATTATGTCAGTCACTGAATTGTCTGGTCCAGACTCGATTATTTACAGACTGCCGTCATATAGCTGGAAAACTGCTGAGTGCGGCGATAATCAACAAACAAACAAACATCACTGGTACTCACCTTTACTTGCTGCCGGGGCGGTGCTGTCTTGTTTCTGGACACGACACATCTCTGCTCCGCTTCACAGGAAATGACGTAATCAGAATATTCACCAATCGTCTCCCACCACGTCACAACTGGAAGGTCGGCGTGACTCTCATCCACTGTGTAGCTTACAATATGCCCTGCACGGTGAGAAGACAAGTTCTACCTAAAAAGACTTGAAATAATTCATCGCCCACTTCTCATCCTACCAGGCAGCCGTGTTGAGTGTCTGCCCAGAGAGCGGAAGGTTGGTGGTCCGATCCCCTGAGCGCAACATACCAAAAGACGTTAAAGATGGTAATTATTGCTACCCTGCCTTTGTTTCGACATTAAGGGGAAATAACACTCGTTGGCTCGGAGTCATTATAATGTGTGTGGTATCCATGTTAAACTGGTATCGCATGGTATCTCAGTGGGCTTGCACCGGTATAAGACGGACTAGTATACGCACGCTCGTGTACACTGCACCGGTATAAGACGGACTAGTACACGCACGCTCGTGTACACACACATGCACGTCACTATATATGTGCGGTGATGTTGAAGGCGCCGTTAAACCCCCTCTCACTTCACTCCACCCCCAGAGAAGGGAACTGAGTAAATGTTGTAGTATCGTACAACCTATTTATAGTCGCGCCTTGACCACGCAAACCGGTGGTTGATAGACTGAGCATCGAAAGACACTGCCGGGGCACGGCGACACACAATATAGGTCATTGGTGCCGACAAGCCACCCCCATCGGACCACGCCTACTTCGTGCAAGGATTGTGTGACCTCTATCTCGACGTGGAACGATGAGAATGACATAAATCAGTATCGTTTATTTACATGATGTTGTCAAATAGTTTTTTATCAACTTGACTCACTCTCTCACAGTTGGACCTGAAACGTTTTCAGTGAGTGAGCGAGTTGGGTTTTACGCTGTTTTGAAAAGTATGTCAATTATGTCATTAACGTCACGGCTAAATGCTGGAGTGGAAGAGGTCATAGACGGTTATATGAACAATTTGGATGATTGATCACGGGACCCGTCTTCAGCAACCCATGCTTGTCGTAAGAGGCGACTGTGCTGAATGCGGCGTTAAACAACAGACCAACCAACCAACTGATCACGGATCATACTAAGGGCAAATCTGGGAACCGAACCCGCGACTAGTGTGTTCTTTTGTATCCGTGAAGATCCGGGTTGGAAAAGGTCTTCAGCAACCCATGCTTGCCGTAAAGGGCGACTGTGCTTGTCGTAAGAGGAAGCTAACGGCATCGGGTGGTCAGGCTCGCTGACTTGGTTGATGCATATCATCGTATCCAAATTGCGTGGATCGATGCTCATGATGTTAAGTCACTGGATTGTCTGGCCCAGACACGATTATTTACAGACCGCCGTCATATAGCTGGAATATTGCTGAGTGTGGCGTTAAACAACAAACAAACAAAACAAATTAATTCTTTTGCGACTAAGGGACGCAACCTTAACAAAGAAATGGGACACTTTAGACTATTAAATATACAACATTAAATCAATGCACGAATATCAAGATCAGCTTACCTTCAATTGTTACGTAACAACTTCCAAGTAGGATGAAGAGAACCAGCAAATCTGAAACACATCAGGATATTGTGTTGGTGGAGCTGCTCCAGGTCTGGACGACAGTACAACATGGAACTAGTGTGGACTGTTGCTTAGAGTATCCCATGCTTGTTGACTACTGCAGACTGGCTGGATACAGCTACATTAGTGTTGAAAGTAACACAGTGAGTACTTATGGGTTTACCCCGGTATAGCAATATTCCAGAAATGGGCTTTACGTATTGTAAGTCGGAAATCGAGCTGAGCCTGCCGTGTGTCGAGTTTTTACCACTTACCTTCACCTCATGACCTTGCTCAAAAACTCACTCTCTCACTCTCAACTATCAACAAAAACAATCACTCAATTACTGACCCACCCCCCCCCCCCCCCCACCAACTTACTCAATTACTTACATAGTCACTCACTCACTTACCCACCCACCAACTCAATTCCACCACCACCCATCCAACCCACCCCCCACCCCCCAATCACCCACCCCCACACCTACACCATCCCCACCCACTCACGTACCCAACCACCGAACATAACGGCCCGTCGATAACGGCCGGTCTATCCGGTTTTCAGGACTATATATTCCAGGAGACGGCCCACAATATAAACATGATTTCATTATACACAATTACTGGCAAAGTTGACCGGCCCCACACCTCCAGTGGGTAACTTTATCCTACAACACTGTATCACCAGTCTACCCGACTCCCACGCGACGAGCTCCAACACAGCGCGTACGTAAAGAAATACCCACTTCGCGTGTAATGCCTGAGAAACTAAGGAAGATGATGAACGTTACACGTTTCACACACACACACACACACACACACACACCCCTCACCCCCCCCCCCCCCCCCCCCCCCCCCCCACACACACACACACACACACACTCACACGTGTGGTAATAAATAAATAACGGATAATCGATAAGGAACTACGGTGACATGATACGACACAACTTACCTGGACGAAACATCTTGTACTCCTCGCGATCACAAACAACGTCACTGAATAGCCTGGAAGGGTCAACAGATCTTCTCCGAAATATCGCTTGAACGCAGTTGCCTCCCTTCGGTTGAATGTTGCTACACACAGAACACGACTGAGAGGGTAGAGCTTGTTCTGGGCATGCTGCAAGAAGGTTCCAGGTCAGATGAGTTCAGTGCGCATGGTGGGAAATGAAGCGCGACACTGGGCTTACACTTGTGCGACCTGCGTAACACGGTTTTGTAAGGGGCAGCTAATAATGGGACAGTCTCTCGGGGTCTTACGTCACCGATAGGTGTAGTATAACAGTTAGTCACTATCAAAATTACCTCCAGCCCGTCGAACATGCAACAATAGTAGCATAAAGACAATTTGTCATATAAGTTAACATACCTCTATGTGTGTGTGTGTGTGTGTGTGTTTGTTTGTTTGTTTGTTTGTTGTTTAACGCAATGTTCCAGCTATAATAAATAATCTGTAAATAATCGAGTCCGGACTAGACAATCATGTGATTGTCATCATGAGCATCGATCCACACAAGTGGAATATGATGACATGCATCAACCATGTCAGCATAAGTCAGCATAAACCACATGTACACTAATTGATTCTGCTAAAAGAGTTTATCTTACCGACATATTTTAATATGAAATTGTAAAAGAATTTAAATAAATTCAAAATTATTGAAAAGAGCTGATCGATTGAGCTGAGGGTACCTTGTGCTATGTCACGTGACTTTCATTGACTCGGAAAAAGCGGGGTAAGGGGGATTTATTCCGCTAATTAGAAATTCACGAGCAGCGTAGAAGGGTATAAGGGACTTATTCACCCGCTGAGAAATTTACTTCCCTTCAAGACGTGATACATTGAATTTTATCAAGATGAATTGAACGAATCAGACCTCATCATTCTGACATGGAGGTATGATAAAAGTTATAGGTCACCAGCACTGATCCAGACTTCACTCACCAGGTGACTCCATGTCACGGCAGCAGACAAACCTGATTACATCCACAATGTAATAAATAAACGTGACCTCTGTGTATTCCGTAACACTGGGCTCCCCCGTCCCCTACACACAGTGCAATGCGTTACCTGTCACAACGAACCGAATCTCATCCGTCAAGCGACGCGCTTGTGTGGCTGATTTACATAATGTGTGAGGGTAGGCCAGTGTGACATGCCACACAGAGCACTGCCTGTACACAGTCCGCATGCTACCAGGAGAACCCCAGCACAGCCAAATGCAAGTATGAGTGGACCCGAGACACCAAGTCTTTACTTCACAAGGTAGGGTTTTCCTCATACACATCTTCACAGTTCATGTCAACTGGACAAAAAGATTGCATCCTGAATAGGAACCCCTGCTCATTTGGCCAGTTAGTCGAATGTGCATGTGTTGACATATTAATCATTGCATGGAACAATCAACCAGTATGATTCAGATAGAAAATAACATATAAGAATAAAATTATTAATTTATCAAATATATATAATTGCGTGCTAAAGCATTATATCAAACTATTTTCCGAAGGATTTTTATCATTGTACTTAAGAAAACTCGAAATCAACCATGGTAATTTTAAACATACATTTAGAGTTCTACCCAAACCAAGCACGACACCGCCTCCCCTATCCCACAAAACAAGTATAATATTTTCATCATTGCGAAAATGGTTTTAAAACTGTATGTACACATTAGGTTAGAGACCCCCTACCCAATCCGTCATCCGCTTCCTCAGCCAGAGTCCTGCTAAACTATCATAAGGTTATATCATCACTGCGAACATAGCATGTTATAGGTATGTACATGCTAGACGTATCCTAATGGACCCGTAAGTGGATGGTTGAAAGTAAATAACACAACGGGACTTTGTTCTGATCATGAGCGACGTAGTAGCTAGGGCATCTATGTATATCCACTCATCCACGGAGCAGAAGGAAGGATGTCATGTAGCGATGCAAAGTCAGGCTAACGTAAGCAAACTGTTTGACATGGGAGCAAATATGGGGACATTGGCAGCTAGCTTATAGGCCTTGTCGCAATGTAGACAGGAGAGACATCAACGTCTAAACAAGGTTAATAAGTGTGTCGGAACAACTGTTATGGTCGACCATGACAATAAAATACGAGAGAAAGGAGACCCTTGGTACACACCACTGTTTACAACATTTCAATTTGACTCGTCTTTTTAAAATTTTAGTATAACTGTCATGGACTGGTTAATCTGAAAGCAACTTCCGCGCTATGTTTTCATAAATTGCCATCGCCTTAATACACGTGCTGTGGCGTCAGCTGTCATGAATGAAACTGAAATCACCAGTTTACATTTTTCCTTTAGACTTTTTATTGCGAAGATGATGAGCGAACATATTACAGTGATAAAGAACGTAAAGACGTCAAATATGATAATGTTGCTTGCATTTCTAAGCTAGATATGTCTAGCTATCATACCATACAGTTGAGTGAGCGAGCGAGCGAGAGTGAGTGAGCGAGGTGGGTTTAACGCCGCTTTTGACAGTATTCCAGTTATATCGCGGCGTGTTAGCTTAATGTGGGAGGAAAGCCCGAAGTTATGCAGGTCTCAGACGTTTGCAACTTCGGTGAAACCCTTGAGCACGGGTATGGTGCTGACAAACCTAGAAACATAATTGGGTCGAACAGGGATTCGAACCCACAATCATAGCTTTCCGGCACGCCCAAGGGACGCAACTCTGCACAGCGAATCGCGGCGCCTCAGACGACAGGGTCACCCGTGCCCCCATACAGTGAAAACGTACACGTTTCAGTTAGCTACCCAATGCATGAGGATACCAGTGTTTGGTAATACAGTAATACTTCCTATGTTTCAGCACTGCTTCCAGGGACGGAATCAGCTTTACCTTAAATGACAAGATATATAGAGGTATGACAATATTGCATTTTGTTATTATCTCAGCTGGGATGGTAATTCTTGCACTACAGATGAAAGAGGGTCCTATGTATCTATATTATTCATACCGCTGAAGGAAAGATGAACCAAAATACAAATTGTGAAAATTATTCTACATAACAAAACTTCCATTGGGACCGTTCCTCGAGCAAGTCGCTTGCAAGTACATCGTTGTTCATTGGGAACTGAATACCCTTCATTATCGAGAGGTGTGTAGACATGCAAGGTGAGGGACAGAGGTCTTTCAAACAAATATACGTCTTTCAGACTATTCGCCTCCCACCACCCCGCCCCAATTATGATAACTCGCATCTAGTGATTGGTCGTGCCCAGCTTAGTGAGTGAGAATCGCTTTACTCCGCTTTTAGCATTATTCCAGCAATATCACGGCGAGGACACCAGAAATGGGCTTCCTACATTATACCCGTGTGGCATGCCCGACTTAGAAGTCGATCAAGTTATCAGTTGTGGGACGTTGCTTATAATGTCGATCACTGGTTTGTAAAGCTGGAACATTGCTGAGTGCGCAGTTAAGAAGAAGCAATGAAGCACAACAAACTGCCCTACTAATCAATATCTCTCTCGGAATAGTGCTTCTATTTTGTGTAAGATGCCTCATGCTAATGGTGTGATTGAGTCGTGTGGGTCTTGGCGGTGGCGACCCTGTCGTCTAACGAAGTACAGAGATGCCAGGATAAGATGTTTCAGAAACCTTTGATCGTGGATTCGAATTACAGCTTGTCAACACCATTCCCGTTCTCGAGGTCTTCGACAGTGGCAGAAGTCAAGGGTCTAATCACTTCGTACTTTCTGTCCACATCAAGCTGACACGCGGTGATATAAACAAAAGATACTAGTATTCATAGTGGCATTTTATCTAATTCCTCCACTCGCTCTCTGCGGTAGAATGCTACAGGATAAGCCAAGAGACGTACCGATTTCTTGTAATTAGTCAGTGAGTTGGGTTTAACGCCACTTTTAACAGTATTCCAGTTACATCACGGCGTGTCAGCTTAATGTAGGAGGAAAGCCCGAAGTGATGCAGGTCTAAGACGTTTACCTCTTCGGTGAAACCCACGAGCACTGGTATGGTGCTGACAAACCTAAGAACGTAATCGGGGCGAACCGGGATTCGAACCCACAATCATAGGTTTCTGGTGTGCCCAAGGGACGCAACTCTGCACAGCGAATTGCGGCGCCTTAGACGACCGATCTCTTGTAGTAGAGTCATGATTGTTCTATCAGTAAATTGTCTACTTTGTCTTGTCAGTGAGCAGTGACTATGACTTGACGACATCCCTCAACGACTACATCCGTGACGGTGCGGGTCTGAGGGGGACCAAGGTGATGTGTAAGGAGGGAGGGTGTGGTTGCTGTGCCGTCACCGTCACCAAACCAGACCCCAACACCGGGAAGGACACGTCATTTTCTATCAACTCTGTAGGTCGTTTAGTTAATTGTCAGCGACATGCTTCACAGCAAATTGTTTGTTTATGGGTTTATTTCTACTATTTCTCCAGCGCCTCTGCGTAAACGCATATGTATGGAAGCGTATTGGTGCCACGGTCTAAAAGAACTCACATCTACGTAGACGATACTACTCACGTCTACATAAAAGAACTCACATCTACATAGAAGAACTCACATCTACGTAGAAGAAACTTTCATCTGCGTATATGCTATTATAATTACATAAACAATAGAGTGAGGTGTTAAACAACAAACAACAAAACAACAACATAAACAATAATAAAAGTTAATATTCATATCAATGTGTGTAAGTTACTGAAGTTAGACACATGCCACACTCTCTCACAACCGTGAAAATGAGAAAAGAGCACGGCATGTTCTCCAGATTACAAACAAGAAATATAGGTCTCATCCAAAATTTTAGTAAATTTATATATCAATCATAACATGGTTTAAGTCGGAGAAATCACTCTGAAATATGTTGATTCTCCATTATGCAAATTAGGTTTAAGAGATAAAATGTGAATATGGAGTGGTGAGAATCACTCAAACTATAACATCTATTTCAAAGCAATACCCGTCATCATCCTATAAAGCACGGAAGGTAGAATTCTGTATTTTAGCGCTGACAATTTGACAATTTGAAATAATTTCAGTTTGTTGTGTAAACACGGAAAAAGGCGAAATGAAAATAAACGACCAACATGTTCCCAAACATTTAATTAGATTAACAGTAATTAAGTAATCATCTTTATTTAATTATGTTTGTATAAACTAGTATCCAACTAGGGTTGCAACTTCACAAGACAATATCGCTGTCTGAGTCACGATACGTAAGATATATACGTGGAGGAAAGTATCATCTACATGGAGGAAAGTATTATCATCGAAGATGATATTTTGTAAGATTGTTGTACTATTAGCTTCCAAACGTATTGAATATGCCACTTTTTAAATATATCAGGGCACCAGTAATGCATGACAGTAGACACAGTCTCAAGTAAGTTGCTCGTCCTGTACTCGCCCCTCGAAGTGGCCACAGTTAAAGAGGGAAATGTGCTTTTTTCCAATACTCGGTAATACATTGTTATAAATATTCATCTCATATATAGAAACTAGTTGGGCATGCAGAATATCATGGATCAAGTATGATTCGTATATCAATGTACTGTTGATGTGATCTGAGGAATTTAGAGATATCTGTGAGAGTAATCAGTGGGAATCAGTTTCATCAATTTTCCACTGAGCTGTCTCAATGTCTCACTGAGTTGTTCCAATGTCTCACTGAGCTGTCTCAATGTCTCACTGAGTTGTCCCAGTGTCTCACTGAGCTGTCCCAATGTGTCACTGAGTTGTCCCAATGTCTCACTGAGCTGTCTCAATGTCTCATTGAGTTGTCCCAATGTCTCACTGAGCTGTCTCAATGTCTCACTGAGTTGTCCAAATGTCTCACTGAGTTGTCCCAATGTCTCACTGTGCTACCCCAATATCTCACTGAGCTGTTTCAATGTCTCACTGAGTTCTCCCAATGTCTCACTGAATTGTCTCAATATCTCACTGAGCTGCCCAAATATCTCGCTGAGCTCCCCAAATATCTCACTGAGCTGTCTCAATATCTCACTCAGCTGTTTCAATGTCTCACTGATCTGTCCCAATGTCTCACTGATTTGACCCAATATCTCACTGAGCTGTCTCAATATCTCACTGAGCTGCCCAAATATCTCGCTGAGCTGTCTCAATATCTCACTGAGCTGTTTCAATGTCTCACTGAGTTCTCCCAATGTCCCACTGTTTTCCCAATGTCCCACTCAGCTGCCCCAATATCTCACTGAGCTGTCTCAATATCTCACTCAGCTGTCTCAATATCTCACTCAGCTGTCTCAATGTCTCACTGATCTGTCTCAATGTCTCACTGAGCTGTTTCAATGTCTCACTGATTTGACCCAATATCTCACTGAGCTGCCCAAATATCTCACCGAGCTGTTTCAATGTCTCACTGAGTTCTCCCAATGTCCCACTGAGTTGTCCCAATGTCCCACTCAGCTGCCCCAATATCTCTCTGAGCTGTCTCAATATCTCACTGAGCTGTCTCAATATCTCACTGAGCTGTCTCAATGTCTCACTGAGCTGTCTCAATGTCTCACTGATCTGTCTTAATGTCCCACTCAGCTGCCCCAATGTCTCACTGAGTTGTCCCAATGTCTCACTGAGCTGTCTCAATATCTCACTGAGCTGTCTCAATGTCTCACTGATCTGTCTCAATGTTTCACTGAGCTGTTTCAATGTCTCACTGATTTGACCCAGTATGTCACTGAACTGCCCCAATATCTCACTGAGCTGTCTCAATATTTCACTGAGCTTGTGTCAATGTCTCACTGAGTTGTCCCAATGCCCCACTAAGCTGTTACAATGTCTCACTGAGCTGTCTCAATGTCTCACTGAGCTGTCTCAATGTCCCACTGAGCTGTCTCAATGTCTCACTGAGCTGTTTCAATGTCTCACTGATTTGACCCAATATGTCACTGAACTGCCCCAATATCTCACTGAGCTGTCTCAATATCTCACTGAGCTGTCTCAATGTCTCACTGAGTTGTCCCAATGCCCCACTAAGCTGTTACAATGTCTCACTAAGCTGTCTCAATGTCTCACTGCGTTGTCTCAATGTCTCACTGAGTTATCCCAATGTCTCACTGTGCTGTCAGTAATCAGTGGGAATCAGTTTCATCAATGTTCCACTGTGCTGTACCAATGTTTTACCGAGTTGTCCGAATGTCTCACTAAACTCTCCCAATATCTCACTCAGGTGTCTCAATGTCTCACTAAACTCTCCCAATATCTCACTCAGGTGTCTCAATGTCTCACTGAGCTGTCTCAATGTCTCATTGAGCTGTTTCAATGTCCCACTGAGTTATCCCAATGTCCCACTGAGCTGGCTGTCTCAATGTCTCATTGAGCTGTTTCAATGTCTCACAGAGCTGCTCCAATGCCTCACTGAGCTGTCTCAATGTCTCATTGAGCTGTTTCAATGTCCCACTGAGTTGTCCCAATGTCCCACTGAGCTGGCTGTCTCAATGTCTCATTGAGCTGTTTCAATGTCTCACTGAGCTGCCCCAATGTCTCACTGAGCTGTCTCAATGTCTCATTGAGCTGTTTCAATGTCCCACTGGGTTGTCTCAATGTTTCACTGAGTTGTCCCAATATCCCACTGAGTTGTCTCAATGTCTCACTGAGTTGTCTCAATGTTTCACTGAGCTGTGTCAATGTCTCACTGAGTTGTCCCAATGTCTCACTGAGCTGTCTCAATGTCTCACTGAGCTGTCTCAATGTCTCACTGAGTTGTCTCAATGTCTCACTGAGCTGTCCCAATGTCTCACTGAGTTGTCTCAATGTCTCAATGAGCTGTCTCAATGTCTTACTGAGCTGTGGGTTCGAATCCCGGTTCGCCCTAATTATGTTTCTAGGTTTGTCAGCACCATACCCGTGCTCGTGGGTTTCACCGAAGTGGTAAACGTCTGAGACCTGCATCACTTCGGGCTTTCCTCCCACATTAAGCTGACACGCCGTGATATAACTGGAATAATGTTAAAAGCGGCGTAAAACCCAACTCACTCACTCACTCACTCTTACTGAGCTGTCCCAATGTCTCACTCAGTTGTCCCAATGTCTCAATGAAATGTCCCAATGCCTCACTGAGCTGTCTCAATGTCTCACTGAGCTGCCCCAATTTCTCACTCAATTGTCCCAATGTCTCAATGAAATGCCCCAATGTCTCACTGAGCTGTCTCAATGTCTCACTGAGTTGCCCTAATGTCTCACTAGTTGTCCGAATGTCTCACTAGTTGTCCAAATGTCTCGCTGCGCTGTCCTAATGTCTTTCTAAGCTGTCTCAGTGTCTCACTGATGCATTATCAATATGTACCCCCAGTGCCTGTGTCCCCTGTACAGTGTGGACGGCTGGGGCATCACCACGACCGAGGGACTCGGGAACTCCAGGGATGGATTCCACCCAATACAAAAGAGAATCGCAGAGTTCAACGGCACTCAGTGTGGCTACTGTACTCCAGGGATGGTCATGAACATGTATGGGTAAGTGTGGCTCCTGTACTCCAGGGATTGCCATGAACATGTATGGGTAAGTGTGGCTCCTGTTCTCCAGGGATGGTCATGGACATGTATGGGTAAGTATGGCTACTGTTCTCCAGGGATGGTCATGAACATGTATGGGTAAGTGTGGCTACTGTACTCCAGGGATGGTTATGAACATGTATGGGTAAGTGTGGCTACTGTACTCCAGGGATGGTCATGAGCATGTATGGGTAAGTGTGGCTCTTGTACTCCGGGGATGGTCATGAACATGTATGGGTAAGTGTGGCTCCTGTACTCCAGGGATGGTCATGAACATGTATGGGTAAGTGTGGCTACTGTACTCCAGGGATGGCCATGAACATGTATGGGTAAGTGTGGCTCCTGTACTCAAGGGATGGTCATGGACATGTATGGGTAAGTGTGGCTCCTGTACTCAAGGGATGGCCATGAACATGTATGGGTAAGTGTGGCTCCTGTACTCAAGGGATGGTCATGAACATGTATGGGTAAGTGTGGCTCCTGTACTCCAGGGATGGTCATGAACATGTATGGGTAAGTGTGGCTACTGTACTCCAGGGATGGCCATGAACATGTATGGGTAAGTGTGGCTCCTGTACTCCAGGGATGGACATGAACATGTATGGGTAAGTGTGGCTCCTGTACTCAAGGGATGGCCATGAACATGTATGGGTAAGTGTGGCTACTGTACTCCAGGGATGGCCATGAACATGTATGGGTAAGTGTGGCTCCTGTACTCCAGGGATGGCCATGAACATGTATGGGTAAGTGTGGCTCCTGTACTCAAGGGATGGTCATGAACATGTATGGGTAAGTGTGGCTACTGTACTCCAGGGATGGTCATGAACATGTATGGGTAAGTGTGGCTACTGTACTCCAGGGATGGCCATGAACATGTATGGGTAAGTGTGGCTACTGTACTCCAGGGATGGTCATGAACATGTATGGGTAAGTGTGGCTACTGTACTCCAGGGATGGCCATGAACATGTATGGGTAAGTGTGGCTCCTGTACTCAAGGGATGGTCATGAACATGTATGGGTAAGTGTGGCTACAGTACTCCAGGGATGGTCATGAACATGTATGGGTAAGTGTGGCTCCTGTACTCCAGGGATGGTCATGAACATGTATGGGTAAGTGTGGCTCCTGTACTCCAGGGATGGTCATGAACATTTATGGGTAAGTGTGGCTCCTGTACTCCAGGGATGGTCATGGACATGTATGGGTAAGTGTGGCTACTGTACTCCAGGGATGGTCATGAACATGTATGGGTAAGTGTGGCTCCTGTACTCCAGGGATGGTTATGAACATGTATGGGTAAGTGTGGCTCCTGTACTCCAGGGATGGTCATGAACATGTATGGGTAAGTATGGCTACTGTACTCCAGGGATGGTCATGAACATGTATGGGTAAGTGTGGCTCCTGTACTCCAGGGATGGTCATGAACATGTATGGGTAAGTGTGGCTACTGTACTCCAGGGATGGCCATGAACATGTATGGGTAAGTGTGGCTACTGTACTCCAGGGATGGCCATGAACATGTATGGGTAAGTGTGGCTCCTGTACTCCAGGGATGGTCATGAACATGTATGGGTAAGTGTGGCTCCTGTACTCCAGGGATGGTTATGAACATGTATGGGTAAGTGTGGCTACTGTACTCCAGGGATGGTCATGAACATGTATGGGTGAGTGTGGCTCCTGTACTCCAGGGATGGTCATGAACATGTATGGGTAAGTGTGGCTCTTGTACTCCGGGGATGGCTATGAACATGTATGGGTAAGTGTGGCTCCTGTACTCCGGGGATGGCCATGAACATGTATGGGTAAGTGTGGCTCCTGTACTCCAGGGATGGTCATGAACATGGGTAAGTGTGGCTCCGAACATGTATGAGTAAGTGTCGCTCCGAACATGTATGGGTAAATGTGGCTATTGTATGTTATTGTAGTTATTGATGATCATATTATTTGTCCATAACATCCAGGTTAGTGCATCAGAAACCAGCACTGACAAAGCAGGACATCGAGGACAATTTCGACGGCAACATTTGCCGATGCACAGGATACCGACCAATTCTTGACGCCATGATGACCTTTGCCGGGACCACTAGCGCCGGGCTGGGTTTTGATATAGAGGTGGGTGTCCTATGCTTACACTAAACGTCGTCATGGGACATTGTGTGTGTGGAAGAAATCTGCCTGCGAACTGCGTTAATAATAGGCTAACAGTCAGTCCGACGTTCAAACACCCTCACTTTCCCTCTCACGCATATACCTCTCGCGATAAATAACTTCATTGTATATTCACAGTCCTCAGATGGACGGTTAGCATAGATAGTTCAACCTTTGAAAGTTTGAAATATGCTTTGTCGCCTATTTTACAATAGGATCAGTGAATACTTTGATTTTCCCAAGCATCAGTGGGATAAATGATTGAATATATCACACGATATGAAGCATTATTAGAAAAAAAAACTTTATAATAAAGTGGTTCATACAGAGTATTCTATACAATGGTTCTTCTATAGCTACCTGAAAAGATATATTGTCTGAAACAACAAACAGTCAGTGTCTGAGCCTACTTTCTACCCATGCCAGTATGCAGTTTCAGAATCGGCCTACACTTTCAATATTCAATACCTTCTTTTCTTTCCCCATCTTTCGCCTTGTAAGGATCTTTCGGAGTCACGTTGTGACCGCACGGGCAAGTCCTGTTTGGGTTGTGTGAGCAACGGTTCCTGCAATGGCGGTTCGAAACAAACCAGCAACGTGGGTGACGGCCTGGACGTATTCCATGTTGTCAGGGGCGACACTGAGTGGTACAAACCCAGGTCCATCAGCCAGCTGACCCTTGTGCTGACCAACATCTCCACGTCCCGCACAGTCCGTCAACTCGCCGGCAACACTGCCTCGGGTAGGTCATCGCCTTAACAACCGTGTAGACTGTCATAACGCATAAGTGAGTGAGTCGGTGTTAACGCCACGTCATTTCTGTAATACCACAACGTAATGCTGAAGAACAAAGCACCTTTACCAAGTTGTGAAAGCATCGAGATGGGATATAGCGCCGAGAACCCAAGTTTCTGGTAAATATGGGATTCGAACCAGCCACATTCAGCGGTTTCTGGCTCGGCTAACGTATGTTAGTCGACCTGCGGCGTCTTAGACCACTGGGCCACCATCTTCCCTTAAGCGTTCCCGCACCATGGCAGCCATGACATGTAGGCAACATGTCTGACCATTGATTGCTCTGGCCCATGGAGTTCAAGGATCTGGGAAGACGAAACCGCATCTAATGACCGGCTGTATTAGCGTGTGGTCGTACCTGGGTAGTTTACTGTCACACGTCCTGTTGTAGAAGTGTACTTAGTGCAATGAAACCGCTGCAACTCGAGGTGTCGTTGAAAACTTTTTATCATCATGTAATATCGGCACTCCGTATATGTCGAACCTCGGATAGCCCGATCTTTTGTGCCCCATGGTTTCGTGTTATAGAGTTATAGAGGTTTCACTCTACATCCTTCTGTGTCGTCCTGTATTGCATCATCGCCACCTTATTGAATATACGTTCAATGCAATGGAATCCTGCAAGGATTAATACATGGAATAGATCAGGTCAAGTAACGGATGCATCTCAAATTATATTTGTGTGGGGGTGCTGGTACAATGTAGCATATACCTTATTGTCATTTCTATTGCAGGAATCTACAAGCACGATGGCCCTTTTGACACATACGTGGATCTACAGAACATTCAAGAGTTTTACAAAACTGAGGTTAAACACAGTTCCTAATAAAACGTAGTATACCCCTCGGGGCGGTCGGGTAGCCTAGTGGTTAAAGCGTTCGCTCGTTACGCCGAAGACCCGGGTTCGATTCCCGACATGGGTACAATGTTTGAAGCCCATTTCTGGTGTTCCCGGCCGTGGAATATTGCTAAAAGCGGCGTAAAACATCACTCACTCACTCACTCACACACTTACCCACTCACTCACTCACTCACTCACTCACAGTTAAAAATAATAGCTACAATGTTTATTTATAGGACGAGGTGTTTCCATGTTAATGATGTACTAAAACCGGTACCCATGCAGCCCTTGTACAAGTAATTCACCAAGTTGGATATTCTGTCAGCTGTAACTGCTTACGCTTAAACGGATGCAGGTCAATAAAACGTCCGCAATAAGGAGACAAGGCGTTTCAGCCTGGATCACTGACTACTGTTGAAACTACGTATATAAAGGCAAAACATGGTTGTGTTGAATCAAGTAACAAGTCTATATATATATAACTTATATGATGTACATTTGTTTGCTAGACTCGGAGGTCCAGTGTGACGATCGGCTCCAATGTGACTCTCAGTGCGCTGATTAAGACGTTGGTAGACATGGCGTCCGGGCCGGGCTACTCGTACTTCACGGCTGTAGCCGCACATCTCCGGAAAGTCGGCAATGTCTTGGTCAGGAATGTAAGCCGAATATTAGCCGACGACATTTTCTCGTAAATCTAGAAAGGCGGGACCTATTTGTTCCTTTCGACACGTTTTTAATGATGTTGATATTTTTTTGAAAACAACAACTATGATAACAATACCTATCCCAGTAGTTGCGTTTATATTCTGACTGACAGTTGTGTTATGATTACAGTTAATTGTATAGTTGTACACATACATTTGTGTCAGAATACCTCTGATAATAGCATACCAATGTGTGGTCCTCTAGGCGGGCACGTGGGCCGGAAACCTGATGGTCAAGCACTGCCACCCTGAGTTCCCGTCCGATGTCTTCACTCTGCTCGAGGCTGTGTCGGCCCGTGTGCACATCCTTGGTGAGTTCTCATGAAACATGCGAGGGTTTTTTTAAACGTTCTGAGTCTAACTACGAGTGATGTATAGTACATCCTCAACAAGCTGCATGTACTAAATAAAATACTTACAATGCTTAGAGGATCAATGAGCCACAAACAATTCCAAGCAGTATATCTCTGCAGGCATCAGTGTGACAAGGTTCATGTATTTCTTGTTGGGGAAAGGGACACACTTGGCTATCGTGTTGTCATCAAGTATCTCCAACTGACAGACCTAACTCCAATAGTCATCCAGTCGGACATGGGGTACACTTTAGGGGATGATGATCCTTCCCAGTCACTGTTAAGAGTCGGACAGCGGGGTAGTAGAGGGGAAGAGAGACCCTCGAAGATGACCAAAGATCAGGGGCACCTTCAACTGTCATCACAGAAAACTGTAGATAAAATACATGTTATTATTTTTCATTATAGTATACTCACCAAACGACACAAGATAGATGTAGGGCCTTTCTGAGGAATGAACTTGGCTTCATTCCGCTGGATTCCAGGGCTTCTGACTTCTGATCAGAAACGATCTCCGTTCATTATCTCTCATGGGAAATAACGGTCGTTTTGAAGCAGACCTAACTGATTTCGTTTAACGATACGAAACCATGGATGAGTTTTTGATTCATCACTACCAGCCAGAGACTAACCAACAGTCTAGGCAATGTAACTATACAACAACTCCTCCTCGGAAGAAGGCAAAGTCTGATTCGTCACTACCAGCCAGAGACCAACCAACAGTCTAAGCTGTGTAAATCTACAATAAGTCTTCCTCGGAAGAGGGCAAAGTATGATTCATCAGCTGGCAAAGTGATTTCATCGGTTTCCTATTGGAGGACTACCTCCCGAAAGTTCAGATCATGAATGGCTCATGTTATGGTAATCTGGTTAGGCATATCAGTTCTAACACCTCGTGGGGAAACTCAGAAAAGCTGTGTTGTTATACCAGGACAATACGCCTGTGCAGAAGTCTGTTGTCACCATGGCGGCAATACATGACTGTGGCTTTAAAACTAATTGAACAACCTTACCAGATTTCCATCTCCTTCCACACTAGAAGAAAGACCTGTCTGCCAATCCTTATTCAAATTATGATGATTTCATTTTTGCCGTGGATCACACGTTACACCACCAGCAATAATCCCAGTTATTTTGTTTTGTTTTCCGATTTGATCAAATGCAGTGATAGATGTATAGATCCTACCCACCGGGGAAGGGATTCTGGGATGGATCATGTCTGCAGAATCCTATAAGGATCGAGTAGTTACATTGTGTGGCAGTGGTATGCTGCTCACCATGTCCAGCACGGTGTGTCCCTGGTACAGCTTCTTTACAGGCTGCCATGATAAAGCAGGTGCGGAGTGAATCGCCATCCCTTGCTCATTATAAGTAGGTTAGATTGCCCTCATTGCATTTCAATCATGAGAATGCCCAATTTACAGATGGACACTCAGGGACTACAGAGCATAACTGATTAATCATCCCGTTCATGTTATGGTTGGTTGATGTGGGGATGAAGTCCCCCACATGGACATTAAAACAGCTTGCCATTTATTTTATGGAAATAGTACTACGGTGTCTAACGAAAAGTGATTTTTTTAGCTTTATTGGAAACCCAAGTTCAATTCGTGTTCTTCACGTGGTTATAATGCGAGAATCCCAATCTCTGGTGCCCTTGCCATGATGCAGCTGGAGGTAATGCTATATTTCTACTCACTAATTCACAATGGATCCTGGCAAAGCACTAGCTAAAGGACGCAAAACTGTAATGCTGAATGAAACATGTATGCCTGTTAACGTTCGTTGATGTATCCCAGATCACGGCTCTGGGGCTGAAGGTGACCACAGCCTCAAAGACTTCCTGCAACTTGACATGGCAGGAAAGACCATCACGCGCCTTGAGTTGCTCCAGATGGATTCCAGGGCCCGTGTCCAGTCTTTCAAGGTATCCCCCAGACTCCAGGTACAGTACCCATGTACAAACATACACGTTATATCCAAGTCCCGGCGATTATCGAATACATGTTATCCTTACGTTGAGACAAGCGGAATGCCGAGGTTTCGTTGGGGACCATGCGCGTAAAATTCGGTATATCAAAGTAATTATGTCCGATATCTTGAGTTTATAGTCTTAGATGTATTGAGTTTATAGTTTTAGATGTATTGAGTTTATAGTCTTAGATGTATTGAGTTTATAGTCTTAGATGTATTGAGTTTATAGTCTTAGATGTATTGAGTTTATAGTCTTAGATATATTGAGGTAATAAAGTTCGATATAAGCTGTTATTAATATGAGGAATATGGTATAAATGTGTCCTTCTCTTCGGTATAGCTGGATTAGTAATGTTGCGATAGTTAAAAACGTTTTTTTGGGACACTTTTACGATGTAGATACGTCTATTGCAATGTAAGTACATATATTGTGATACAGATACATATACTGCACTAAAGGTACAGCTATTGCAATGTAAGTACATATATTGTGATACAGATACATATACTGCACTAAAGGTACAGCTATTGCAATGTAAGTACATATATTGTGATACAGATACATATACTGCACTAAAGGTACAGCTATTGCAATGTAAGTACATATATTGTGATACAGATACATATACTGCACTAAAGGTACAGCTATTGCAATGTAAGTACATATATTGTGATACAGATACATATACTGCACTAAAGGTACAGCTATTGCAATGTAGGTACAGCTTTTGCAATGTCGGTGCGACTATTGTAATGTGAATACAAGCATCACAATGTAGGTACAACTATTGCAATGTAGGTGCGACTATTGTAATGTGGATACAAGTATCACAATGTAGGTACAACTATTGCAATGTAGGTACAATCGTGGCAATGCATTGTAGGTACAACTATTGTAATGGTGGTACAGCTATTGCAACGTAGGTACAACTATTGTAATGTTACAAGTATTACAATGCAGGTACAAGTATGGCAAAAGTCCCGCAACTGGTTAATGAGTACCTCTACCGTTCCAAATATAAACTTGTCTTTAAAATATTTGACATGAGAAAGCCGACGCGCCCGAAAATCCCGAATTCAGCAGATGCTCGACAGTTAAAGATGGTACTTCCGCACTGTCTAATATCGATCTGCACTGTCTAATATCGATCTGAACTGTCTAATATCGATCTGCACTGTTGATTTGTTAAATTGCAATCGATGTCCTACCATCGGGCCATGAAAATAGCGATACAACAATAATGCGATTAAGTGTTACATCCCTAGTTTACAGAATGCTTGAAACACAGCCTTGTCGTAAACCTAACTTGATTCTCTTGTTTGAACTGTTTGTATCAGAACGCCCATGCCTATGTGAATGCTGCATTCTGTTTGACCCTGGACTTGCACAGCCAGGTCCTAGGCCGGCCGTCTTTGGTCTTTGGTGGTATAAGTCCAGACACGGTGAGACAATTGCTAACATTCTATTCTGTACTTGATTCAGCTGAATTTCTACTGAATGATAGGCAAGCCACAATTTGTATAAATAAATATATAACCTTCTAAATTACTTAAGTTACAACATATTTCATTAAAACTTCGTACTAGTAATTGCAGTTGCTTCCAATTCACAAATGTACACATCACGCAGGTACTGTGACTGTTGGCTGAGGTAGATTTACACACACCTTCTGTTGCCGCAGATTCATGCCAGTAAAACTGAAGATCTGTTGATGGGCAAATGTCTGACGGACAGGTCGTTATTGCAAGGTGGGTGTGTCTGTCAGTCACGTCGTTATTGCAAGGTGGGTGTGTCTGTCAGTCACGTCGTTGTTGCAAGGTGGGTGTGTCTGTCAGTCACGTCGTTGTTTGAAGGTGGGTGTGACTGCCACTCACGTCGTTGTTGCAAGGTGGGTGTATCTGTCAGTCACGTCGTTGTTGCAAGGTGGGTGTGTCTGTCAGTCACGTCGTTGTTGCAAGGTGGGTGTGTCTGTCAGTCACGTCGTTATTGCAAGGTGGGTGTGTCTGTCAGTCACGTCGTGAGTGACTGAGTTGGGTTAAACGGCGCTATTAACAGTATTCCAGTTATATCGCGGCGTGTCAGCTTAATGTGGGAGGAAAGCCCGAAGTGATGCAGGCCTGAGACGTTTACCACTTCAGTGAAACCCACGAGCACGGGTATGGTGCTGACAAACCTAGAAACCCGAGCTAGAAACTTGTCACCTGTAGTTCGTTTGTATGTATCGTTAACTGCATTTAAAATTCGGGTATCGTTAACTTTATCTCACATTCGGGTATCGTTAACTGAATCCTACATTCGGGTATCGTTAACGTTATCTTACTATAATATTCCAGCTATATGACGGCGGTCTGTAAATAATCGAGATTGGACCAGACAATCCAGTGATCATCGATCCACGCAATTGGGATCGATGACATGCATCAACCAAGTCAGCGAGCCTGACCACCCGATCCCGTTTGTCGCCTTTTACAACAAGCATAGTCGCCTTTTATGGCAAGCATGAGTTGCTGAACGCCTATTCTACCCCGAATCTTAACGGGTCACGTGCCCAAAGTATTTTCCGGTTCATGAAAACATAAATGCGAACAGATTCCTTGGTTACCCAATCAAATGCCACGGTTTAGTTGCAGTGTAGTACCGGCTACACCATCCTATCTGAACATTACACTTACAAAACGTACAGGTGAATAGGTTTTACTCAATACATTGATTACTTCTAAAGGTAATCAATGGGCAATCTTACCAAAGTGTATAATCCACCGATATCGTCCACCAATATTTGTGTCTGTCCAGGCATCCTGACGTACCTCCACGCTGAACTACACCCATCACAGCAGCAGCCGCTCTCGGCGAGCCCAGAATACAGACGCCAGTTGGGTGTAAATCTCTTTTATAAGGTATTACGGTAATCTCAGATTAGTTCTGTTGAAGTCAATTCTTGTAAATAAATACGCCAACAATACTAACTTCACAGGCTGCAGACAACAGTACGAAATCGGTGCCATCGTAACGCAATAATGCAACACTAGCCCCGACCACTACACTGTCAGCCAATCAGGAAATACTAGTCCTTCAGTAGGGGTAATGATTCAATCGAACCATGAACGCGAAATCTATTGCTTGGTTAGCCAATCAAATGCCACGGAATCACTTGCACTTTATTCATATTAAAGTTTTATATTTTCCCGAGATCACTTCGGTGGGGATTCAGGGGAAATGTGTTGCTTGTATCGCACGCTTGTTGTAGAGTCTAGTTGCGATTGGGCATCAGCCACGATGTGTGACCTTGCTGGTTGTGTGAGACGGCAACCCTGTGGGGAATGTTGATCACACTGTTAACCTCTGGCTTGTCTGTCCAGACTCCACTCAGGTCGCCTTGGCATACCATTAACTGGGGCGTAAAACCATATCCCCTCACTCACTGTTGGCAGAACGAACTGTTTGTTTGTTCGTTTGTTTGTTTGTTGTTTAACGCCGCACTCAGCAATATTCCAGCTATATGACGGCGATCTGTAAATAGTCGAGTCTGGACCTGACAATCTAGTGATTGACATCCTGAGCATCAATCTACGCAGTTGGGATACGATGACATGCATCAAGAAAGTCAGCGAGTCTGACCAATCCCGTTTGTTGCCTCTTACGACAACCATAGTCGCCTTTTACGGCAAGCATGGGTTTCTGAAGACCAATTCTAACCCGGATCTTCACGGGTTTTGTAGTGGGCGAGTGAATCGGGTATACACTGCTTTTATGACTTGGATATCCTGGGCTGCAAACATGTGTCACCATCCAGGTCTCCAGCGTGACGAACGAAAGCTTAAACTATTTGGTCACCTGTCAACCCTTGTGTTGTCCGAGCTAGAATTTAAATCATGATCAAAGATATGTAAAGTAGGTAAGATGGTAATTTCGGCATTTGAGGGACATTCAAGGCCGAAGGCGGAATATTTATGTATAATAATCATATTTGAATGCACTGGTGCACACAGTTTTGTGTTTGACCAATGACAGCCTTATAAACAACACAATATACTTTCAGTTTCTCCTGAGCCTTCGCAACGAGGAAAAGGGAGACAACTCCTACTGCCCTCTGTCGACAAGTCAACATACTTTTGAAAATCTTCAGTCAGAATGGCCTTTGAAAGCGCCGATGCCCAAACTGACCGCGCCGCTCCAGGTGTGTGGAAAGACAGTTTGTTTGTTTGTTTGTTTGTTTTTTTTCTTTATCGCCGCACTCAGCAATATTACAGCTATATGACGGCGGTCTGTACATAATCGAGTCCGGACCATACAATCCAATGATTGACGTCATGAGCATCGATCCGCGCAATTGGGATACGATGACAGGCATCATCCAAGTCAGAGAGCCTGGCCGCAAGATCACGTTAGTCGCCTCTTACGACAAGCATATTCGACTTTTTGATAACCAAGATTGCTCTTGACAATATGTTGTTTAAATCAGAGTTGAGTTGCAAGCGTTTTGCCACGAACTACATCTTCAGTGTAGTTTGTAGTGCACACTTTTCGCCGTTCTCCTAGACGCCTAGCATGAACCTTCCTCCCTCATCGAGGTGCCACGACCTAGTATCACTAAACCTCACCCACTAATCCAACCACTGAAAACCAATTTGTATCGTCAGGCATCCGGGGAGGCAGTGTACGTGGATGATCTGCCGGTGATGAAGAACCAACTGTATGGATCATTCGTGCTCACGTCTGTCGCCAAGGGCAAGGTCATCGATATCGACGCCACAAAAGCTCTCGTAGGTTGTGTCCTGTGAATGCTTCTCGACGCTATTTACATCCATTGAATCCCCATGATCTCTAAGTAGGTTTGTTCCATACCAAAAGATGTTAAAAGATGGTACTTGTTCATCCTGCCTGACGCTCGGCATTTAGGAATTAAAACAAGGTCTGGACGGCTCCGAGTCAGTAAACTGTGTCTGAGTGGGTAGCCATGTTATCTCAGTGGGCAACTGTTATAAAACCGGCATTAGTTCGAACTGATAAAAGCAGCCCCACACAAGCACGCACGAAGCATGTATGTTATATAATCTAAAACACGGCGTTAAGCCCCATTTCACCTCAGCCCAATTTGTACACCCGATTCGTTTAAACTGCTTCAGAGCATGCCTGGTGTGGTCAGACTTTTTACAGCCAAGGACATTCCTGGCGAGAACAATGCCCTGAAACAGGTGTCATACCCCCAGCAGAGGGAGGAGGTGGGTGAATTATTCTACATACTACTCATGGTTTGGGTTGTACGCATAATTAAGATATGCAAAATCTCTTCTAGGACTTAGGGACCGACCATATGATATTCCGGAACAAATAAATTGTCCCCGTAAATCCTTTTAGGGTGTTGATGCATGTAGGGTGTTGATGCGTATAGGGTGTTGATGAGTGTAGGGTGTTGATGAGTGTAGGGTGTTGATGAGTATAGGGTGTTGATGAGTGTAGGGTGTTGATGAGTGTAGGGTGTTGATGAGTATAGGGTGTTGATGAGTATAGGGTGTTGATGAGTATAGGGTGTTGATGCATGTAGGGTGTTGATGCGTATAGGGTGTTGATGCATGTAGGGTGTTGATGCGTATAGGGTGTTGATGCATGTAGGGTGTTGATGCATGTAGGGTGTTGATGCATGTAGGGTGTTGATGAGTATAGGGTGTTGATGCGTATAGGGTGTTGATGCATGTAGGGTGTTGATGAGTGTAGGGTGTTGATGAGTGTAGGGTGTTGATGAGTATAGGGTGTTGATGAGTGTAGGGTGTTGATGAGTATAGGGTGTTGATGAGTATAGGGTGTTGATGAGTATAGGGTGTTGATGCATGTAGGGTGTTGATGCGTATAGGGTGTTGATGCATGTAGGGTGTTGATGCGTATAGGGTGTTGATGTGTGTAGGGTGTTGATGAGTATAGGGTGTTGATGAGTATAGGGTGTTGATGAGTGTAGGGTGTTGATGAGTATAGGGTGTTGATGAGTGTAGGGTGTTGATGAGTATAGGGTGTTGATGAGTATAGGGTGTTGATGAGCATAGGGTGTTGATGCATGTAGGGTTTTGATGCGTATAGGGTGTTGATGCATGTAGGGTGTTGATGCGTATAGGGTGTTGATGCATGTAGGGTGTTGATGCGTATAGGGTGTTGATGCATGTAGGGTGTTGATGCGTATAGGGTGTTGATGCATGTAGGGTGTTGATGCATGTAGGGTGTTGATGCGTATAGGGTGTTGATGCGTATAGGGTGTTGATGCGTATAGGGTGTTGATGCGTATAGGGTGTTGATGCATGTAGGGTGTTGATGCGTATAGGGTGTTGATGCATGTAGGGTGTTGATGCGTATAGGGTGTTGATGTGTATATGGTGTTGATGCGTGTAGGGTGTTGATGCGTATAGGGTGTTGATGCATGTAGGGTGTTGATGCATGTAGGGTGTTGATGCGTATAGGGTGTTGATGCGTATAGGGTGTTGATGCGTATAGGGTGTTGATGCATGTAGGGTGTTGATGCGTATAGGGTGTTGATGCGTATAGGGTGTTGATGCGTGTAGGGTGTTGATGAGTATAGGGTGTTGATGCGTTTAGGAACATATGGCCACACTGCATATTGTCAATGGATTTCCTTATTCACGTCTTGCAGCTGTTCTGTAGCGGCAATGTAAAACATGCAGGACAACAGATCGGATTCCTTGTGGCAGGTGAGTCTGTTTGATTTAATAATACGCTAAACCAGTTGGTGAACTATATGCCTGAGTTAACGAAGCCAGTTTGTTGAATTCTATGCTTGATATATTGAAACACAAAAACCGATCTACATGCTTGAGATAACTAATTACAAAACCAGTGGATCTATACACGTTTCAGATAATTAAGCACACATCGGTTAACTGAACTAAATGCTTGTGATGGTGACGCATAAAACCAGATTGTTGAACTAAATGCTTGAGATAACGAGGCACAAAACCAGATTGTTGAACTAAATGCTTGAGATAACGAGGCACAGAACCAGATTGTTGAACTAAATGCTTGAGATAACGAGGCACAAAACCAGATTGTTGAACTAAATGCTTGAGATAACGAGGCACAAAACCAGATTGTTGAACTAAATGCTTGTGATAACGAGGCACAGAACCAGATTGTTGAACTAAATGCTTGTGATAACGAGGCACAAAACCAGATTGTTGAACTAAATGCTTGAGATAACGAGGCACAAAACCAGATTGTTGAACTAAATGCTTGAGATAACGAGGCTCAAAACCAGATTGTTGAACTAAATGCTTGAGATAACGAGGCACAAAAACAGATTGTTGAAGTGTGCGTTATTGACAGTATGAATGGACATTGAAGTATTTCATTTATTTTTCTTTTATACTGAAAGTCAGCGACCACTAACTATATTGGCCTGTGTCAACACATGAATCGGGTGGACATGGGTGTTCAATAGGTCTAAGGGGCACGGGTGGCCCAGTCGTCTAAGGCGCCGCGATTCGCTGTGCAGAGTTGCGTCCCTTAGGCACGCCAGAAACCTCATCACTTCGGGCATTCCTCCCACATTAAGCTGACACACCGCGATATAACTGGAATACTGTTAAAAGCGGCGTTAAACCCAACTCACTCACTCACTCAATAGGTCTAAGGCACTGCAGGTTGGTGTGCAGGTGTGCGTTCCAAGCCGTGTCAGAACCCGGGGGTTCAAATCCCAGAGATCAAATCCCCGATGATGAATCTTGATCGTCCAACACCATAGTGAAAATCATGTGTTTTTCTTCTCGAGTGGTGCACGACCACGCCCTGCGTTGGGATTTCGCCAACATAAAGCTGACACACGGTGATATTAACAAAACACTGTTCAAATCAACAACTCACTCACTCACATGTTTTGCAGAATCTCAGAGCCTGGCTGAAGAGGCATCGAGGCAGATTTCCGTCACCTACACTGATACTGAGACGCCAATACTGTCGGTTCAGGACGCCATCCACAACAACAGCTACCACGCCAACCCACTGAAGGAAACAAGGATCGGGAAACCTGAAGGTTCGGAAACCCCTTATTCCTATACACACAGTAAATACAGCACATCGATAGCAATTTTTTAATGTGGAATTAAACGATATACGGCTTTTTCATTGGACGAGGGGTCGGTCACATGACCGCGAATTTGACGTTCATACGTTTTTCACGAGACCGTATTCTTGAAATGACGTCAACACTGACGGACTACTTACACATTCCTGGGGGAAACCCTGGGAATTCCCTATCACGAATACATACAGAAGCGTTGTTTGTGAGCTTTCAGACCCTTTAATCTTGAACTCAGCGTTTTAGCATACATTGATAAACGTCAGAGAGTAATTTCACACACCCATGGTTTGTTGACGTCATGTAGACACCATTGTTGACGTAATATAGCTATCATTGTCGACGTCATGAATGCACCATTATTGACGTCATGTAGACACCATTGTTGACATGTAGACACCATTGTTGCCGACATGTAGACATCATTGCCGACGTAATGTAGCCATAATTGTTGACGCCATGTAGACATCATTGTTGACGTCATGCATACATCATTGTTGACGTCATGCATACATCATGTTTGACGATACTATAGGAAGAATATTTGGAATGATGGTGATCATTTGACATACGATGTTGTTAGTGATATGTTAGTGAGATTCTGCTTCCGGATTATGTCAGATGTGCATTACCGACTTGACACTTGGCAGGTTTAAGGTACTGGAACCCTGTCAGAATGATTTGTGACTGTCTGTCGTCTGTTTGTATACCTATTCCAGCTACAAGAGATCAATTTTTGTTATTTATTTTTAAAATATTGATATTCAAAGGTAAGAATATAATATTCCCGTTATGTATTATGCGAATCTTTCTTTTTAATTTTGAAAAGTTATTTATTCAAATTATATGTTAAAAAATAAAACCTTGTAGAAGTATCCTTTGAGCGCTGACCAAGCGCCAGTAAAGTTCATATTGTGGATATAATATCGCTAACTTACGATATTTTCAATTGAAAATCAAACATATGATAAAATCATCTGAGAGGTATAGTTTCTTTTGCTCCTCAGTTAAGTAGAAAGCAGATGGGTATGGTCGGATGTTGGTTCATGGTTGGAGGTCATGTATTCGTAACCTTCATATCGTTGTGCGTATGAAATCAGAGTTATTGGTAATGAGATAAAGTTATGGAATATGTCAGACTGTCGCTATCCTAAGAAATGTTATTATATTATGCTTCATCCAGAACGTTATAGCTAAATTAATTGGGTCTCAAAATGTAAATCTTCATTGTTCAGCTTGGGGTGTGGTTATGAGTAGGGATAGCAGTGTATAAGTCATCCTAAGTCGATTTGTCAGAATTTATGTCGCGCCGTAAATTTATTCTTGAATAGGATTGGCCTAGTCTTCTTGAAAAGAGTAGTACATCTTTTTCGAATGGTCTATTCAAGGTATTGTTTGGTACAGAGCTGTATCTTAACAAATAAATGTAGTTACACTTACTCAGTTAGATATTTTTCGTACCAGCTGTGTATTGAAACTGGGAGATACACTAATATCCCACGAAACAGAAGATTGCGTTGTTTGTAATGTTGTTTGTACGAGGAGGACGGGTAGCCTTGTTTTGTTGGTCTGCTCTGGTTATAACATGTGATGGGTGAATGACCTATTGAGAAATACTGCGTGTCTCCGACCAAGCATACATTAAATATCCTCAAGGCTACAAATGAATGTAAAGTAACTGAACATTTAGCTATGTATATTGATCAAGCGATGTCACTTTGTGGTACATTTCTGTCAGTACTTTAATATCTGTGTAGATAACGCAATTATCATCATGGGCGGATGGCTACACTTACGAAATACACCGAGTAACGAACCAAATATAGTAGTGCCGTCGTGACTCCTAAGCCAATCAAATAGCGTTATTTTCTGTTCCAGCAAGAAATTACTAAAATGTTAATTTACCCCCATCTCACTCCCTTGCGGGTAATGATTATTTATTATTGATAAAATATAGACTATTGATATGTTTAATATGTATGTGTGATGGTTATTTTTTAAGTTTAGATTCGAAAGTAGATTAAATAACATTTCCTACATAACAACATATTAAGGTGTCTACGGCAGGGTCAGGGGTCAATAAACTGAAGGGTACAAGAAAGTATGTAAAAAATATTGATTTTCAAACATAAGATGTCTAAGATACCCATTTGCGGTTATGAACTGTGCGAATCTGAAATTTTTTAACTTTTAGAATTTTTATATCAAATTACATGTTGAAAAATATACCCTTCTTTGAGCGCTGACGAAGCGCCAGTACAGTTCATATTGTGGATATAATATCTTTGCTTTAGATATTTTCTATTGAAAAGGAAACGTATAAAAAAATCGTCTGAGAGGTATAGCTCCTCGGTTTAGTGGAAAGCAGATGGGTATGATGGTTTGTTGGGTGGTGGCCCAATGCGAAGTGTTAGTTATTCTTCACATCTTTGTGCGTATAAAAAGTTATTGGTTACAGGATAATGTTATTGAATGTCCGATTGTCGCTACCCTAAGAAATGTTATTATATGATGCAGAAAATAAAATTAATTGGATCTCAAAATGTAAATCTTAATTGTTCAGCTTGGCGTTTGGTGATATTTGGGAATACCAGTCACAACACTTTCATGATAATATATGGATACATACATTAATGACATGCTTAATTGACAACATGGACGTACATTTGACATAGGATATAATTAATAACGTACAAGGGCGTTTAACTATTGTGCACGTCATCAATACAAACTGTTTCTTTATCAATTCTAATTATGAGAATGACATAACGGGGCAAGGGGTACAGAAACAATATCTATACAAATTAGTATATACGTCCCTGGGATGCTTAGCAACAATTTAGATGAGCATTGCCAAGATGAATTTCGCAATGTGTTCACCCAGCAGTGAATGGGTACCCGGTAGGATGAGATGTAAAGTGGCTGTTAACTTTCTAGCGCCTCGCATGCAGCTTCGATTGTGTACTCCTCAGGGAGCTCAGAATGAAAAGAATCGAGTGCACACTCATCCATTGATCGGGGTAAGAATGTCAGCGCCTTGAGCATACAGCTTGTGTAAGCAGATTAGCGCCAATATACGTACACACAAAACTGTCTACTAAAAGCAGAGTGCATTGTGCCATTCCGACTAAATCATAACCGTGTGTTTTTGAATCACTATCAATTAATGATGACACCATGTATTCACGTACAATTGAGCGCATCCTGCTACAAATACATGCAAAGACAAGTCAAATGTTCACCTGAAAAACACGGTAAAATATTGCACAATTCAAAATAGTGAATAGCCACAGACTCTTTTTTGTCACTGAAGCGTTGAATTTGGAAATTCCTCCACATGCCTACGATTAAACATATTGAAATCTTTACTGAGGCCATATGTGTTGTAACCCTGATCAAACAACTTTTGAGCAAGGGTCGTAGGATGCTGTTTGAAATCTTCGTAGAAATTGCATGTTCGATTGCACAACAAAGGAGAGAGACAAAATGTAGAGAGGAAAGGCTGGAGCTGATGAAATATTGCTCGACATAAAAGGAAAGTGGACTATTGGAAAGTGTCTTGTCACTCTGAACCGTTATGTGCAGATCGACATGGGAAACAGATGAGTGGAAATCAGTAGAAGAAAATTGGTCATTGTATGGTCAATTAACAGTATCAGATCATCGACATACCAGGGTGCGGTTGTACAAAAAACATTCTTAGCACTACGACTGTATGTCCATGTTAAGGTATTGGAATTACGACCACCTTATAGCTAATATCACTTTGTACAACGGCCCTCAGAAGCTTAAGCTAAACTTCTTGGCCAAACTATCTTGCTTTTATATTGCCAATCTAAGCAGATATTCCGATTCATATACATAAAGAAACCGTTTAAGAAGAAGGGGAGGGCAATCGGTAGCTATGGGCATGCCTACTTCACTGAAGTGACAACTGATTGTATGTGAATGGGAAACAAGACAGGTTCCATAATCAGTGTGAGACAGGATGGTCACGGGCGTTGTTCCTGTACTCCATGCCTCTTTGTCAGTGATAGGTTCCTTGCACTTTTACTCCATACTTCCTTGGGTGGAAAATGCCGTTTTTAGGTAAATGTATTCGTGACATCATAATCCATATTCCTTCGTAAGTTCAAGGAAGTCAAGCATGTCTATACATCCCGATATAAACACCAAACCTATTGACAAACAGGATCCCATGTATGTGTTGTGTCCCTGATCTGCACAATCTACCAATTAACAAAACTTGTCATGTGTAGTCTGTGCCATATCAGGGTGCGATGTTGTGAAGGTTCTGTGCAGTTCTAGAATAAAATCTTCTGTGTTCCGGCCTCTTCAGTCTCAGCCATGTCACAATAACGCACATGGCACAATAACGCACATGGCACAATAACGGACATGGCACAATAACGCACATGGCACAATAACGGACATGGCACAATAACGCACATAGCACAATAACGCACATAGCACAATAACGCACATGGCACAATAACGCACATGGCACAATAACGGACATGGCATAATAACGCACATGGCACAATAACGCACATGGCACAATAACGGACATGGCACAATAACGCACATGGCACAATAACTCAATGTCACAATAACGGACATGGCACAATAACGCACATGGCGCAATAACGCACATGGCACAATAACGCACATGGCACAATAACGCATATGGCATAAAAACACATATGGCACAATGACGCACATAGCACAATAACGCACTTTTCACAATAAAGAACATGGCACAAAAACACATGGCACAATAACGCACATGGCACAATAACGGACATGGCACAATAACGCACATGGCGCAATAACGCACATGGCACAATAACGGACATTGCACAATAACGCACATGGCACAATAACGCACATGGCACAATAACGGACATGGCACAATAACGCACATGGTACAATAACGCACATGGCACAATAACGCATATGGCATAAAAACACATGGCACAATGAAGCACATGGCACAATAACGCACTTTGCACAAAAAAGAACATGGCAAAAAAACACATGGCACAATGACGAACATCGCACAATAACGCACTTTGCACAATAAAGAACATGGCATAAAAACACGTATGGCACAATGAAGCACATGGCACAATAACGCACTTTGCACAATAAAGAACAATAGCAAAAAAACACATGGCACAATGACGCACATGGCACAATAACGGACATGGCACAATAACGCATATGGCACAATATATTTGACAAAACATGTTGTTTATGATGTGTAGGGGCGATTAATCCTTTTGAATGTTAAGACAAACTGTTTCTGTTTTTGATAAAGTAAATTAGAGCCTACAGCACGATCTTGTAATATGGATTAGACGTTGTTTGCTTGACACATTACGAACTGCGACGGCTGTGGGGGAGCGAATGTGGTAGGTGGGTAAGAATTGATGAGGGACATTCAAGGTAAGGCACACATACTGTAACTATGGCAATCATTTTGAAGGTTAAGACAAACTGTTTCTGTTTTTGATAAAGTAAATTAGAGCCTACAGCACGATCTTGTAATATGACGTACATTGGATGTTGTTTGCTTGACACATTATAAACTGCGACGGCTGTAGGGGTGCGAATTGGGCAAGGGGGTAAGAATTGATGAGGGACATTCAGGGGAAGGCACACAGATTGTAACTATGGCAATGTAAGAATACAAAGTTACTCATTAACACGGAAAACTGTCTGTGACATTGCATGATAACAAATTATATATACATCATCAAGTTTGAATTCTTGGCAAGGTTCGTGAAACGGGTGAGCGGGTGTATTGGGGTGGTTGGTGTCAGGGGTACACACGTGACTGGGGATCTGGTGAAGGTCCAGCTACAAAACACAATACTCTTAACACAAATTCGTGGGCTTTTTGTGATAAAAAAGACGTGAGTTTGCCCCACCAAAAGGAGGTACACTTGGAGAAGGTTATATTGTAGCCTGTTCTACTCAGGTAGAGGAATAATCTCTGAACCTAAAACTGATAAAGGTGTACAGTACAAATATCTCAGCCACTAGATGGGCCGCCACCATTTTATTGTCAGAGTAAGATTAATGATTCTGTGATCAATTTCTTTCACGGTATTACTGCATGTGTTTGACATTCAAGTGTCTCAGGCCTCTTTAGAAGACACATTCATTCTTTATCTAACTATGAGGAAATATATTATGTTGCCTTGTTTATTATTTCCACCACCTTGAAAATTTTTGGTTTGAGGCGCCCGTTACAGATATACGTGTATGTCTGATTTTGTGAAATAGAAAGCTCATGTAAAACATGATTATTTTTGTGGTTAGCTGAGTTTCCTTAATCCAAAAGGGTTTAGATAGTTCTTGTTTCTACAGACGCCATGGCTGCCTCATCCTCGACAGTGGAGGGCCAGTGTACCATGGAGAACCTGTTTCATTTCTACCTCGAGAACAACGTACGTATCAGGGTGACACTATTCTTAACGTTACGAATTCGACGACTGAACATGTATTAAGTAAATGAGCTTTGCATAATGCTTAACGTATATAGAGTGGCATCTCAATATGGAAGGAATGCCGAATGTGAGATTATTAATTAGATTAAAGTAATGGTCATGTGATGTAGATCGCCACAATTCACTGTGCAGAGTGGCATCCCCTGGGCCATGATATGTCTTGAATATGCTGCTTGGTTTATCAGCAACACACCCCTGCTTGTTACACCAACACATCCCGGCTTGTTACACCAACAGACCCCTGCTTGTTACACCAACACACCCCGGCTTGTTACATCAACACACCCCTGCTTGTTACACCAACACACCCCTGCTTGTTACACCAACAGACCCTTGTTTTGTTACACCAACACACTCCTGCTTGTTACACCAACAGACCCCGGCTTGTTACACCAACAGACCCCTGCTTGTTACACCAACACACCCTGCTTGTTATACCAACACTCCCTGCTTGTTACACCAACACACCCCTGCTTGTTACACCAACACACCCCTGCTTGGTTTATCAGCAACACCCCCCTGCTTGTTACACCAACATACCCCTGCTTGTTACACCAACACTCCCTTGCTGGTTACACCAACATACCCCTGCTTGTTACACCAACACTCCTGCTTGTTACACCAACACACCCTTGCTGGTTACACCAACAGCCCCCTGCTTGTTACACCAACACACCCCTGCTTGTTACACCAACACACCCCTGCTTGTTACACCAACAGACCCTTGTTTTGTTACACCAACACACTCCTGCTTGTTACACCAACAGACCCCGGCTTGTTACACCAACAGACCCCTGCTTGTTACACCAACACACCCCTGCTTGTTACATCAACACACCCCTGCTTGGTTTATCAGCAACACACCCCTGCTTGTTACACCAACACCCCCCTGCTTGTTACACCAACACTCCCCTGCTTGTTACACCAACCCACCCCTGCTTGGTTTATCAGCAACACCCCCCTGCTTGTTACACCAACACCCCCCGGCTTGTTACACCAACACACCCCTGTTTTTTACACCAACACAACCCGGCTTGTGACACCAACACAACGTGCTTGTTACACCAACACACCCCGGCTTGTTACACCAACACACCCCTGCTTGTTACACCAACACACCCCTGCTTGTTACACCAACACACCCCTGCTTGGTTTATCAGCAACACACCCCGGCCTGTGACACCAACACAACCTGCTTGTTACACCAACACACCCCTGCTTGTTACACCAACACACCCCTGCTTGTTACACCAACACACCCCGGCTTGTTACAACAACACAACGTGCTTGTTACACCAACACACCCCTGCTTGTTACACCAACACACCCCGGCTTGTTACACCAACACACCCCTGCTTGGTTTATCAGCAACACACCCCTGCTTGTTACACCAACACCCCCCGGCTTGTTACATCAACACACCCCTGCTTGTTACACCAACACACCCCTGCTTGTTACACCAACACTCCCCTGCTTGTTACACCAACACACCCCTGCTTGGTTTATCAGCAACACACCCCTGCTTGTTACACCAACACACCCCTGCTTGTTACACCAACACTCCCCTGCTTGTTACACCAACACACCCCTGCTTGTTACACCAACACACCCCGGCTTGTTACAACAACACAACGTGCTTGTTACACCAACACACCCCTGCTTGTTACACCAACACACCCCTGCTTGTTACACCAACACACCCCTGCTTGTTTCACCAACACACCCCTGCTTGTTACACCAACACACCCCTGCTGTTACACCAACACACCCCTGCTTGTTACACCAACACACCCCTGCTTGTTACACCAACACACCCCTGCTTGTTTCACCAACCCACACCCCTGCTTGTTTCACCAACCCACCCCTGCTTGTTACACCAACACACCCCTGCTTGTTTCACCAACCCACACCCCTGCTTGTTACACCAACACACCCCTGCTTGTTTCACCAACCCACACCCCTGCTTGTTTCACCAACCCACACCCGCGCTTGTTTCACTGTGACCGTTCCTCCCATATGAAGCATTCCACGAAACAACTAAAATGCGGTGACGTTTTTCCCTAATCGCCCGTACAGTTTGGCTTCTACAAAACATTTTGATTGCCGAGACATTGAATATTGGATGTATGTTAGAACATCATTTGATAACATTTTATCATTTGTTAAACCAAAGCATTGTCTAACTGATGTGGATACTATGATACACACCGTTTGGTTCACATACGGTAAAATATTTCTACCCAGTAAATGTCCCGCACACACAAATGTCTGGATTAATCATGAGTCTGTAGTAGTAAATCAGTGATCACTCGTACGTAGGGCCGCCTCCGTGGTGCAGCTGATAGAGCGTCTCCCCGGTTGCGGAAGGTCAATGGTTCGACCCCCAGCAACGTAATAACAAAAGACGTTAAACACTTGATACTAAATCTTGTTGTTTCGCTGCCTGGCCCTCGACTATATAAGTGCAATAATCTTGAACGCGACGTTAACCACATTTCGCTTCACCTCACTCGTAAGTAGGGTTTCCGGATTGACAGGGTTATGCTTTGAGACGAATCCATGTCTCGTGTTACAGGCTGCAGTGTGTGTTCCTTCAGAGGATGGTCTAGATGTATATACGCCCACCCAGGCACTCGGTGGCGTTCAGCGGGCCATCGCTGCAGTCATTGGCCAACCCTGCAACTAGTAAGTCACCTTGGAGCCATACGTACACATGTCATTCAGCTATTGAGTAGGGTTTTCCCACCACATTTCACCCAGGTTCCCGCTATATCACTGTGTGCTTCTCACATTGCACCCATGTGGGGATTCGAACCCAGATCTTGATGTCAACATTGCGGGTTCCCTGGGACATTGTGGCGGGACGTCTGTTGAGAACTAGTATCTTCGATTGGTCAATTTGAACGCAGAAACAAATGAGTTTCAGTTTTTATGTTCAGCGTCACATTATGCACCAATTTTGAAACAATCATATTGTTACACCAACACACCAAACATTGTTATGCCTTGGCTCTCTGTCTTAGATGTAAATATAGAGACGGGTGGTAAGGCTCGCTGACTTTCTTGGTGCATGTCATCGATCCCAATTGTATGGATCGATGCTCATGATATCAATCCCTGGATTGTTTCGTCTCGACTCGATTATTTACAGACCGCCGTCATATACCTGGAATAGTGCTGAATGCGACGTTAAATAACAAACAAACAAACAAACAAAAAAACAAACATCTCTGTCTACACAGGTTCAGGACAATTTGTCAGAAATGAAAGCAAATATCACCTGAAGTTTCCTGAGAAAATGCTGTGAAATGCTAGACGTTTTCATTGATAACATCTATGTGAAATTTGGGATATGTCATTTAGGCCAGGAGTAGGGTCCCCTTCTTGCAGACATGTTTATGTTTCTTCGTGGATATGAAGAGGAATTCGTGCTCGGAATGACATAACCGAAACACCGGAATTTGGCCATAAAGTTGAACTTAAGCTTCAGGTATATCCATGTTCTAATTTCGTTTAATAAATCCCTTCTGATTTACCAACCTGGGCTAGAACTAAAAGAGACATGTGAAACCGACTCATCTGTTTCATATTTAGATCTATGCATAACGATTCAGAGTGACAAAAATATCCACAAGACAGTTTGACAAGAGGGATGACTTCAACTTTCCAACAGTCAACTTCACCTTTCTGTCGAGCAACATTCCATCAGCTCCCACTGGTGTCTACATTTTACAACTTTGGAAGTACAATCGAGAGGCTCTTGCCAAAAGTTGTTTAATCAGAGTTCCAGTTTTCGATGTCTATAAATTTCCAAATAAATATTGCAAAACGTTGCAATGTGGTTGACATGAGGACATTTAACAATTTAAAACATCAGTAACAAAAAGTGACATTTCATGCATTTGTGACACGATACATAAACACGTGCCGATGAAGACATACTCGGACTCGTACATTAGACTCTTCTTTTAGCAGAGATTTCTTGTGATTCAGAAAGGGGGTATTTTGTCACCTTTATTTATGTTTTTGGAAAGGGGTTTGACACTTATATTTTAATGAATATTTAACCGAGGCCTGTTCCTTTCAGCGTCAATGTAACGGTCCCACGAATTGGAGGATCATTTGGGGGCAAAAACATCGGCACAGCCCCTCCTTGCATTGCTCCAGCGTTGGCAGCCTACAAACTGAATAGGTACACTGACAGAAGAAGTAGAGTTTACCAACTTAGTGAACAGGGGCGGTCGGGTAGCCTAGTGGTTAAAGCGTTCGCTCGCCACGCTAAAGACCTGCGTTCCATTCTAGACATGGGTACAATGAGTGAAGCCCATTTCTGGTGTCCGCCGCCGAGATGTTGCTGGAATATTGCTAAAAGCGGCGTAAAACCATACTCACCAACTTACTAGTTAGTGGACTTCTCTGTCCAATCAGAAACAAACAAGTTGGTAGGTGGCCTATCGTAGATTAGTACAATTACTACTCTACGATAGTAGATATTACTATCAATCTCTAAGGAACTATTGGTTTTATGTAGTTAATAATACTAATTGAATAATTAATCTTCTCTAAATCTACATCTAAACTACAATAGTATATTTACTAAGTGTGTAGTAAGTTTTACTATACTCTAATAAATGGGCTCACTGTTAACAGTTGCTGAATACAATTTGATAAGTAAATAACAAATGAAAAATGTTCCCCGAGCCTTTGTCATCTACACCTCGTTTTTAGGATTATGAAATACATGTCCGGAGCAAGAATAGAATGTATATAGGACGTAACAAATGTTATATTTGGGATAACACTTTCTTAGTATAGTACAGATTCTCGTACCTTTTTGGGGTTGAGTCCCGTCCGGGATTCGAACCCACACTTGCCAGAGTGAGGCACCTAATCGTCAGCACACAAAGTCAGCGATCTATCCCACTCAGCCACCGAGGCTTCCACAAAAATGGAAGTCCGCCAACTCGGTAGTCTAGCTAGTAGTGTAGATAACGTACTTTGAGTACCCCTCTGACAAGTGTACATTGGCACGGCTCTCAACGGGGTACTCAGAGTACGTTATCTAGACTACCAGTTGTCGGACTTCCATCAATGTCAAGAAGAATTTTTAATGTCAAGCACGAAATATTGTAATTTTTTCTGTCAATTTCTCAGGGAAAGGTGTGTAATAGCATCACCATCGAAACTAATGCTAGAGTCACGACCTTCTTTCCACGAAGTTGACAGTAACGATGTGCGTAGACGCATGAATCACATGTTTGCGCGATTAGCAGGTTACAAGAATGAGTGTCGCATCGGGCCGCGTCTGTCTGTGCGACCCTTAGTCATGGGGAGACCCGCTAATCACAGGCTGTGTGATCAAATACAGTCTTTGTAAATTTCAGTTCTTTTCATTTCAACTCGTCTAAAGTTATAATAATATTACCAAAACCACTGAAAAGGGTGACAAAGGCGTTGAAGACACCGCATCGTTCTGTGTAATCATGAAAATGCGACCCTTTGTCATGGTCCTTTCGAACGCCAGACTCCTCTGGTTTGTCACCGCCTACTCTGGGCTTTGATGAAAAAAGTCTTCCTCTCCGTGAGATTGCAGCTAAATTTAATTCTTCAACTCATTTACTAGATTACAAGATCGCACTGCACAACATGTGTTCTGAGGATGATCCAAATGTGTTCAGTCCATTTAATTATACTTTGTAATGATGATGGTAATGCAGATATTGACTAATTGACTTTCCAGATTGATACATAACAAACCATTTCTCAAGACCGAGCAGGGAAGCTTGCTGCCGTTTAAACGTGCGTTGGGGTACAAAAAGGTCACCCCTCATGATGAAATCATATATATTTTCTATTCAACACATCTTGGCCTCTTTATGGGGCATGAATAATTATAAGACCGGAGAGTTTTTAAGGACACACCAATTTGACGACAGAATTTGAATTTGCTTTTATATTTTTATTTAGAAATAATAAATCTTTAGGAAACCCATAGAGTTGACATTCTGCTACAAACACCACTGCACTTGTAGAGAGTAGAAAGTAGCTTTGAAAGTGTGATCAGTTACTAGGATGAACTGTCAGTGTTGGCTAGGAAGAACTGTCAGTGTTGGCTAGGATGGACTGTCAATGTTGGCTAGGACGGACAGTCAGTGTTGGCTAGGAAGAACTGTCAGTGTTGGCTAGGAAGAACTGTCAGTGTTGGCTAGGACGGACTGTCAGTGTTGGCTAGGAAGAACTGTCAGTATTGCCTAGGAAGAACTGTCAGTGTTGGCTAGGAAGAACTGTCAAGGCTGGCTAGGAAGAACTGTCAGCGTTGGCTAGGAAGAATTGTCAGTGTTGGCTAGGAAGAACTATCAGTGTTGGCTAGGATGAACTGTCAATGTTGGCTAGGATGGACTATCAGTGTTGGCTAGGATGAACTGTCAGTGTTGGCTAGGAAGAACTGTCGTTGTTGGCTAGGAAGAACTGTCGTTGTTGGCTAGGAAGAACTGTCAGTGTTGGCTAGGATGAACTGTCAATGTTGGCTAGAATGAACTGGCATTGGTGGTTTGGATGAACTGTCGTTGGTGGCTAGGATGAACTGTCATTGGTGGCTGGGATGAACTGTCAGTGTTGGCTAGGATGAACTGTCAGTGTTGGCTAGGATGAACTGTCAGTGTTGGCTAGGATGAACTGTCGGTGTTGGCTAGGATGAACTGTCAGTGTTGGCTAGGATGAACTGTCAGTGTTGGCTAGGATGAACTGTCGGTGTTGGCTAGGATGAACTGTCATTGGTGGCTAGGATGAACTGTCAGTGTTGGCTAGGATGAACTGTCAGTGTTGGCTAGGAAGAACTGTCAGTGTTGGCTAGGATGAACTGTCAATGTTGGGTAAGAAGAACTGTCAGTGTTGGCTAGGATGAACTGTCAATGTTGGCTAGGAAGAACCGTCACATAACCGTCATTGTTGTACAGGGCACATTAAGCTGACACAGTAACTAATTGTGGCTGACTGAGTTTTCCGGCTCAACGTTTTATCCCCGAGGCTTCCCTCGCCCTCCAAGCATGATGTTTGCGATGATAAAAATTGGGATACTAATTGTAGAATTGTTTCTGCAGGCCTGTGAGAACCACCATCGGTCTGGCAACTGCTATGGAGATGCTGGGTAATAGAGGATCTATCCTGGCCAAGTATCAGGTATTTAGAAAGTTAATGAGTAATTGTACAGCTGGTATCTTGGAATGTCTCAAAGAATGTGTGTGAGTAATTGTACAGCTGGATCTGGAATATTTAGGATCGAATGGTCGGACCCAGTGACTTACTTGGCTGGTTCCTTATAACCGTTCCCCGACAGCGTAGATCGGGAGGCCAGACTCAGTGACGTTGCTGGTTCCTTGTAACCGTAACAAAAGTAAATCTCAAACAGTGAAGCCAACACTCCACAACTTGAACCTTGTGGAAATACTATTTGAAAGTTCCACGAAGTACCTTCTCCCATATATAACGCTCTCTCCACTAAGTTAACTTCGGAAATAGGAATTTCGATTAACACTCCAGGAATGGTAGGTATCAGAAAAAATTAATTCCTTGAATCCAAAGATCCCAAATTTCAGGGATTCATGCGTGAATCTCGGTGACGTGACGTGACAATGAAAGAAGCAAACAATACGCAACAATGCACAATATACAAACGACCACAGCCATTCACCCAGGATTGTGCACGTCGTACCCTGAAGGTAACCATGGTGTGTATGACTAAACTCGTTACATCCCAGGGTGACCGTTTTCTTTCAGTAACTTTAAATTAGCTTCGACAGTATGTGAGTCGACTGGTGGAAAAAACGGCCAATTTAATTCTTACAATAAGAGATTATTAAGAGTGGAGCTTTTACAAACACTACATTTTAGCTCCAATCCTACCGTATCAGGTAATTACCGTTTCGGTATGGTCATTTTGTACATGTATGGAAAAATAAACTTGTGTGTTCCAGGCCGGCTTTGACGGGGACGGACGTCTCCAAGCCGTAACCATCGACGTGTACTGCGACTGTGGCTACACCTCCAACTGGGTGTACAACTTCCTTGGCATACTCGCCGATATTGATGGAGGTAAGCAACAGCCCAAAATAGTCGTCTTCATCACCTGTTCTTTAAAAGATCTATTACTCATTACAAACTTACACGCACCCGCGCATATACACAGCGCGCGCGCGCACGCACGCACCCACGCACGCACCCACGCACGCACGCACGCACGCACGCACGCACGCACGCACGCACACACACACACACACACACACCACAACACAAACAGCGCCCATACAGCACAACACACACAGAACACATACACACTCAAACACACACAACACACACATACATACACACACATACACACAGCACACACACAACACAATCACACACACACACACTTAAAACACACACACACTCACATACAGCGTCCATACAGCACACATACACAGAGCCCATACACACTCAAACACACACAGAACACACACAGCACACATACAACACACACATACACACACAGCACACACACACTCAGCACACACTCACACACTCAGCACACACTCACACACAGCACATACACTCACACACACACAGCACACTCACACTCACACAGGACAGAGCTCATGTTTTAATAGGGACAATGTAATGAATGACGACAAATATGAAAAGCATACACCGTGTGTTGGTGGCTATAAATGAAACAAACAAGAAATGGTTATTCAATGGTGATGTATTTTATGCAGGTATCATAGTTGTGTTTTGGACCTTAAATTTATCTTGTGTGGTATTTTATATTGTAGAATATCAATTATACCATATACCATATACCATACGTAAATTAACAAACAAATATTACGACAGTTGCTGAGGGCGTAGACAAGGACAACCACCATTTCAAACAGCTGACCAACCCCTTGTAAATAAACAGAGTCTGTTATCAATGGAGAAAGTACTTAACACATCGCAGAGTTCGAGGAAAACATCAATAAGCAAAGTAACAGGTTAGACAATAGTTAGTTATAAAGCGGCAGGTAACTTCAATGTAACAGAGCCGTGTGGGCGGGAGGTCTCACTTTCTACGAGGACCTTCTCTGTCCTGGACTTCAGGATATGGCCATTCCCCCCATGTTTATTTAATGGGTCATTTTTAGTATTCACTGTCATCAGGCTTGTCAGGAGGTTCCTTGATCATATATTCTAAACAGTAGACAACAATAAATAAAGGGAAAAAACTCTTTGGTAAGGGAAGTAACTGTTTATTCAGAAAAAGTATCCCGGTCAAAAGTATTATTCTACTCAATGAAATAGTATGTTATCATTATTGATTCAGTGAAAAAAACACGAAAGTTTCGCTTCCTATCTTAACCAAAAAATAAGTATTTCATCCTTATAAATATAATAAGTCATGCTATCCATTTATACAAGACACCGAATGTCGCTGTGCCGAGTTGCATCCCTTAGGCGTACCTGGATCCGATGATCGTGGGTTAGGAAAGCAGATTCGTGCTCATTATAAACAATAATTTATCAGCATTGTATCCGTGCTCGTAGTTTGTGTTTTGTGGCAAGCGTCTTTGACTTGTACCACTTCCGGCATTCCCCTGACTTATCCCTGCTAAACGCAGTGCGGGTACAAAAATCATGATCTCAGCGGCTTTAAACACCCAGCCACTGTGAGTATGTACACATAAGTAATCAGTTAGACTCCAAGCCACTGTTTACATATATAACATAATTACTCAGGCTCCCAGCCATTGTTTACATATATAACATAATTACTCAGGCTCCAAGCCACTGTTTATATATAAAACATAATTACTCAGGCTCCCAGCCACTGTTTACATATTTAACATAATTACACAGGCTCCCAGCCACTGCTTACATATAAAACATAATTACTCAGGCTCCCAGCCACTGTTTTCATATTAAACATAATTACACAGGCTCCAAGCCACTGTTTACATATATAACATAATTACTCAGGCTCCAAGCCACTGTTTATATATAAAACATAATTACTCAGGCTCCCAGCCACTGTTTACATATTAAACATAATTACACAGGCTCCCAGCCACTGTTTACATATATAACATAATTACACAGGCTCCCAGCCACTGCTTACATATAAAACATAATTACACAGGCTCCCAGCCACTGTTTACATATTAAACATAATTACTCAGGCTCCCAGCCACTGTTTACATATAAAACATAATTTCTCAGGCTCCCAGCCACTGCTTACATATAAAACATAATTACTCAGGCTCCCAGCCACTGTTTACATATATAACATAATTACACAGGCTCCCAGCCACTGCTTACATATAAAACATAATTACACAGGCTCCCAGCCACTGTTTACATATTAAACATAAATACTCAGGCTCCCAGCCACTGCTTACATATAAAACATAATTTCTCAGGCTCCCAGCCACTGCTTACATATAAAACATAATTACTCAGGCTCCCAGCCACTGCTTACATATAAAACATAATTACTCAGGCTCCCAGCCACTGTTTACATATTTAACATAATTACACAGGCTCCCAGCCACTGCTTACATATATAACATAATTACTCAGGCTCCCAGCCACTGTACACATATGTAACCAGTTAGGCGTGTCATGAAATGATAGGAATATCTCTAACTAAAGTCGAAAAGTTGCTATACATGTAACTCATTTGGTGAGGTAAGTTCCCTTTACAGGACGGTGGACCAGTCGCCTTAGGTGCCGCAATTCATTGTGCAGAGCTGTGTCCCGTGGTAACGCCAGAATCCTATGATCAAGGGTTGCAATCCTGGATATGTTTCTAGGTTTGTCAGCACCCCACCCGTGCTCTGGCTTTCAATAGATTGGTAAACGTCTAAGATCTGCATCACTTCGGGCTTTCCTAACGCGTTAAGCTGACACGCCGTGACATAACTGGAATACTGTTCAGAGCGGCGTTAAACCCAACTAACTCATTTACTGAACAAAGCAGAAAAAAAGTTTTTGCTTTACCTTACTTTTATCTAATGGCATATATATATTTTGTTGTCCAGGTTACTTCTGTCCTAACAGGCGGGTGAGGATTATTCTGTGCAAAACCAACAAGCCAACCAGCCAGTCTATGAGGGCACCAGGTACGTACACTGTGCTCCACGGTGTGCTGGTCGTGTTCAGATGTTCACGCTATAATTAGTGTCATAGGGCGAACTGAAACACTGTCTCTCTGTTCTTATGGTAATGGCTACCTGCTCTATTTATATAAGTAATATTAACCCAAAGTTAATGACAGCGATGTTTCCAGGGACTGCCATGGGTCCGAGCCAAGTACCTTAAGCTTTAAGCCTAACCTTTAAACACGGCGTCGTGGTGAGCGAACTACGTTATATATTTGTCACCAATACACCTACTTGGGCACGCTGACATATATACTTTCACAAGTGCGTTCATGCGAGATTGTGTGCAACAGATACAAATGCATAAAGCACTTCAGATGCGAGATGTAAGCGGTTTTTAAAAACGTTCTTTACGGATCGTCAAACTAAAGTTGCTGTAGATCAAAATCTGCTTTTACCGTCAAGCCCATCAACTTGATTCACTAATGACTATAAGGTAGGCTAGAAAAGAAAGAACAGTTTCGCTTTGAGTTTGCTGCACCTTCTACCTTTTCTTTATTTCAACCGAAAGAAATTTCAGAAATCACCCAATGCTTTTTTTTCAAATCTGTTAAAAAAATCGACCAGCGACGCTGCTAATTTTGAAAAGAAGGTCTGTAAAACGAATAATGTAAACTGGATAATTAATAGAGTGGCCTCACGTTTCAGCCAACTATCCAGCAGGCTTCATCATCGAGTCAGTGATGGAGCACGTGGCCAGCTTCCTCCAAATGGACCCGGAAGTTGTGAAAGAGATGAACTTGTACCAAGAGGGTCAGGTGTGACTGTTGCTTATGTTAGACCCTCTTTTATATTGTATTTACTGATAGAGATGGATGATTTTGTCTGAATACTCACATATTCAAATACTTGTGAAAAAATAAGTTTGCTTGACAAAACTGATACCATCACCCACCATCATTCAATGTTTGCTGTACAGTAAACACAGATTTCAACATGTCATCACAGTAATACACCCCCATCCCCACCCTCACTCTGTCAGTCTTTGATGTTCAAGATACTTAAAGGGGAAGTGTACACGCAAAAATCACTTTCTTTCTTTTTCTAAACAAAACGCAATTTTAGAATTAGTTAGTATCTGTGTTTGAAAATATACACTCATTTTTTTCCACAGTGAAAGTAGGAAGCTCACAATAGTGTGAAAGTGATATGCCGTTATGAGGCCTTCGTTTTACGAGCGAAATAGGCCTGAGTTATCCCCCTTAGATTATGACGTAATTGGTGCCAATTCAACTGGGTCCCTGTCTATTCTCAACGCAAAAGATATCAAGGACCAGTTTGCGGTAAAACAACATGGTCTACGACACATTCCGGCGCAGTGGTGACTCAGCATAACACAATTCTGGCTGGCATCTGAGATGCTAGAATCACAAAACTGTACCTACACCACGTGAAGCGGCTCTAACAAAGCATGATGACGTCATAATGTTTATCAATTGGCACCAATGACGTCATATTGCAAGGGACATAAGCCATGGTGTTTTTGTTATGGAAATAGAACACTTGGTAAATGTGAAAAATATAAATCGTTTTAGTGCAAAAAATATGTTAATTAAATATGATGTTTTTATATTTTTGTCTATGACACTTCTATGTTAACACTTTTAATGTGGAAAAAGTACAAGAAAAAAAGGTTCATTTCCGTGTGAACTTGCCCTTTAAGTATGACATCTTTGTAATCTCATTACATTTTCTCATCCTCCCAATAGTCAAGTCCAAATAGTGGCATTTCTGTAACAATTCATGATCTTAATGTTAACAGAAGCATACATGCATGTATGATTGTATTTTCGAGGTGACAAAGACCTTGGGTTTCCACAGCTATGTGATACTTGTCAAGACACAGCTGCGAATGTAATCTGTTTAACAGGTGTGCTCTCTGGGGAATGACATGAAGTACTGCACTCTGCGCAGGCTGTGGGCACGCCTACATGAGACTGCTGAGATTGAGAGACGCAAGGCTGAGGTAGAGGCCTTCAACAAGGTAATAACACGCTTCATGTACACATCCGTTGTAGCGAGTGCATCCATTTAGGCACCGCCTGTACATCCGTTGTAGCGAGTGCATACTTGAAGGCACTGCCTGTACATCCGTTGTAGTGAGTGTATCCATTAAGGCACTGCCTGTACATCCGTTGTAGCGAGTGCATACTTGAAGGCACTGCCTGTACATCCGCTGCAGCGAGTGCATACTTGAAGGCACTGCCTGTACATCCATTGTAGCGAGTGCATACTTGAAGGCACTGCCTGTACATCCGCTGTAGCGAGTGCATACTTGAAGGCACTGCCTGTATATCCGTTGTAGCGAGTGCATACTTGAAGGCACTGCCTGTACATCCGCTGTAGCGAGTGCAGCCATGAAAGCACTGCCTGTACATCTGCTGTAGCGAGTGCAGCCATGAAAGCACTGCCTGTACATTCGTTGTAGCGAGTGCAGCCATGAAGGCACTGCCTGTACATCCGTTGTAGCAAGTGCATACTTGAAGGCACTGCCTGTACATACGTTGTAGCGAGTGCAGCCATGAAGGCACTGCCTGTACATCCGTTGTAGCGAGTGCAGCCATGAAGGCACTGCCTGTACATCCGTTGTAGCGAGTGCATACTTGAAGGCACTGCCTGTACATCCGTTGTAGCGAGTGCATCCATGAAAGCACTGCCTGTACATCCGTTGTAGCGAGTGCATCTATTAAGGCACTGCATGTATATCCGTTGTAGCGAGTGCATCCATGAAGGCACCGCCTGTACATCCGCTGTAGCGAGTGCAGCCATGAAGGCACTGTCTGTACATCCGCTGCAGCGAGTGCAGCCATGAAGGCACTGCCTGTACATCCGTTGTAGCGAGTGCAGCCATGAAGGCACCGCCTGTACATCCGTTGTAGCGAGTGCATACTTGAAGGCACTGCCTGTACATCCGCTGTAGCGAGTGAGCCATGAAGGCACTGCCTGTACATCCATTGTAGCGAGTTTATCTATTAAGGCACTGCCTGCACATCCGTTGTAGCGAGTGCAGCCATGAAGGCACTACTTGTACATCCGTTGTAGCGAGTGCATACTTGAAGGCACTGCCTGTACATCCGTTGTAGTGAGTGTATCCATTAAGGCACTGCCTGTACATCCGTTGTAGCGAGTGCATCCATGAAAGCACTGCCTGTACATCCGTTGTAGCGAGTGCATCCATTAAGGCACTGCCTGTACATCCATTGTAGCGAGTTTATCTATTAAGGCACTGCCTGTACATCCGTTGTAGTGAGTGTATCTATTAAGGCACTGCCTGTATATCCGTTGTAGCGAGTGCATACATGAAGGCACTGCCTGTACATCCGTTGTAGCGAGTGCATACATGAAGGCACTGCCTGTACATCCGTTGTAGTGAGTGCATACATGAAGGCACTGCCTGTATATCCGTTGTAGCGAGTGCATACATGAAGGCACTGCCTGTACATCCGTTGTAGCGAGTGCATACATGAAGGCACTGCCTGTACATCCGCTGTAGCGAGTGCAGCCATGAAGGCACTGCCTGTATATCCGTTGTAGCGAGTGCATACATGAAGGCACTGCCTGTACATCCGTTGTAGCGAGTGCATACATGAAGGCACTGCCTGTACATTCGTTGTAGCGAGTGCATACATGAAGGCACTGCCTGTACATCCGTTGTAGCGAGTGCATACATGAAGGCACTGCCTGTACATCCGTTGTAGCGAGTGCATACATGAAGGCACTGCCTGTATATCCGTTGTAGCGAGTGCATACATGAAGGCACTGCCTGTACATCCATTGAAGCGAGTGCAGCCATGAAGCCAAGTCTGTCAAGTCGCTGTACCTTTACTTGACAGGAGCACAAATGGAGAAAACGAGGCCTGGCCATGACTCCTGTGAAGTTCAGCGTCATGTACAACAATGTTGGCTACACTGTAGATGTCGCTATATATGAAGTAGACGGGTCCGTCACTGTCACCCAAGGCGGCGTTGAGATGGGACAAGGGCTATATACAAAGGTATTTCTGTCACAGACATGTTTTGGAGTCAAGAGTTATAAGGTGGACAGTACGTAAAGGTGACAGTCTTTGCTGGAGGGAGAATATTTTTCCAGTCGACGCTTCAAAACATGTCTTTCTCTGAAAGAAGCCAAACAATTTCGTTTTACACTCACCTCGTTTTCTTCAAACAATATGGCCTGTCCAGTGACCGGAGAATAATGTTTTCCAAGCATTTTCAGGGAGATATGTATTGCTAAGCAATTCCTATGTCACTCTTGAAAATCAAATGGAATGTGTGTAAAGATAATGTTACAACCATGGCACAGGAAACACGTTACTGCACTGTCATTGGTGGTAGGGTGGATAGTATGTAAAGATAATGTTACAACCATGGCACAGGAAACACGTTACTGCACTGTCATTGGTGGTAGGGTGGATAGTATGTAAAGATAATGTTACAACCATGGCACAGGAAACACGTTACTGCACTGTCATTGGTGGCAGGGTCGATAGTATGTTAAGATGATGTTTCACAGAACAGGTATACTTAAGTGAGTGAGGGAATTAGTTTGATTTAACGCATCTGAACAGTATTCCAGATATATCACGGCATGTCAGCTTGTGTGAAAACCAAAGTGATGCAGGTCTCAGATGTCGTCCATTTTGGTGAGACCTGGTATTGGACCGGTATTTTGGTCCAAACCGGTATTGGACGCACAGTCATAGGTTTCTGGTGTGCCCAAAGAGACGCAGCTCTATATGCGATTTGCGGCGCCTTAGACGACTGGGTCACCCGTGCCTCAAGTATATGGCGGTGTGGGGTGATACATTTATAACATAGTAACCGTGACTATGCCTAACTGAGGTACATACCCAACAGTGCTGTAGCATGTCTCGTGTAAACGTCAACTCTATTGCTATCCAGGTGGCACAGGCGGTGGCAAGCAGTCTGGGTATACCAGTCACAACCATCAAGGTCCGCCCAAACACCTCCCACGTCAGCGTTAACAACTTCCCCACGGCGGGCAGCTCCACCAGCGAGCTGGCTGTGAACGTGAGCTTCAGGATTGACTTTATCGAATGTCATGTAATCCAGTTTGTACCTAACTCGTCGTTATACAGGTCATACTTCGGTCATTTTTCAGTCATACACTGGTCATTATACAGGTCATACACAGATCATTATACAGGTTATACACCGGTCATTATATAGGTCATACACCGGTCATTATACAGGTCATACACCAGTTATTATACAGGTCATTATACAGGTCATACGCCATTCATTATACAGGTCATACACCAGTTATTATACAGGTCAT